>NC_090309.1:30956954-31273025 GCF_039906515.1 Pseudorca crassidens
AAAATGGGCAGAAAACCTAAATAGACATTTCTCCAAAGATGACATACAAATGGCCAATAGGCACATGAAAAGATACTCAACACTGTTAATTATTAGAGAAATGCAAATCAGAACTACAATGAGGTACCACCTCACACCGGTCAGAATGGCCATCATTAAAAAGTCTACAAATAATAAATGCTGGAGAGGGTGTGGAGAAAAGGGAACCTTCCTATACTGTTGGTGGGAATGTAATTTGGTGCAGCCACTGTGGAAAACAGTATGGAGGTTCCTCAGAAAACTAAAAATAGAATTACCATATGATCCAGCAATCCCACTCCTGGGCATATATCCAGATAAAACTGTAATTCAAAAAGATACATGCACCACTTTGTTCATAGCTAACTGCTGGACAACGATCATCAAAAAAATGTTGGAAGCTACCAAAAAAGATACCCAACATCCAGAGACTGAGAAGAAGCCACAACGAGGGGGCAGGATGGGTGCAATCGCGATAAAATCAAATCCCATACCCATACTGGGTGGGAGATCCACAAACTGGAACCTGAGCCCCATGTCAGGCTTCCCAGCCTGGGGGTCCAGCAACAGGAGGAGGAGTCCCCAGAGAAACTGGCTTTGAAGGCCAGCAGGGTTTGATCACAGGAATTCCACAGGGCTGGGGGAAGCAGAAACTCCACTCTTGGAGGGTGCACACAAAGTCATGTGTACACCAGGACCCAGGGGAAAAAAGCAGTGACTCTATAAAAGACTGGGTCAGACCTACCTGCCTAGTATTATAGGATCTCCTGCGGAGGCAGGGGGCAGCTGTGGCTCATTGCGGGAACAAAGACTCTGGCAGCAGCAATTCTGGGAAGTACACACTGGCATGAGCCCTCCCAGAGGCCGCCATTAGCTCCACCAAACATCCTGTAGGCTCCAGTGCTGGGTCGCCTCAGGCCAAACAACCAACAGTGCGAGAACACAGCCCCACCCATCAGCAGACAAGTCTCCCTGAACACGGCCCTGCCCAACAGAGAGACAAGACCCAGCTCTACCCACCACTAAGCAGGAACCAGCCCCTCCCATCAGAAAGCCTGCACAAACCTCTTAGATAGCCTCATCCACCAGAGGAGAGCAGAAGCAAGAACTACAATCCTGCAGCCTGCAGAACGGAAACCGCAATCACAGAAAGAAAAAATGAGACGGAAGAGGAATATGTCCCAGATGAAGGAACAAGATGAAACCCCAGAAGAACAACTAGGTGAAGTGGAGATAGCCAACCTACTAGAAAAAGAATTCAGAATAATGATAGTGAAGATGATCCAAGATCTCGGAAAAAGAATGGAGGCAAGGATCAAGAAGATGCAAGAAATGTTTAACAAAGACCTAGAAGAACTAAGGAACAAACAAACAGAGATGAACAACGCAATAACTGAAATTAAAAATACACTAGAAGGAATCAGTGGCAGAAGAAATCATAAATGACCTGAAAGAAAGAATGGTGGAAATCGCTGCCACAGAACAGAATAAAGAATAAAAAGAAATGAAGACAGTCTAAGAGACCTCTGGGACAACATTAAATGCACCAACATTCACATTATAGGGGTCCCAGTAGGAGAAGAGAGACAGAAAGGACCTGAGAAAATGTTTGAAGAGATAATAGCTGAAAAATTCCCTAACGTGGGAAAGGAAACAGTCACCCAAGTCCAGGAAGCGCAGATAGTCCCAGGCAGGATAAACCCAAGGAGGAAAGCTGAGACAAATAGTAATCAAATGGACAAAAATTAAAGACAAAGAAAAAATATTAAAACAAGGGAACACCCATAAGATTATCAGATGATTTCTCTGCAGAAAGTCTGCAGGCCAGAAGGGAGTGGCATGATATATTTAAAGTGAACCTATAACCAAGAACACTCTACCCAGCAAGGCTCTCATTCAGATTTGATGGAGAAATCAAAAGCTTAACAGACAAACAAAAGCTAAGAGAATTCGGCACCACCAGACCAGCTTTGCAACAAATGCTAAAGGAACTTCTCAAGCGGGAAAGAGACCAGCAACTTAAAACAACCTTGTACATATATAGACTGCTATATCAAAACCTCATGGGAACAGCAAACCCAAACACTACCACAGATACACACACAAAAAAGAAAAAACAACCCAAATCAAAACTAAAGATGATCATCAAAACTAGATACCATTTTTTACATACTGGATTTTAAAACTGCAAATATTAAGATGTCACTGATAATAGAGAAACACCAGTACTCACATAAATTATTAGACTATAAATTATTAGTCATTTAACAGGCAATCTAATATTATTTCTGTATACCCTATAACCCAGCAATTCCACTGTAGATATCACCTTAAAAAACACTATCATAAATGCATTAAGAAAGGCCTGTGAAAGCCATATACAAGGAAGTTAACTTAAGTCCTATTTATAGCAATTTATAGTAAACTAGAAATAACCTAAATAGCAATCCATAAGGAACTGGTGAAATAACTGTGGTATATTCATAGGAAGTAACACCACATATAACCTTAAAAGAATAAGGAAAATCTATAACGTACTAACATGGTTTGATCTCCAAATCAAATTAGTAATTGAAAAATGTGTGCTCCAACGCAGGCATTCTTCAGTAAATAAGAAAATAAAATAAAAAGAACACATATACACAAAGCAAAACTTACTGGATATTTTAAAGTACTTCTATAGACATTATCTATGGATATATAAACTAAAGCAAAGAAAATGATCTACAAAGACTAAACTCCTAAACGTTGATACTTCTAAGGAAGCAAAAGGCCCAGAAGAATATATACACTATGATTCTGTTTATAGAAACTTCAAAACAGGCAAAACTCAAGTACGGTATTAGAAACCAAGGTGGGGTTACACACTCCCTTCTGCCCCGGAGTAAGTATTCAAAAGAAGTATGCAAGGGGCTTCCAGGGTGTTGTTAGTGTTGTAGTTTGTGACTTAGGTAGAGGTTTCACAGACTTTTGCTAATTCTGTTAAGTATTTTCCCCTAGTCTATTGCTTATCATTCAATACTGTTTACAGTGTGATATATATATGTATGCATAAAGATGTTGCTAAGTTCAATGTATTTGAATTTATACCTAATCTGTGGAGTGAACATTTTTGTTTTATGCCTTTTTCTGTATGTGCCATACTTAAACAAAAAATTAATCAACAATGAATCACATAAGAACTTAATTCAGTTTACCTGTGACTTTTTCTTTCCTGGAACACATACTTTCACACTTTTCCCATTTATCAGAAGTGGTGTTGTTTCAATGTACTTCATGACTGCAGTAATTGCCTCTTTAAATTCCATTTCCAAGTAAGCCTAAAATGAAATGTATTCCACTTTTAGTCAAAAAAATCTACCTTAAATTTCTCTGTATGACCTAATATAATACTTCTTTGTGGAATATAAAACTGAAATTACCTCAAGTCCTGGTTGCTTTCACCTCTTTTTGTTTTGCTGAAGTGTAATGTGGTGTTTAGGATGTTTTCACACATGAAATGGACACTTAACCTTATAGAATTTCTATACCATTACCAAGGTAAGAAGGAAGCATGGGTCCATGGCAGGATCATGGAACAATAAGAAATGGGAAGGAGGGTTCACTGAACAATCGAAGAGAAGGCAGGATCTGGTCTAGCTGCTGTAAGTCTGACCTTTTTAAGGGTTCTTGCAACAAAGAAAATAATACCAACTATGTTCCTTTGTCTTACCTCACAATTTTTTACGTTCTGCTTAACCTAGGGTTTGTAGTTCTGGTGAACTCTACTATGTGAGTTATAGGAATACAACTCATATGTAAAAAAATACTGTACAGATAAAATCATTTTTTTAATATGACCTTACTGGTGTACTAAAGCAATGAATGGCAAACTATGGCCTGCCACCTGTTTTTGTAAATAGTTTTTTTGAACACAGCGATGCTCATTCAGTTATATATTATCTAAGACTGTGTTTGTACAACAGAGTTGTATAGCAGAGTTGAATAGCTGAAATCCTATAACATGCAACGCCTAAAATATTATCTGGCCCTTCACGGAAAAAGTGTGCTCTTCTAAGAAAACAGTGTGCTGTTTGAAACGATATAAAGCAGTATTTAGGGACATTGTTCATTCAAATCCGACCATTTACATAATTCAATTAACAACTGTGTATGCAGGAAAAGCAGCTAAAAGATCCAACAACAGTCTTTATAAAATAATGACTTTGTATGAATTTTAGAACAGACTAAATAACTCACTTCCTTTCTATATGGAACAATCAGGACATCATTAACTTTTCCAAATGGCTGAAATATTTTTCTAATATCTTCTTCAGTACAGCCATCCTCTGGTAATTCAGATATAAGAAGAACGGGACCATAATGTGAAGACTGATCTTTCCGAAGCTTTTTTTGGGATGAAAGAAAATTAAACCAAATTAAGTGACAAAGTACAGTAATAATAATTCCCAATATAATTTCTTCTACCATTAATCTTAGTCCTTTAAGCAGTCTTTTCAACATATTTTAGCATATTTAAAAAAATTTTAAAGGCCAAAGAAAAGTAGTAAGAAATATGTTTTACATTTTACCACTCAAACCCAACAGTGGTCAGTTTATGGGTAACCAATCACAGACGCTCTTTTCTGTTTAGAAGCATTTTGTAACAAACAAGACCTATGAAATGAAATGGTCCAAAACTATTAAACAGTATTTTTCTATATGAATCTGCATGGCACATCACTAGTGAAGCTGAAATTATAGCTTTATTTACTCTGTGTTCTAATAATTAAAAATGTTATCTAGATAGGCATAATATTTTTAAAGATTTATACTACATACAATTTGAATATATTTTATCAAATTTGCCACCTATGTTAAAAATTGACTCAAAAAAAAAAAAACTTTTTAAAAGTTCCACTGCCACCATCTAGAAGTCTAGAAACAAAATGAAAGAACGTTACAGAATAATTAAGCCTCTTTGAGATTAATTCCCTGTACTCAACATTTCTTCCTAATTAATGCTCTTCAAAATCCTGTAATTGCAGGTTGATTATTTTAAGTTTTTCCTTCTAAATATAAGCTCTCTGGGGCAGGGAACTGTAGTTGTTGAAAGTTAAGACAATGTTAAGAGAAATGTATACCTAAATACTTGAAGACTTGTTATTATTACAATATAATAAACATTTGAAAATCTGGCCTATCAGGAGTTACTCTGATAGTCTCTTTATATATTATCTGCTGTAATAGTAATTTCATTAACATATACAATAAAGCAATACCATCAAAATACACCAATAAGTTAGTACCCAGAAAAGAGACTAGTATTCTACACTGGATAATGATTTAACTTATGAACTGTACTGCAAAAAGTATAAAACAGATTAAAAATGACCAATTCTCAGCAGAGACTCACTAATAACTTACTAACAAAGATTATAAAACCTCATTAATGCTGCTGATTACATCCATTTCCCCAATAAGGGAGCAAAACTTATCACAAGGATCTGTTTGTATGGTTAGCCAAAAACACCAAACCGTCAAAATGTTCTCACTTTTGATATATCAAATGCCAAACCTCTAGGATTTGTAATCTACAGGACTTTAATTATTGGACTTTTATTATATTCAGAAGAGAAACCAATGAATATTCCATATCAACATAACAAGTCACGATTTCAAACTTTTGGAAATATGAAAATTAAAAATTCTGAAAACTTTGTTTTCTCTTTGTCATATTAACAAATGTATGCACACACTTCCAGTAACAAAGAACTACTGACCTTACGTTGTAGAGAAACAGCTTTATCAGACACCTGTTTACTTTCTGGTGAGGTGTCATCTTCAAGATTCTTTGATTTGTAACGAGTACAATGTCCTATATTTGAATCACTCTTTGTAGAGCTCGTAGATTTAACTGATGGCCTTGCTCCACTGACAGTTTTAAGTTTTTGTGCTGGTGAGTGTCCTTTATCAACTGCTTCAAGATGTTTCTGTTTACTGAATTCTGATCCATGCCCAGACCGTTGTACTACATCTTCTAATGCTTTTTTTCTGTCTAGTAAAAAGGACATAAATACTACTTCAACTGAAAAGAACTTAAGGTAGGAAACATCTCATCACATTATAAAAAAAAAAAAGAATCATCTCTCAACTGTCCAAATATTTACCACATTGAGCTACTGTTAGGCCAAACAGGTGGCAAACACACACACACAAAATTATTATTCTTTAATTCTTCACTCAAAAGTGAAGATGTAAAAACATGAAGATCCCTTATTCTGTGAGCTTCTCTTATACCAGTGGTACTCAAACTTTAGTTTCAGTATCCCTTTACACTATTAAAAATTGAGGACTCCAAAGAGCTTTTGTTCAATTTATCAATGTTTACCATATAAGAAACTAAAATAGAATTTTTAAAATATTAATTCATTTAATAATAAACTCCTATGTTAATATAAATAATATATTTTTATAAAAAACTTTAATTTCAAAACAAAAATTAGATGAGTAGCACCACTGTATATTTTCCAAACGCTTTAATGTTGGGCTTAAAAAAAGTCTGAATTCTCGTATCTGCTTCTGCATCCAATCTGCTGGATACATTATTTCAGCTGAAACATTTAAAGAAAAATCCAGCTTCACAAAGACATGTAGTTGGAAAAGGAAAGACCTCACAGACCTCTGCAAAGATCTCAGAAAAGAATTACATAAGAGCTATTTCCAGAAAGGTCACTAAACCAATACAAAGACACAGGTTGAAAATATGAATAATTTTTTAATGTTTTAAATTAATTCACCGAAGAGAAGTCTATAATCAATTACTAAAGCAAACTAAGATGTTTGTATATCCTTGGTTTTTAAGTTTGATGTTGGGTGGATAGATACAGTCTCCCACACTTCTTCTGATACATAATAAAGGGAAGAAGAATGAAATAGGTTGGGATGTGGGTTGGATTTCATATAGAAATTCTAAAATTTAATAAAGTAGAACATTCCATTTCTTAAAAACCTTGAAAGTTTTAAAAAGAGCTGAGCCAAATACCTCAAAATGTCAACATTTAAAAATATCTTGACAGTAGTATAGAAGTCACCATTTCAAGCTTAATAGAAATAAAAAATTCAAACAAACAAAAAAGCTAAAAAAATTTAGTCAAAATAAGTACTTATTATTCACAACCATAAGTGTACCTGATGATCTCACTGATCTCCTTGATGTCCTTTCGGGGCTAACTGATCGATAGCATTTTGGACTAGCTCTAAATGGATTTCTCATTCGATACGGTGAACGGGATCTGGATCTGTATCTAGGAACGAAACGATGGCAAATTCTTGGACTTCGACTTCTTGGTCTGTACATATAACGTATTGGGCTTCGGGATCGACGGAATCTGTGACTTGAGCTTGATCTCCTAGAATGTCTAGGACTGGGAGAATGAGATCGTCTTCTTGGAGTTTCGTTTTCTTTTCTATTGCCTTCATTTCTACAAAGTGCAGGAAAAAACCACAAGATTCATCAATTTAACAAAAATTTAAATCTATACTAAATGACAGATTTCTCTTCTTAAAAACAGACTATTAACAATGCCAAATTCTGATACCACGTATTTACATAAAGCAAAAACCTGTTTGACATGATGCAATTCAGCCTTGTAGATGAGTAAGAAACAATCAGAGCAGATGATCACCTCTCTCATTGCTTAGATTCCTCTGTTTTGTTAATTTACAAAAGAATATTATCATCCATTTCTTGCATTTTTCCTATACCACTATTATATCCAATTATGTTTTGAAAGTATTATATTACATGAAGAATTTAGGAAATGACTTACATAAACAAATGTTTTTCAACAATTTTTCCTGAAACAGTATGCCATCCACAAATATTTCTTTGACTGTTGTACTTGTGTACCTACACATTGAACCAGGAACCCCATTCCCAGCCTTCAAATCTAAGATCCCACAAGCATAAAATAATAATAAAAGTACAAAGTATTTTCAGAACAGACTTAAAAAAAAAAAAAAGTTCACAGATGGGAGCTATCACACTTAAACTGGGGTAACTAAAGAAAGATTCATTGAGCTGGTTCCATTTGCCTATTGTTTAAAAGTAAAAATGGTCAAAACAGGACTCTATTCAAAACAGTACCTTTAAAAAAAAAAAGTACTTGTTTACTTTTAAAAGAAAATCAAATTTCAATAATACCACTATTAAAAAAATAACTACCTTCTTGATGGGAGGATCTCAGGATTCCAATCGGGATACCTATTTTGAGAATAAACAATATTAATGAACAGTTAAAATAAGATTATAAGGCTCAATCTTTCCCTGCAATATATCAAGAGGTCTGTTCAAAACCAAAGTTAAGGGAATTCCCTGATGGACCAGTGGTTAGGACTCCGTGCTTCACTGCTAAGGGCACGGGTTCAGTCCCTCACTGGGGAACTAAGATCCCACAAGCCATGTGGCGCAACAAATAAATAAAAATTTTAAAAATTTAAAAAACAAAAAAATTTTTAAAAATTTAAAAAGTATTTTTAAAAAGATTAAAAAAGGATAAAAAACAAAGTGAACACAGTGATTTATTAGTATATTAAAATATGAATATTTTCTTCAAAGTAAAATATTTTGAGTGTCTAATTCAATAAATAAGGTATTAGGCAATTCAGGGAAAAGAAACACATTCCCTATACTTCAAAGGCCTCGACGTTTATTTAGGTAAAACAAGCAGTACATATAGAAGTGTTGAGATGTATAGAAGAGGTATAAAACACAAGCTTAGGTTGGGGTTAAAGACAGTTCTCCCACTTTGCAGAACTCCAGGGGACACCACTCTACAGAATAAGACATGAATAGTGCCCCTTACACTGTACCAAGTGCTCCTCAAGAGAGGATCTAGTGGGAGGATTCAGGGGAGAATTCAAAGAAAAAGGTTGCTTTTCAGGGGAACTAAGATCCCACAAGCCGTGTGGCAAAAGGTCTGTTAATAGGCATGGATCAGGTTAGGTTTCATACAGTGGTGATACATAAAAGAAGCACTGGAGGCAAAACATGTGTTCTATTCCAGGAACCGGTATGGCTGCAGCATGGAAGTGATGAAAAGCAATTATGAGGGGGAAAACCTGGAAAGGCAGCTCAGAGACAAACTATGAACGTCCTTGAAATCAGGTTAAGGAGGCTGCACATAATTAAAAGGCAACAGGGAACAATAAACATTTCTGAAATGAAGGGAACATAGGAATGTTTTCAGAACAACTGGAAATAAATATCTGGATTAGAGAAAAAGATGAGGGCTGGGATATTTAGAAATCAGGCATCAGCTATACTACTAAGAATGAGTGAGATAAACAGAGAATAGAGTTTGTGGGGAAAAAAGAGGGCTGAGGACAGAATCTTATGCACACTAACACTTAAGAGTAAAGCAGACAAAGATACACCAATGAAAGAGATTAAGGGTTAATTACAGAAAGAAAAAGTAGGAGGAACAGTAACATCATAGAAGCCTAAAAAAAAGACATCTTTATCCTCATCTTTTCTAGATTTTCTGGACTCTTAAAAGTTAACTGGAAATGGTGATTAAATTAAATTATTGAATCACTGATGTTCAAAAATACAATTTCAGTAACCAAGAGGAGAGCCAGGTAAGGAAATGAAGGCAGCAGACTCAACAAGTCACCTGGCAGGAAAATAAAGTGAGGTCAAAACCTTACTAAAAGTAAAGTGGTTTTTATTTGTTGATATTTATCTCAGACATCGTTAGCAGGTTAACTCAAAAGCAATTCTCAACTCTCTTTTCCCATGCCTGCCTCCACAACAAAGGCTTAAAAAAGCTAAATATTTGCTTTCTCAGCCTCCTTAGAAGATAGCCAGTGATAGGTTCAAACCAATGAGACAGACACAGGTACAAAACCACTGGCAGACTTCTGAGAAAGCTTCTGCCCACTTCTTCCTGCTTTAAGAGCAGACATGATGCATCTTATAACTACAGTGTGACAAACTATGAAGGCAAAAAAACTTAACTTTCAATCCAATGTATCTATCACCCAGCATCAACAATTGTTAAAACATGAACAATTTTGTTTCATCTACTACTACAGTTTTTAAAACTTTTGTTACTCTGTACCATGTAAGAAGATACATTTCCGGTCTTACGTTACTGTGTTTAAAAGCAAGACCTTTGAGAGTTCCCTGGTGGTCTCCTGGTTAAGATTTGGCACTTTCACTGCTGGGGCCTGGGTTCAATCCCTGGTCGGGGAACTGAGATACTACAAGCCATGTGGTGCGGCCAAAAGAAAAAAAAACAAAAAACAACTAAAGCAAGACCTTTGGAATCAAACACAGCTGGGTGTATAAGTGTAGGTACTGCCACTTAATGACCATGTATCTGAAAGCCAGTTACTTACTATGAGTAAGGCTTAGCTTTCTCTTATGTACAATGCTGGAAATACAGCTGGTTGTCGACACACAGAAGTTATTAAATTTCCAGATCTTTCCAGTTCAAGAGTGGGTAACCATGTTTCAGATGTGAAATGATGTTTCAGATCTAGGTTAACTGCTAGAATACATATTCTTGTCTCTGCTGCCCAGAGCAGAAAGATAAAGCATACATACTATTCTGCAAATAGAGTTTGGACTGCCTGTATACTGCCTAACTAGTTTTTGTGGGTTTTTTAAACATCTTTATTGGAGTGTAATTGCTTTACAACAGTGTGTTAGTTTCTGCTTTATAACTAAGTCCATCAGTTATATATATACATATATCCTCATATCTCTTCCCTCCTGCGTCTCCCTCCCTCCCACCCTCCCTATCCCACCCCTCTAGGTGATCACAAAGCACCGAGCTGATCTCCCTGTGCTATGCGGCTGCTTCCCACTAGCTATCTATTTTATGTTTGGTACTAACGAGTTTTTTTAAATGTGTTTCAGAAGCATGATACATAAGCAATTTAAACATAATGGCTAAGAACAAGGACCTAAGTAAACGACATTATCTGTATCCCAATGTGATGCAGTAAGTATACACATCACCTATAAAGTTTTTGTGACAAAAATGTTCAACCTGAATTTAATGAAGAGGAAAAAAACTAGAAAGGTGCAGAATGTGGAATATTCTACAAGACAACTTTTGTGGACATTTCAGAAGTCAACCATTGTGAAAATATCCTCCTCAAAAGGATATTGGGATTGACATACATACACTACTGATACAATGTATAAAACAGATAACTAGTGAGAACCTACTGTATAGCACAGGGAACTCTACTCAATGCTCTGTGGTCACCTAAATGAGAAGGAAATCCAAAAAAGAGGGGATATGTGTATACATACAGCTGATTCACTTTGCTGTACAGTAGAAACTAACACAATATTGTAAAGCAACTATACTCCAATAAAAAAAAATTAATGCTAAAAAAAAAAGTGTAGGGGCGGGGTAGGCAAAGATAGTTATAAAGGCATTTTGGAAACAAATGGGAAAATTTGAACTTGGCCTATGTATTGGAAGGCATTATGAAATCATTGTTAATCACTGTGTTATACTGTGGTTATAACAGATAACCACTGCAGAAAAATGTCCTTATTCTTAAGAGACAGATGTTGAATTAAGGAGTAAAGTGTCATAATGTCTAATTTATTTTCAAGTAGTTTTCAAAAACTATAATATTAAAAATGTGCATATAAAGATATAATAGATATGTCAAATGTTAATAATTGGTTAATAAAGACAAAGACTCTACGAATGTTTATTATCCCTTCAACTTTTTTGCGGCTTAGAAACTTTTCAAAATAAAATGCTGAGAGAAAAAAAAGAGCAAAGATCCATTAGTTAGATTAGTTGTGCCAATTATTGGCTGTGTTATAGTAGGGAAGTTGCCTCTCAGTTTCCCCACTGGTAAAATCACAAATAATCATTATACATATATCTCATAGGGTTGCTTCGAAGATTAAAGACACTGTGTAAAGCACTTAGAAGAATGCCCAGCACACAATAAGCATACAGCTCTTATTATTTATTATTTTTAATACTAAAACTTTAATGCACTGTATCTTTTCTCAAGTTAACCAACTACTCTTATGTCATAATCCAGAAAGATCCAAGACAAAGAGAGAGAAGAGATAATCAGCCTTAAGAAAAGGAATAAGAACCTAAATATACACCAGCAGAGGAATGACTAAACAGATTTAAGGTTTAGAAACACAACGCAGCTTAAAAAAAAAAAAAAATGAAGTAGCATATATTTTGCCATGGAAAGATCCAAAGCACCTAATCAAATCTAACATATTTGTTAAATTTTTTTTTGCAATAGAGAGAAAGCCATAAAGAAACTATTCAAGAGCATATAACCTGAAAAAGATAAAAATGTAAAACAAGCAATGAAGTAGCAGGCATGGAAAGCACATGCTTTAAAATCAGCGTCCTGGAGACTTCCCTGGCAGTGGTTAAGAATCCGCCTGCTAATGCAGGAGACACGGGTTCGAGTCATGGTCCAGGAAGATCCCACATGCCGCGGAGCAACTAAGCTCGTGTGCCACAACTACTGAGCCTGTGCTCTAGAGCCCATGGGCCACAACTACTGAGCCTGCGCTCTAGAGCCCATGAGCCACAACTACTGAAGCCCACATGCATAGACCCCGTGCTCCGCAGCAAAAGAAGCCAGCACAATGAGAAGCCCACGCACCGCCACGAAGAGCAGCCCCTGCTCGCCACAACTAGAGAAAGCCCACATGCAACAAAGACCCAACGCAGCCAAAAATAAAAATAAATATATGTATATTAAAAAATCAGGGTCCTGTGTGCATTAAAAAGAAGGCTTATCTACACAAAAGTCTTTAAATAGGCATAAATGCCATGTGATGTAGTAAATTAATGGCAGTGCATGTAGCTAGAATCCTCTTACTAGCATTAATGCCTACCTACAGCAACTAACTCACTCCCACCTAAATCCCTGACCTTCATAAAAATGAGACATCCCACTGGGTATCTGTGGGAAAATTTGTGGCGCAGGAGAGATTTTCCACTTACAGTGGCAGTAAGGCCTATCCAATTCAAGTAACAAATTATCTCCGCATGATAACCAATGTTTGTGTGCACACATCTATACAGGTAAGCAACTCTATTATTAGTCTATACAATTAAGGTAGGACTTATATCACACTCAACACATGACACCAACCGAGGTACAGTACCCTATTCCTGCAACCATTATAACTGGTTTAGAGATGGACAACTAACCCACAGTGAACCAAAAGAGTCAAACCAAGGACTTCTGCAGAATTTATGAGGAAAGAAGTGTTTTTATTTATTTTTTAACTCCTGGAATTGCTAGCTATACATATCACTTAACTCTGGAACTAAGGGGGTCACTGCTTTGTGGAGAAAGGTGTGCCTTTCTCATGAGGCTAAAGCAGAAGAGAACAGCCAAGAAATGAAAATATTTCTGACACTCTGATTTTTGTTTGAGCATCTAATTCAGCTGTTCACACTCCTTAAGCTTCCCAGTTAAACGAGCTAATAAATTTCCTTACTTTAAAAAATTGGTCTGAGTTAGGTTTATCACATATGACTAGAAGAGTCCTGAATATTCTCAAAAAAATTTTGTTGGTATTTTCATAAAGAACAATAAGAAAAAACCAAAACAGCTGCCACAAATCCATTTGCTCAAGAACATGTTATTATCATCAGTATAGTGACCGGGAATTTGACACACAACTATATCAGCATATTTAATGATGTTAAAAGGAACACAATTTAATTTTATGTAACTCCAGGTGATATTAGAGAATACTGTTAATATCACACTTTTCACCTTCATAGGTGCCCTGTCTTAAAGAAGGAAAAGGTCAGAGAATTGAAGAACCAATGTGGAGGAAGCACCATATCTAGCTTGTTCATCTCCCACTTAAGGTTTTTTCTGAATATAGGTTCTAAACCTGGAGAGGTTTAGACCTGAAATTAAAGACTAGTGTTTGGTTTGGGTGGTTTTTAGTTTTTTATCCTTTGGGAAAGGGGTGGGGATGAGGGGGAAGAAGTATAGGAGAAGGGTAGACTATGTGCTCTGAAAAAGATAAACCATCCCAAGGGAAGGTTAAGCCAGCAGGAATGAACCAATGATACTAAAGTTACCTACTGGGATTAAATTAGGAAGGAGTCAGAAGAAAGGATCATATTTAATTCTCTCCTTTGGGAAAAAGATTAAATATATTTGTATATAAATATTTCAAATAGACAATAGCTTTCTAAAAAAATATTTTTCTCCAAAGTACCACACTAAAGGTATTAAGCAGTCATACCTGAAACATTATTTTGTAAATTTGCTACTTATAAAAAAGGAAAAAATTGTTCTTACTGTTGACGTAACTGTCGGCAGCTCTCAATATGAGTAGATGTATTTTGATGCTGAATCCAATCCTATTGTAAAAGGAGAAAAGTGCACAAATTAGAACATTCCTTATTTGACTAATGAAATTAGGCTTTTTAACATGACACAGCATTCTTTGTTTTATCAAAAATTAACCAAATCTAGTTATAAATACCATTTGGCTACAATAAAATTTTCACAAACAAAAATAAAAGCCCTCCAAATAAAAGCACTTAATACCAACTCACTGATACCATTTTAAAACATTTTAGTATAGAAAACATTTTAAAAATCATACCCATGGATACTCGTTTTGAAGTCAAATATACATGTAAACTTGGAGAAAATAAAAGCATGGATCAGAAATAACTCATCTCAAATATAAAACACTACTACAGAGAACACCAAAAACTCTATAAATAGAATGGTATCATTCTATAAAATATAGTCTAAAATACAGTCTCTAAACTACAGTCTCAATGCCTTACAACTCTAAAATTCAAGCTAACAACATTAACAACAAAAAATCCTACCTCTTAGGCCAATACTATTCCAAACAAGGTACTCACTATGTATTGGCAAAGGATAAGATTAGTAAAAATAAGAAAAAATGCTGCTGATCAAATCTAATTTATTTTCAGGATATAATGGAAAGTAACATCATTTCAAAGACATAATATCCCTTACATATAGAGCTTTACAATGAACAAAATGCTTTCTTATACATAACTTCATGTGTCACAAAGCTGCCCTAAAATTACATTCCGTATCCATAAAAAGCTCCTGGAAGATACATCTGCTTTTTTTTTTTAAAGGCAATACAGTTTTCAAAGATACAGTCCCCCAAATGAAACAGTTAGTTAAAAGCAATGTGCATATTACTCAATGTTTTATTGTTTCTCCAACATTTGGAAAGGCAGAAAACTTACTGAACAGTTCCATATTTTAACGCTTTCCTTGAGGAAAATGTTATTCATTTCCATTTCAAAAACATTTTAGTTTGTCATTGCCAAAGACGAACTAGAAATATCCAGAGTTAAAAACAACAGTTGACACTAATTTTGGAATCTGCCTTGTCGAGAACTATTTGAAAATAAGTGCATGCTATTTGCAATGCTCAGCAGCAGGTTATGACAAACCCTAAATTATTTCATTAAGCCATGAAACTCATTGTGGATTGCAAAAAAGAAATGTCTGTATATCCTGCTCAGTGATACAAATATTTAGAAAGCTAGAAGAGATTGGCAGTTAAGAGTCTTTAGTACTGTTAAACCCATGTCTTTGACATTAACTGGATATTGTTTACATCAGACACACTGGCAGGTATCAAGTTGGGCATGATTTATTTGGACCATAAAGTGTTTTATTTGAATAAGTTGCCGATATTTAAAAATCCAGAGATTTCCAGCTTTTCTTGAAAAAATATGAAGATGTAATTAATACTAGACATGTATTTGATATAGCAACCATCAGGTGATGCTGACAGCTAACTTACTTAAGGTATACTCTCTCCAGTTCTACACACACACACACACACACACCCTTTTAACAGGCCCGCTTTACTCACTGACATCACTCGCTTTTAAGCTCAGTAAATATATGTACACCACCCCAATTTCTAGACTCTCCAGTAAGACAAGGGTCCAAGAGCAGTACTCCTCTCCAGAGAAGAAGTGATAATTATCTATCTACTAAGCAGGAGATGCTACAAGGACTGTAGACTTGAGTGGGCCCAGAATCAAACTGTGAAAATACCTACCCCTATCAGAGCTCACTATCCACCAACTATTCCAAAAATCTTTTGTCAGTATTTTCTCAAACTGAATTATTTCAGTCAAAAAGACATGGCTGGGGTTTCCCTGGTGGCACAGCGGTTGAGAGTCCGCCTGCTGATGCAGGGGACACGGGTTCGTGCCCCGGTCCAGGAAGATCCCACATGCTGCGGAGCGGCTGAGCCCGTGAGCCATGGCCGCTGAGCCTGCGCATCCGGAGCCCGTGCTCCGCAACGGGAGAAGCCACATCAGTGAGAGGCCCACGTACCACAAAAAAACAAAACAAAACAAAAAGACATGGTTTCTAAACCCACTGTGACAGTCAAAAAGACGTAACTTCTAAACTAAGGTCGGCTCCTCCTCTGTCTGAAACCCAATTTAGAAAAAACATAATTCCACATTTTCTTGTGGTCTTTTTCAGGCTATAGTTTTAAAGACTCAGAGATGGGGAACATACTGTCAGATATTACTTAGCAAGAAAAAATTTGCAGTTGGTAATTTATATTTATTGGTTACATATTTATAATGTCAAATACATGCACACTTACAAGGCAGCAAGATACATCACAGAAACAAGAGAGGTAGTTTGTACTACCTAAGTCCATGTTCACAAATCCCTATGATTTGTCATCCAGTAGTGAAGAATTCATTAGTTAGGTCCATTGTGTTGTTCTGACTATTAAAAGGTATCTGTTCATTTAAGATGGCAATCAATCTCTGTGAATTCTAATAATCATTAAATGATTTTTCCTCTCTAACTTTTACTTTTATCATAGTAATCCGTACTTTCACCAACTTATACTTGAATAACTAGGGAACCTCGAATTAGGTGCCCTACCCTATCTCTTCTCATTTCTATTCATCTTGTACACATCAGTCAGACTTATCTCCCTGAAATACATTTTTAATGTGTTACTTCACATATCAAGAACCTTAATTAGCTTCCTAATGCCTCTCAACCTCAAGTCTAAACTCCTTAGGCTAGCTTTTCAAGGCCCCTCAAACTTACTGTTGTTGCTCCTATCTGAAATGTCACCCCTCCTCCCCTGGGTATATCTATGCCTACTCATCATTCAAGACCCATCTTCGACCTACTCCATGAAGTTTTCCCTCCCAGACCACTCTAATCCAGACACTTAGCGCAGTAGTCACTCAATTAGTCTTCTTTAACTAGATTTAACTAGAATACAGAAGCCTTCCGATGTCAGAAAGTATATTATACTTTCTAATTACATACTGCTAAATACACAAGTGTCAGTAAATTGATAATGCTAGCCTGAACTGATATAAGTCTGCAATCAAGATAGAAATATTAAACATCTCTCCCCCTACAGCATATCTAAACAAGTTAATTATGAACCATTTGTTACCCTCCAATTTTTAAAAAATTCTTTAGGTGTATAATTTTTCTCCTCAGTGAGACTGTAAAAACTGCTTAGGAACAACATTAAACTTTATAGAGTTCTTTATTTCCATCCCAGCACCTAATATAGCCATGTACAAAACCAGTAATCAGTAAATAGTTACTGAATAAATGTATACCTTTTCTATTCACCAGATAAAAAATTAAAACATTTAAGATATTTTTCTTGGGTTTATCATGACTAACTGAAAGTTCAAAATAAATGGAATACAGGGGACCTAACACTCAATTCAGTACTTAGCCCAGGACTACTTACAGATTTTAACTAAGTGCTATGAATTATTCTGAGATTTTTCAAGACTTTGCTATCGCTATCCCCTGTGATAGGGCAAGGCAATTATTATTTTATCAGAACTCAGCAAATATGGCTAAAATGAGGTAGAATGCTGATTTCGTTTGCTGGCATTAACCTTTATGACAAAAGCATCAGTTTTAGGTATCAGATTCTTGTTGGCTGAAACCTGGTGAGTGGGTAATAGAAAGACAATAAAAGGGCAGCACTGGAAGGAGAAAAAACAAGAGAATTAACACCAAAAGACTTTTAGGCCTATTCAAAGTATACAACCAATGCTATGGCCTTGAATCAAAGGCCAATCATGGGCCTTTTTCCCATGGGAAGTACATTCCTTCCTGACCACTTGTATTGAATAATATACATCTTCAAATCACATTAGTAAATAGAAGAAACAGTGGTTTCCAAACATATGTAAGTAAATAAAACATACTTGGAAATTTCTACTCAAATCCACCAATGATTACTATCAAACAGTATAGTCTACATTCCTCTTCGGCACCTCTGTAAAACACTTCATTCTAACTATACTAACCATGAAGACACCTAAGGCTTCTTTGTTTTTTAAAGACTCTTCTC
Organism: Pseudorca crassidens; assembly: GCF_039906515.1. Taxonomy (NCBI): domain Eukaryota; kingdom Metazoa; phylum Chordata; class Mammalia; order Artiodactyla; family Delphinidae; genus Pseudorca; species Pseudorca crassidens. Next base: position 30,975,376 of record NC_090309.1, read on the forward strand.
TCTAAAGTTCTATCATTCTATAATCTATGCTCTGAGCCCACAGCTGGTCCGAATAATTCATCCTGACTGAACTTTGCTATGGATTAAGTTATTTTAGGAAGCTCCTTCTCATGAAATGCTAAAAATCCTATTTCAGACAGAATCAGAAAATATTTAAATCAACATTAATTGTCTTTAGCTCAAGACCAATAGATACATGCAAGGCTACAATAGACTGTCTCTTAAAAGTGTGCAGTACAAATGTTTTATTCCAAGTTTTTATTTTTATACTAACAGATTCTCTTATTTAGATAAAGGTAACTCATGTGACATTGTCTTCTAAGTACGGTTCACGTCATATCAATTTTATGTTGCATTTTCTGGGATAACTTCTCAGAAGCTCAAAATAAATGGACAGACCCATGTGGTGTGCCCAGTCACAGGAATACAGAAAGCCTAACACCCAATTCAGTACTTAGGCCAGGCTACTTAAGATTACAACTAAGTGTTGATGTTGCAATCAAAATTTCTGCCTTTTCCTTAATGACTAGTTAACACCAGCATACATGAGAATTTAGAGGAAACTTGGGCGCTGAGTATCATGATACAGTGATCTTTAAAAACACTCACCTTCAAATGACTACATTCTACGTTACACAGAGAACACAAATGTGGAAATATTCTTGGAGACGCTGCATAATAATCATTCATCATAGAAGGAGTTGGAAGTCTCTTCATCTTCTGGGCATCAGCATGTGAAAACTTTGGTAGCCATGATGCTTTCACAATCCCAAAGGGAGACTGAATGGGGATGTCAGCCTCTGACTGGTAATTCTTTTTACTTCCTCCCGATCCATGTACATTAGATGAATTAATGACAGGTTCACGCGGGATCCGATCTTGTTGGCTTACAGCTGAAATTAATTCCGATGAAAACGGTTGCTGGTTCATAGGAGGAATCAGAGACTGACTCATTGTCTGGTTAACTGGCTGGCTAATGGATTGGCTGACAGATTTTACAGGTTCAAGGACTGACTGTCCTCCTGAAATGTGTAAGCCTGACATCTTGCTTCCACTCTCAACTGGGAAAAAGGACTGATTATTGGAGGACTCACTGGGGAAGTCCATCTGTCGAAACACATCTTCAACAGGAAACATAGAATTACATATCACATTTGGAGCGGGAACAGATGCAGAAATGCTTGGCTGTGACCGAAATTCGTTCTTGACCTCATCAGTTGGAATTTCAGGATCGTAAATACGTACTTCAAGTGGATCTTCTGTGTAGCCATATTTGCTTGCATGCCCATAATCAATCACATTACTCGAAACTGCCTCACTACCAAGTGTTTCTTTATTTCTGCTCTGAGAAGGTAAATTAGGTAATCGGCGCCCCATTTTTCGCATTCTTATATCCCTCAAAATTAATGGCATATTTTCAGGAGTTAGTTGTTCATCAGGATAGCGACTGAGCTCTTCTAAGTCTTCATTAGATAAGCCAAAACTTGCTAAGATACTTGAGGCACTCTCTTTCGTATAGCGGCTCTGTACTTTAGGACTCTGCTCTGTAACCTGTGTTACAGAACTCTGTTTCACTCCCACTGATGCAGACATATGAGGCTCATCATCCCACCGGCTACCATGAGGCTTCCCCTTCTTTTGTTGTGCTTCATGAAAATCCAATTTTTCTTTGGTCAATCTTGGATCAGTTCGGTGCTGAGTTACCTGAACATTCATTCTCTGTGGTCCCATGTTCTGGTAAGATTCATGGCCAGCAAATCTGTGTGGTATCCCACGGGCTCTCCCTGCTGGGTAAAATCTTGGAAGACCCATAGATCCAGGCCTCATAAATGGTCCTGGAGGCCTCATCCCAGAAGGGTTAGGTGCTCGTGGCCTCTGAAGTGGAAAGTTTCCTCGAGGATTAAACCTGGGTCTCGACATGGCTATTTTCAAGAAAGCCTGATTTAATAAAGTATAAGGTGGTGTTGAACTATGTGAGGCAACGGCATTCAGCTGCTGAAGCGCCAACTGAGTCTTAATCTGAGCAAAGTGCAAAGGAGATGGGCCCAACAGAAGTGGGTTTGCAATGCCCAGGTTCAAGGAATTCACAAGTGGTGCGAAATTTTCCAAGAATAACACAAAGCTGAAAGTTAAAACACAAATATTAGATCATTTTAACTCAAACTACTTCATGAAGTGGGTTCTACAGCCAGTGTAAAACATTTTGAAACAAAGCCATGAAACCATTCTGCATTTCATACACTTTTAGGGTGTTTACGAGGATATTAAACTTTCCCCAAAACTTTCTCTTCTTTTCTTTCCCGAATCCAGAACACAAACCCCAAACCTCAAGCCAGAGTTCATGTACACTGTGTTGCACTGGGTGCTGTCCTAGGTGCTGAGCGGTAATTACAACTCCTTTTAAAACTTCTTAGAAGTGTCCAAATCCTGCATGCCATTGGGGGATGGGGTGAGAATATACATTCAGTTGCTGTGGTCAGTAAGTTCTCAGAAGTTGTTTCTTTATCATCATAGATCTTTTTCCCCCTTCTTTTTGATTTTAGTGGAAAGGAATGAGTACAGAATCATTCAATTTATTAAACATTTTTTGTCTAATGTGACAGTCATTATGGAGTTTTCAAGCCAAATAAAACATGATTCCTGCCAAAGTGCAAGCAATCTAACAAGAAAAACAAAATAGAGTTTTTCATTATTACAACAATGCTAAAAAGCATCATAAAAGGATTTATTTCTGGAAGAGGTCATGAATGCTTGAGTTGAGTTTTATGAGTATCTTCTAGAGTTTTGAGGGAACTGGGATAAGAGAGATTTCAGGTAACAAGGTCTTACTAAACATGTGTTTATCAAATTTTTTAAAATGTAGAATAGCCTCGGTTAAAGCTTCTGAACAAAACACTGTAATAAGATGAAACAGCTTGCTGGGATGATTTAAAATTTTTAAACTAATTAAACTTATTAACTGCGTGTTTCTGACAAAGCTATAAAATTCTAGACCAAGACAAAATATAGTTTCAGTTGAGACACGTGATTCTTCATTAACCCCAGGACTATTTAATAAAATTATCTATGAAGACAGAAAAAATAAAAATTGCCAAGAACCTCTCTCCCTTATGCCAACTTTTAGCTACTGTTTTTACTAACTTTGGAACTTTCTCCCAAAACTATCCATTTTCAACCCTCTGTTCTCTACACCAATTCCTTTAGTCAATGAGGCTCAAAAACATTTCATTCTCCATTTCTAACTAAACATAAAATTCTACGTATTCCTGTCAATGTCTCTAACATATACTTTCCTTTTTCCTTTCACCACCACCATCACCCTACTGCAAGCTCTCATCACTCTATACCACAGCTGGCCTCCACCCCAATTCATTCTGTCGTTACTGATTAATATCCCTAAAACACTTTTTATTATCACTCCTCTACATAAAAATCTTCACCACTTTACTGCTTCTCGTAAGATAGTGTCCAAACTTGTCAACCTGGCATTTAGTATATAACCTAATCCCAATCTACCTTTCACACTTTCCTAGCCTATACTTAATGAAAAATTTTTGCTACAGCCAAATTGGTCTATTTGCAATCTCCTGACCACTTTCAACACATTCCATACTTTATTCATACCTCACTACCTAGAATACTCCTAGGTCTCTGAATTAAACTCAATCTTCAAGATTGTTTCCAAGTCCCACCCCACAAGAATCTCTTTGATCATCTCCTATGGCACACATTAAGCTGTTAATCTAATAAGTGCAGTAATACATGCCATGTTCAAATTCATTTCTAAGCTAGTAATGTATCTCTATATGTCAGATGAGAAGGGTTTGAATTCTACCGGATTCACCATTTACTATTAAGATTTTGGGCAAGCTACTTAATCTCCAGAGCATCAGTTTCCTCATCTGTAAAAAAGGAAAGTATCTTCCTCTACAGATTATTGTTAAGGACTAAGATGAAATACAAATATGTACAGTGTCTAACAAATGAGCTGCCCACTAAATGTCAGTTTCACTCTCCCTCCCCTCATTCCACTGAGCAGGGGTCTTTCAGGCAGACAAATCTCACTCCTAAGCATCAATATCTTTTAATCTCTGCCTCTGCAAAGCAGAGGGTAGCTAAATTTAGGGGGGCAAAAAGGGTAAGAGATGAGTAAAAGCAGAAATCATAAAAATAATTTCTATCTCTATTCACATACAACCTCTTTCTATCTTAACAGATTCAGAAGAATTAGAGTTAAATCTCTTGAACACAAAACCTATCCTGGAAGAACTACAATATAATAGATGCTCTGTAAGCCCAAAAGTAAAAGCAATCCAAAAAGTCAGCTGTGCTTTATAAAAGCATTTTGAAGCAATTAATGCCTGCTAATGTCAATGTCTTAAAAAAAAAAAAAAACAACTCAAAATGCAAAAAGATCAGAAAAAGGCAAGCTTCCCAGCTACACAATAGTATGCTCCAGTCTAAAGTTAACACTTTTTCCTTGGCTGTTATAAACTGAAAATCTACAGTTATCCACATAGATTTGTTGATGCACTGGCATTTAAAGAATCAAATGTTGACTCAAGTATCTAGCAAGTGAAATGATGAATTTGGGATTTTCATTAAAATAATCTAGGAAACAAAGGGTGCATGTCGGCGGGAGTGAGGGGTGGGGTTTGGTGAGTGAGAAGTTAGATGAAGCACAACTGGCAAAAATATCTGTTGTGGAAGCTGAGTGACGGGTCCAAAAGGATTTATCACCTTTCCTCTCTACTTTTTTACATGTTTGAACATTACCAAAATAAAAAATTAAAGTGCTAAATATTAAGTATGACATTTTTAACAAAACAAAAAAGGAGGGTGGGAGAGTATAAAACCAACGTAATTTCATACTTCTCAATCTAATCTAATATTATCACACCAAAGTCTAACAAAAGCCAAAATCAGCTGATTTGCTATGATTAACAGGCAATGTATAAATAACATGCAGATTTAAGTCTAAAATCTCATTTTAGTTCATTCTCTCCTACATCATTCCTTCCCACCTGACTCAACTGACTTATTAGTTATTAAACAGTTTCATATTTCACTCTTTCTCTGTGTGGAAAAAAAACTATTTGTGAGATGAAAAAAGTAAAATTAAGCAAAACAAGCAAAGGACTCTTGATATGAAACCCCTGATTAAGAATTAGGTTATGCCACACCAAAGAAAATAAACCCTCAGTCTTTTGAGAATGAAACTGATATAACCTAAAAACAATGTGATAAGAAACAAGAACCAGGAAGACAAGGGTAAATTTGGCATTAACACCTGGAAAACAACTGAACAAATAAAGACAACAATTATAAAGCCTTCTTCACTTAATTCTAGGAGTTCTGGCCATAAAGAGGTTCATTCACCTAATGGAATTTACAGAGAGCCAACACATCAAATCATAAAACTAACCTGGAAAAATCTGAGTTGAGATCTGAGTTCTTAATTATTAACTCCACTGAACACAACTGCAATTAAATAATACTTACCCTTTAAAATAAATTTTTATTCCTGATGATATAACAGATGTTTGTTAAACAATAAAAAGTAGCAAATGAAATGCTTACCAGTAAAACCATTACCAACACTGAACTAATATTCTGATGTAATTTCTTCTAGTTTTGTGTATGTGCATACATACATGGATGGGAAGGGGAAGAGGGTACACCAAACTTTATCGTATGAACTACACTATTGGCTATTTTCAATCAACATTTTATTTTCCTAAATTTAATGGTTTTCAAAAACAGGATATTTAATGGTCACAAAACATTCTCAACTCCTGAAGGATTATTATTTTGATAAGTAGCAGTTAAAAACTCTTTTCTATGTCCTATCAAGAACTAAAATATGCCACTCTGAAAAGAAATGAAATATTCAACAAAATGTCAACCATACAAATTCTTTTAGAAGCATCTAGTAGAAACTGAGTTCTTGAGGCAGACATGAAGAAATGGCTTAACAGATTTTTTAAAAATCGCCATGATATCCCATGAGATATTTCTGTGATGTCCACTACCTATTTTGATACAGTCTTTCAGATGGAAGGGAATCCTTAATTTTCTTTACAGATATTCATAAAGAAATCTGAAATCTAAAAATATAAAAGCATCATCGAAAATTAGTCAGCCAGATCATAATGGCTCCATTAGATTCATAATGAAAAGACTTATCAAACCCCATACTTGAACTTTATAGCACTTCACTGTTTAAAAAGCAATTTGATATCCGTTATCTCATCTGAGCCTTACAACAACCCAGTGAGCAAGTGAATCCAAGTTTACAGGTTAAGTAAAGCCTTAGAACTAAGTGGCAAGGTCACAAACAGAACCTGTGACTCCTCTCGGTGTTCTTTCCATGCTGTATTCTAGATATATAAAATTTAAATTTTATAGCTTTGTTTTTTCTAATTATTAAAAAAGGCAATACATGTTCATTAACACCCTCCCCCAAAAGAAAGATCATCCCCTTGACAAGCAGAAAAGAATTAAAAGTCTTCTATAATCTTACCATGAAGGGAAAACTACAATTAACATTATTTTCTAGGTATATACCCACATACTTCATTTGATACCCTGTGTTAGAGCAACTGTTTGTCTCAAAATATATAAAATTTACTTTCACACCTAAGAATGCAAGCATTACACTGGCCAGTTAATACAAGAGTACATGTCATTCCGTGCTTTTCTCAGTTTGACTGGTACTCAACCTTCTAATCTCCTCTAGTATATAGGTAGATCCACTCAGCCAACTCTTTTCTACCTTTAGTTTTGTCCCCTCATGTCTCACAAAAGGTACACAAGTCATAATTCTGAAGGTGCCACGAGTACCATGCTGGATGTTAAAAATGCCAAAACGTGGTACACCTCAATGAAATCGTGAAAGAAAAAAATAAGCAGAAAACTAGCAACATTGTTTTTATCATGAAGGGCATCATCAAACTTCACTGCTACCTGGAAGGATTGGTAACCATCATGATTTCAGATCTGAAAGAAAACGGAAGATCAACTTGCTAATAATGCACAATACCAGGAACAGGTCACCATTAACAACCTTATACAGCAATGATTTAATAGTTATTATTTCCAGGAAGACAACTTTTTTGATAAACAGGATATGTGAGTATAATCAGATGCTTTTTTCTTTTTCAGGAATATGTACACTGCATACATAAATGGGTCTCTACAGACAACACTGTGTTCCCACAGTAAATGATGCCCCCCTGAGATGTTCACTGGTGGTCCTGCTTATTACTTTGCCACCCTCAACAAACAGAACACATTAGTCCAAGAGAAACCACTAGATCCAACTTGGAATAAAGAAATCTTTTCTGAGATTTTTTTTTAAACTAGAAATGAGAAAAATGGTGAATACTGATAAAACTCTGTTGTCAAAATGCTGTTGACGGCATACTCACTGCCTTAGTGAGAAAGCACGAAAACTGAAAAAAGGAAAGCCAGTAAAATAGGTAAGCAGGACCAAGAGGTAAATATAGTACTGAAGACTACCAGTTCCAACTGTTCTTGAAGTCAGACTGCATTCCTACCCTTCCTGCCATTTGGTTGTTCACTTCTTTCATGAAGTGCATGAGCCAGAAAATGTTCCCATCTGCCTAAAATGGGTTTCCAAAATCTTCAATTAAGTGTACCAAAATTATCTGGCCAAATGACTTAAAATGCCAAATGCCTTAAAGTCTTTACAAAGTACAAAAGAGCATATATAATGTTACTTTATATAAAAAATGGAAATGAGAAAACACATGTATCTGCTTATGGTTACAAAAAGAAATATAGGTAGGATAACACAGAAAACAAGACTGAAAAGAAATAAATGGGAACCATATTTCATGGAGTATGTCTTACTATATAATTTTGACTTTCAGAAGCATGTCAACAAACTAAAGTTTTAAAAAAATTAAATCAAGGATGGGAAGAAGGAAAAAAGCTAAAACTGAAAGCAAACTAATTCATTTTTCAAATGAACACCATAACTCACTGAAGGGGAAAAAGAAAACTAAACTAAACTAAAAACAAGTAATTTATGAACCCACTATTTGATTTATATGCTCTCAGTTTTGGTGGAGCTAGGAGAAAACTGAGACCTACAAACAAATTCTTACTCTTTTTACTAGTTTGTTTTGTCTTTTGCTTTTTTTTTTTGCAGTGGTATGGATAAAACAATTCTTAAATTACTTTAGCTATATCATGGGACTGAGCATGTAAGTAAATGTTTTGATAGTGCTGGGGACCAGGGTTCTCACTGTGGAAAACAAGATATATACATGGAATAAGATAAAGCAAGAAAGGACTGGGCAGTAACCACTGAGAAAGCCAGGAGTCCGTAACACCATACCAATCAATCACTGTAAATGTGGAGAAAATGCTAAGTTGGAAAATCATTTTATAACCATCACAGTAATGTAAAGATTGGTTCAGGCAAGAATCATCCGTGCATGTTAAATCCTGAGTGAAATTCTGATGAGGAACAGGACATTTCCATGGTCTTAAAATATCTCTCCACAGATCAATTAGTTCAAGGGAGAAAAAACCTCAAACATTTTGACCAAACATGTGATCAAACATCATATTATCCATGAGGGGCAGATGGACTTCCTGCACCTCCAGATCTGATACCATGGGGGAACAAAGCAATTTGATTTTTCTCTCCAGGGATGCATAATCTGAATCTATTCAAGAGGAAACATCAAAAAAATCCAAAATGAAAAATGTTCTATTAAAAAAAAAAAAGAAAGCAAATAGTATTCTTCGAAAATGGCAATTTCACAAAAAGATTAAAAGACTATAGAAATATTCCAAAGCAAGGAAGACTAAAGAAACACAACTAAATGCAATTACCTAATCCTAGACTGATCCTGTACTGGAGGGGAGAAAAAACTGCTATAAGAAACATTATTGGGCCAACAGACAAAATCAGAATATGGTAAAAAATATTATCAATATTAAATTTACTGAGATTGATAACGGCACTATGACTACAAAAGAAAACATCCTATTCTTAGGAAATAAACTATTACGCTAATTAATAAACTAATAAAGGGTAAAGGAACACAATACATGAAACTTACTCTCAAGGTAGTTCAGGAAAAAAATAAGGGTGCATGCAAGCACGCAAAACGATAGATAAAGGGAAGGGAAATACGGAATTCCCCTGTAAGCCAGCAGTTTAATTCATTCAAATAGTAAATGACCCAATACCAGGCTATCTAACACCTTAGTACTAGGTCAAAAAGGGACTATAAGCAAGTATGGCAACAGGCAGAAAGCTGGCAATGATAAAGAGCATCAGTCCTAAGCACATTTTTGGATTTGGCTATTCTTCTGCAACATGTTCACTCCCTAACTATTGACTGTTAGCCCATTATGCAATCCATAATTATCTCATTTTTGGGGAAATTTCCACTTATCTGAAGATATCCACCCTGCTACAAGGAGTGCCAGCAAGTGACTTCATGCAAAATTGGGTAACTCCCATAAGTAAAATTTAACACTAACATAGCATAGCGTTTTTTAAGAACTTAGACCCTGGACTCAGTGCTTTAGTTCTGATCCTGTTGCTTGCTAAAAATGTGAGCCTCAGCAAGCTGATTAACCCAAGACTCAGTATAACAGCACAGAATGTTGATGTGAAGAATGATTAAAATTATACCCCGTGACATGCAACAGATGCTCAAAAAATGTTAAGACAGTAAACAAAATGCTTTACCTAAGAAGCAGGTAGTTGTTTGTTCCTTTTATTAAGACATGGGTAATTTCTGAAAATTTCAATATGGTAGTAGAAATAGAAATTAAATTAATACATGTATACACAGACACGTGTGTGGTGTATAAGAAACAATTAGGGAGATGTGAATACTGACTGAATCTCTGATATTAAGGAACTATTATTACTTTAGGTGTGATATGCATGTTTTTTCCTAAATATTTTGGAGAAAAATTCTAAACTATAAATTGATGAATGATATGTTATGGGATTTGCTTAAAAATAACAGGATGGAGGGTAGAGACAAGACTGACCATTAGCTTATAATTGTTGAAGCTGGGTGATAGGTGAATCATTATAAAATACTCTCTGCTTTTGCGTACCTTTAAAATTTTCCCTAATAAAAAAAAATTTTTTTGAAAGAAGTGAAGAAATTCAAAAGAATAGAAAGTTGGCAACATTCACTCATTAGCAAGAACAACAGGGAAATCAGTTGCAAGATTAATAAAATGAAGACTGTGGAAGTAAGGCAAGAAAAAAGTATGAAAACTTAAGAATGACTGTAACAATAAATATACTTTGTTATTTAAGGGGCTCAAAAGAGTAGAAAAATAATCCAAAATGTACGTACCCCAGGGTAAGCACTAAGAAAACATCAAAATATGTGCACCTTAAAACCCCTTCTCCTATACTCCCTGAACATTTCTCTTTTCAATACAAAGCCCGTTACTCTTGATCCTCACTGATCATAAGAGCTGTGTTTTATTTCTGTACCTCACCTTTTCCCTACCATTATTTCTTCCTTTCCATTATTCTCTTATTTTCCATATACCTATCTTCCTTCCGTTTTCATTTCAATCACAAATTTCAGACTACAGTAAATAAAGTTGAAGCAATGAAAGAGTAAGTAAAGTTGGATACAAAGAAGGCTTATTGGCTTTAGCCACAAGTATAATTACTTTCAGTTTGGAGGATCTCTAAAACCACATTTCAACATTCAGTAGCTTGTTTCCTTGCACAACAGCCCAAAATATATTACTGGGTACCCATACTGGAAGCACTGTTTCTCAGTATATAAAGCATTTTATTAATTATTTGGACAGATATTTTCCAAACCTTGACCAGTATACATTAAGTCACAGTAGAAAGAGCACGATTTGCACTCCCAAGGGCCTGTGTTCTTATCCAGACTCTGGCAACCACCACCTGAGTTCATTCACTCAACGTAGGAGCATCTAATACATACCAAGCACTGGGACAGATACAAAGATGAACATAATAATCATATAAATAAATGGATACAATATTATTTTGATAAGTTTATATCAATAGATGAAAATATTTTAATGAAAGATTATATGATCTTTCAGCTCCAAAATTCTATCAATTTAACCTAAATTCCTTTAAGCCTCTTCTTTTTAATTAAGAGGTAGTATCCACAGGTTGCAATTTTCTATTAAAAGATGCTGCCTAAGCACTTAAAAATTTGCAACAATAGTAACAGCTAACATTTATTAAGTACCTACTACGTGCCAAAGGATAGGGGCTTTTTATACCTTTTCTAACTTAATCCTCACAATAATCCCAAGCAGGAAGTAGTGGTATCACCATTTTACAGATACGGAAACAAAAGTTCAGAAAGACTAAAATAACTTACCCCAAATCTCACTCATACAGTTAAGAGGAAAACAGGGATTCGAAGCCAGAGCTTCTGATTCCAAAGCCTATATTCTCTTTCCACTAAACTATTTGTCTCTCATTTTCTTTCACTACATAAAAAAAATTTCCAGAGATCACCTTCCTAAGAGCACCCAAGAGAAAAATTTTAAGACAGCCATGAAGTACAAAGTGATCACTAATTGTAAGTATTTTTTTAAACCTGAGTATATGCTGTATACGCCCCCCATAACAAAATACAAGAGATTACAAAACTAAAATACAACCACTACTCAAGGTAATAAATATGTGTGACATGAAAACCAGTTAATAAAAACGAACGAGATTCTGTGGTTTCTTCCAACTGTTTTATCTTTACCCTCACTTGGTTCCAACACAATCAAGAAGGCCCAGCATTATTTCTGTGTATTAACATGTTAATTTCACATGATTATTTAAGTGTATATTACCGAGTATGAGAATATAGTGTATATGAAATGCTGTCAAATGGAAAAAGAATGCAACATAAGCCCACTAAGTCTAGAATACCTAATCATCAGCAATATTTAAAGCTATATTGAAATAATGTAAATTATGTGTTCATTATTCTGTATAAACTTCATTAAACTCACTTTTTTTGTAAATTGTTTTTCAGATTATCAATTTTAATTGCAAATCTGAGCCAGCAAACATCCTTGAAAAATGAGTTAACCCTTTATAACAAATAAAGAAAAAAAAAATTTTGTGCACAATTCCAAAGCTGGTTAGAAAAAGAATCTGAATCAACAGAAGTCGCCGGATCCTGCTAACAAATTTTTCTTCAGAACTCCTCCAGATTAAAATATTACTTTCCCCCCAAATTTTGCCTCAGAGCAAATTTTAAAATTAAGAGAAAACAGCTTGAGGAAGCCTTCGTTGTCTACTTCAACTAAAGATCTTGTAATAATATGTCTCCCTTATTCACAGTTATCCCAAACAACAAAAGATCTGTTTCAGATGTCCTCCAGGATTCTTGTGTGTGGTACACATTCTCCTCCCACCTTGAACAGAACGGGGCCCAAGCTAGGAATCACGCAAACCTAAATCACTAACGATCCGCATTCTGGATTCCTCTGAGTAATTTGGAATTAAGTATCAGAGCAGTTCACGAGCCCTCGGTATCCCGCACAGAGGTGACACTCTCTTTGCTTTCAGGCCCGCACAAGGCAGGGAGAGAAAACCCCGACCAGCAAAAGCCGCTGGATCGTAGGTTCCCTCTTCACCCCAACTCCCCCTTCCCCAGCCCCAAACACAAAACACGCTCTTCTCTCCACGCTTCTTGCACAATATTGCTCGCCAAAGGGCTCAGCTCGAGCTCCACCGCCTCTCTTCCAGGCCCGACGGGAATGGTTACTCCCTCCGCGACGCTCCCTCACCACCGCTTCCTCCGTCTGTCAGGCCTGGTGCGCTCTCGGCAGGCCCTCCGCGGATGGGGAAGGGGCCGCCACGGCCTTGCCGAAGGGCTGTTTTCGTTCCTCCGCCCAGTGCAAACGGCGTCAGGCGGCTCTTCCTGAAGTAGGGTCCTAGCACGGGCCCCGACCCGGCCCTCCGGGGGCAGTGCGGTGAAACGACGCGGTGGAGAGGCAGCCGAGCTCCCTTCCCATCCCGGGGGTCCCCCAACCTCCTCCCGCCCCCGCCGTCAGCCCGCCGCCATTTTGTGCGCAGCCGCTGCGACACAGATACAATAGTCGGCCCGGATTGCAAAGGAAAGGCTCAGGACCCCCACGCTACGGACTCCCGCCTTCCAGCCCCCTGCTCCCCACAAGGCAGCCGTCCTACCTATGCCTACCCGACTAACAGCCGGATCCCATTTGCGCCCCACACAGTTTAGACTCAGCCTCCAGTCTCGACGCCGAAGAAGCTACCGCCTCCAAAGAGCCGCACGCATGCGCGCCGGTCGAGCCTTTGCGAGCCCTCAGCTGCTCGCGGCGCCTGCGTACCGCCGGCACCGCGCTCGCCCGGAGGCACGAGAAAGGGGCAGGAGGAACTCGGTTCCGGAAGGGGGCGCTCTCTCGTGTGGCGTTCCAGGCCTCCCCGGCAAAACTCGGGCACCGGTATCGGTGCCTCTGCCTGTTATGTGCCTGTCCTCTATTGTCCTGTTCAAATCATGCGCATATGTGAGACCTGCATTGTCTCACCTCCATGAAGTCTTCCCTGATCATTTTTGCCTTCAATAATACATTAAAATACATGGTATTCATCTGGCATTGGATATCGTAATGCTTTGTATGATTAAGATTTCACCTGCCTTTATCCTTTAAACATAGATATAGAAATACTTAATATTTCAATATCAAATCAATAGATATAAATTTACAATGATGCGAGGTATATCATAGCCACTGAACACGTCAAGAAATTTGAATTCAATTAAAGCTAATTGAGCTAAAAGCTTAACACCTGGAAAATCCTTTGAGTCGTTTCGTAATAAAAATACCTACCTAATGTGATAGATATTTTTTACCTTTATTTTACCGATTAAAAACCTTGAGTTAAGAGACTTTGAGTAACTTCTCAAAGTACCTCTACTACACCAACAAAACAATTCAATCATTGGGCAAAATCTGGTAGAATTCACAAGTCCTGCCCCTTGGATACCATGCAATTCACATCACCTGCGAGCAACTGCTAGTTGTGATGCAACACAAGTAGATGCATTTCTTTTATTCACATTAAGCATAGAAAAGGCTGAAAGAAAAGTCTTTTATAAAATAATCTTACCGGATTTTCTTTTCAAACTTAAAGTCCTGATAGAGGCAACAAGCCAAAAACAACAAAGAAAAAGCCAAGAAGCTCTCCCCAAACTCCAAATAACCAATGTTAAAGTGTGATTATTTCCTTCCATATATTTCTTTATATTCATACAAACATACCCAACCGTGTTAATTGCATGTAATGGGAAATGTTCTTCATTCTTTTTTTCCCAAAGGTTTACACATTGGCCTGCTATTTACTTTCCTGATTACTGACATTTCTCCAAGTAAATCATATAAATCCTCTTTTTTTAATAGTTGCATAAGACTCACAGCATGACTCTATCATCAATTCTTCAACCTGCTGAACACTAAAGTTGTTTTCAGTCTTTTTGATACTTACAAACATTGTTTTATACAAACAGCCTTACCAACTAATATTTTTATTTCCAAAGGCAAGTGAGACACCTAGATTAAAGGACATGGATAGACAGATATTTAATTTTACTAGATATTGACAGAATACTTTCCAAAAAGCTTATACAAATTCCCACTGTCACTAAATATGTAAAAGAATGACCATTTCTCCACAACCTTACTTCTTTTTCTAAACTGACGTAGTTTAAAAATCAATGACCTGTCTGCTTTCTAAGTTTGGTAGAATTCATCTTTGAAATATCTCTTCTGGTGCTTACTCTAGGGGCTGTTCTTGAACAACTTTCTCTAGATTTTTTTTTTTTTTTTTTTTGCGGTACGTGGGCCTCTCACTGTTGTGGCCTCTACCGTTGCGGAGCACAGGCTCCGGACGCGCAGGCTCAGCGGCCATGGCTCACGGGCCCAGCCGCTCCGCGGCATGTTGGATCTTCCCGGACCGGGGCACGAACCCGTGTCCCCTGCATCGGCAGGAGGACTCTCAACCACTGCGCCACCAGGGAAGCCCTCTCTAGATATTTTATGATATATAATTTGATTACAATTTTTCTCTCTCCTCCACAATCATTCCTATAATTTACATTCTCCCAGAAAAGCATCCATTTCACCTAGGTTTTCTAATTCATTTCCCTAGAGTTGGGCAAACTAATTCATTTCCTTTATGCTTCCCCCTTACATGGCTTTATTTCTATAGCACATATCACCTTCTAACATACCATATAGTTTATCTCTTATTATTTCTTATCTAGCTCCCTCCACTAAAACATGAGCTCTATGTTAGGGATATTTGTCTGTTTTCTTCACTGCTTTATCTCTAATACCTAGAACGATACCTGGCACACAGTAGAAAATCAGTGTATATTTGATGTAAGGGTGAATGACCCTGATGGGTAAAAAAAAAAAACCTTTAATATTCTTTGCTGGTATTTCTAATGAGCTGATTGTCTCTTTTTTTATCAGGAGATGGTGCTTGTATATAAGGAATATAACCCTTTGTCAAATATGTTGCAATTGGTTTCTCCACATTGATATTTTGTTTCTGAGTGTCTTTTGCCATTATAAAATTTAAATGCAATCAAACTTGTCATCTATTCCTTTATGACTTCTAAATGGTGTGGGTTTTTGTTTTGTTTGTTTCTGGTCTAAGAAGGCTCATCTCACCCCCTCCAGAAGCATATACACCCGGAAATTATACAAAAATTCTTCTACAATTTCTATATTTTTGCTTACAATTTTATAACTTTATTTTTTACAGTTAGATATTCAATTAATTTAAGATGTATTCTTTTTGTGACATGAAGTAGCAACCTAACTTTGTTTTCTTCCAAATGTATTAGATCCATCATGAAGCTTCCAGATATTAAATAAACAAACCACCATTTTCCCCCTTCACTGAAATGCTCCTTGCCCTTAAAAAACAACCACAAATTATTAAATTCCTGTATATAAAAATGGATTTAAAAAAATGGATTTATGGACTCTCTAGTCTATCCTACCAATATATTTGTCTACCTATGGGCCAGTACCATTTGTTCATTCATTAACTGATCCAACAAATATAACTCGAGGGCCTACTCTATGCCAGAAACCCTTCTGGGTACCAAACGGTCAGTGGCAAACCAGACAGCAATGCTAACTCCTGCCCTCATGACACCTACAGCCTTGATTGGGGTGACAGACAATAAACAAGTAAGTATGTAGTATGTCAGATGGTGTTAAGTGCTATGGATAAAAACAAGCATAGGGATCAGGACATAGGGAACCAGGAGGCGACAGAAGCTATAATTTAAATAGGATGTTCAAGGAGGACTTCCGGGAAGATGGCAGAAGAGTAAGACGCGGAGATCACCTTCCCCCCCACAGGTACACCAGAAATACACCTACACGTGGAACAACTCCTACAGAACACCTACTGAACACTGGCAGAAGACCTCAGACCTCCCAAAAGGCAAGAAACCCCCCACGTACCTGGGTAGGGGAAAAGAAAAAAGAATAAACAGAGACAAAAGGATAGGGACGGGACCCGCACCAGTGGGAGGGAGCTGTGAAGAAGGAAAGGTTTCCACACACTAGGAAGCCCCTTCGCGGGCGGAGACTGCGGGTGGCGGAGGGGGAAAGCTTCGGCGCCGCAGAGGAGAGCACAGCAACAGCGGTGCGGAGGACAAAGCGCGGAGATTCCCGCAGAGGATCGCTGCCAACCGGCACTAACCAGCCCGAGAGGCTTGTCTGCTCCCCCGCCGGTGCGGGCGGGGCTGGGAGCTGAGGCTTGGGCTTCGGTCGGAGCGCAGGGAGAGGGCTGCGGTTGGCGGCGTAAACACAGCCTGCAGTGGGTTAGTGCGCCACGGCTGGCCGGGAGGGAGTCCGGACCTGCTGAAGAGGCAAGAGACTTCTTCCCTCTTTGTTTCCTGGTGCGTGAGGAGAGGGGATTAAGAGCGCTGCTTAAAGGAGCTCCAGAGAAGGGCGCGAGCCACGGCTAACATGGCGGCATGAGACGCTAAGGCTGCTGCTGCCGCCACCAAGAAGCCTGTGTGCGAGCACAGGTCACTATCCACACCCCCCTTCCGGGGAGCTTGTGCAGCCCGCCACTGCCTGGGTCCCGGGACCCAGGGACAACTCCCCCTGGAGAACGCACGGGGCGCCTCAGAGTGGTGCAACGTCATGCCGGCTTCTGCCGCCGCAGGCCCGCCCCGCACTCCGTGCCCCTCCCTGCCCCTGGCCTGAGTGAGCCAGAGCCCCCGAATCAGCGGCTCCTTTAACCCCGTCCTGTCTGAGCGAAGAACAGACGCCCTCCTGTGACCTACACGCAGTGGCGGGGCCAAATCCAAAGCTGAACCCCGAGAGCTGTGAGAACAAAGAAGAGAAAGGGAAATCTCTCCCAGCAGCCTCAGGAGCAGCGGATTAAAGCTCCACAATCAACTTGATGTACCCTGCATCTGTGGAATACATGAATAGACAACCAATCATCCCAAATTAAGGAGGTGGACTTTGAGAGCAAGATTTATGATTTTTTCCCCTTTTCCTCTTTTTGTGTGTATGTGTATGCTTCTGTGTGAGATTTTGTCTGTATAGCTTTGCTTCCACCATTTGTCCGAGGGTTCTATCCGTCCGTTTTTTTCTCTTAATTATTTTTTTATTTTAATAACTTTATTATATTTTATCTTACTTTATTTTATTTTACTTTACAACCTAACCTTGCACCTAAAGCAATTAGAGAAAGAAGAACAAAAAAACCCCAAAGTTAGCAGAAGGAAAGAAATCATAAAAATCAGATCAGAAATAAATGAAAAAGAAATGAAGGAAACGATAGCAAAGATCAATAAAACTAAAAGCTGGTTCTTTGAGAAGATAAACAAAATTGATAAACCATTAGCCAGACGCATCAAGAAAGAAAGGGAGAAGACTCAAATCAATAGAATTAGAAATGAAAAAGGAGAAGTAACAACTAACACTGCAGAAATACAAACGATCATGAGAGATTACTATAAGCAACTTTATGCCAATAAAGTTGTCCAATAAATGGACAACCTGGAAGAAATGGACAAATTCTTAGAAAGGCACAACCTGCCAAGACTGAATCAGGAAGAAACAGAAAATATGAACAGGGCTTCCCTGGTGGCGCAGTGGTTGAGAGTCCGCCTGCCGATGCAGGGGACACAGGTTTGTGCCCCGGTCCGGCAAGATCCCACATGCTGCGGAGCGGCTGGGCCCATGAGCCACGGCCGCTGAGCCTGCGCATCCGGAGCCTGTGCTCCGCAACGGGAGAGCACAACAGTGAGAGGCCCGCGTACTGCAAAAAAAAAAAAAAAAAAAAAAATATGAACACACCAATCACAAGCACTGAAATTGAAACTGTGATTTAAAATCTTCCAACAAACAAAAGCCCAGGACCAGATGGCTTCACAGGCGAATTCTATCAAACATTTAGAGAAGAGCTAACACCTATCCTTCTCAAACTCTTCCAAAATACAGCAGAGGGAGGAACACTCCCAAACTCATTCTACGAGGCCACCAGTACCCTGATACCAAAACCAGACAAGGATGTCACAAAGAAAGAAAACTACAGGCCAATATCACTGATGAACATAGATGCAAAAATCCTCAACAAAATACTAGCAAACAGAATCCAACAGCACATTAAATGGATCATACACCATGATCAAGTAGGGTTTATTCCAAGAATGCAAGGATTCTTCAATATATGCAAATCAATCAACGTGATACACCATACTAACAAATTGAAGGAGAAAAACCATATGATCATCTGAATAGATGCAGAGAAAGCTTTCAACAAATTTCAACACCCATTTATGATAAAAACCCTGCAGAAAGTAGGCATAGAGGGAACTTTCCTCAACATAATAAAGGCCATATATGACAAACCCACAGCCAACATCGTCCTCAATGGTGAAAAACTGAAAGCATTTCCACTAAGATCAGGAACAAGACAAGGTTGCCCACTCTCACCATGCTTATTCAACATAGTTTTGGAAGTTTTAGCCACAGCAATCAGAGAAGAAAAGGAAATAAAAGGAATCCAAATCGGAAAAGAAGAAGTAAAGCTGTCACTGTTTGCAGATGACATGATACTATACATAGAAAATACTAAAGATGCTACCAGAAAACTACTAGGGCTAATCAATGAATTCGGTAAAGTAGCAGGATACAAAATTAATGCACAGAAATCTCTGGCATTCCTATACACTAATGATGAAAAATCTGAAAGTGAAATCAAGAAAACACTCCCATTTACCACTGCAACAAAAAGAATAAAATATCTAGGAATAAACCTACCTAAGGAGACAAAAGACCTGTATGCCGAAAATTATAAGACACTGATGAAAGAAATTAAAGATGATACAAATAGATGGACAGATATACCATGTTCTTGGATTGGAAGAATCAACATTGTGAAAATGACTCTACTACCCAAAGCAATCTACAGATTCAATGCAATCCCTATCAAACTACCGCTGGCTGTTTTCACAGAACTAGAACAAAAATTTTCACCATTTGTATGGAAACACAAAAGACCCCGAATAGCCAAAGCAATCTTGAGAACGAAAAATGGAGCTGGAGGAATCAGGCTCCCTGACTTCAGACTATACTACAAAGCTACAGTAATCAAGACAGTATGGTACTGGCACAAAAACAGAAAGATAGATCAATGGAACAGGATAGAAAGCCCAGAGATAAACCCACGCACATATGGTTACCTTATCTTTGATAAAGGAGGCAGGAATGTACAGTGGAGAAAGGACAGCCTCTTCAATAAATGGTGCTGGGAAAACTGGACAGGTACACATAAAAGTATGAGATTAGATCACTCCCTAACACCATACACAAAAGTAAGCTCAAAATGGATTAAAGACCTAAATGTAAGGCCAGAAACTATCAAACTCTTAGAGGAAAACATAGGCAGGACACTCTATGACATAAATCACAGCAAGATCCTTTTTGACCCACCTCCTAGAGAAATGGAAATAAAAACATAAATAAACAAATGGGACCTAATGAAACTTCAAAGCTTTTGCACAGCAAAGGAAACCATAAACAAGACCAAAAGACAACCCTCAGAATGGGAGAAAATATTTGCAAATGAAGCAACTGACAAAGGATTAATCTCCAAAATTTATAAGCAGCTCATGCATCTTAATAACAAAAACACAAACAACCCAATCCAAAAATGGGCAGAAGACCTAAATAGACATTTCTCCAAAGAAGATATACAGACTGCCAAAAAACACATGAAAGAATGCTCAACATCACTAATCATTAGAGAAATACAAGTCAAAACTACAATGAGATATCATCTCACACCAGTCAGAATGGCCATCATCAAAAAATTCAGAAACAATAAATGCTGGAGAGGGTGTGGAGAAAAGGGAACCCTCTTGCACTGTTGGTGGGAATGTAAATTGATACAGCCACTGTGGAGAACAGTATGGAGGTTCCTTAAAAAACTACAAATAGAACTACCATATAACCCAGCAATCCCACTACTGGGCATATACCCTGAGAAAACCATAATTCAAAAAGAGTCACGTACCAAAATGTTCATTGCAGCTCTATTTACAATAGTCCGGAGATGGAAACAACCTAAGTGTCCATCACTGGATGAATGGATAAAGAAGATGTGGCACATATATACAATGGAATATTACTCAGCCATAAAAAGAAACGAAACTGAGCTATTTGTAATGAGGTGGATAGACCTAGAGTCTGTCAGAGTGAAGTAAGTCAGAAAGAGAGAGACAAATACTGTATGCTAACACATATATACGGAATTTAAGAAAAAAAAATATCATGAAGAACCTAGGGGTAAAACAGGAGTAAAGACACAGACCTACTAGAGAATGGACTTGAGGATATGGGGAGGGGGAAGGGTAAGCTGTGACAAAGCGCGAGAGAGGAATGGACATATATACACTACCAAACGTAAGGCAGATAGCTAGTGGGAAGCAGCCGCATAGAACAGGGAGATCAGCTCGGTGCTTTGTGACCGCCTGGAGGGGTGGGATAGGGAGGGTGGGAGGGAGGGAGACGCAAGAGGGAAGAGATATGGGAACATATGTATATATATAACTGATTCATTTTGTTGTAAAGCAGAAACTAACACACCATTGTAAAGCAATTATACTCCAATAAAGATGTTAAAAAAATAAATAAAAATAAAAACCAGTAAATAAATAAATAGGATGGTCAAGAAAGGCATCACTAAGAAGGCAGCATGTGAGCAGAAATCTGAATGAAGTGTGGGAATAAGCAGTAGAGATATCCAGGAGGAAGGGTATTACAGGCAGAGTAAATGTAAAACACAAAAGCACTGAGGTGAACGCCAGCTTGGCATATTTGAGAAACAGCAAGAAAGCCAGTAAGGCTGCAACAGCATGAGTAAGAGGAGACAGAGGAGGTAAGTGGAGGGGAACAGGGAATACTTACAGGTTGTATTAGTCAGCTTGAGCTGCCATAACAAAATACCACTGGCTGGGTGGCTTAAACCACAGGAACTTATTTTCTTACAGTTTTGGGGGCTGAAAGTCCAAATCAAGGTGTGGACAGGTTTGGTTTCTCCTCAGCCTTCTCTCCTTGGCAGCTGGCCACCTTCTTGCCACGACCTCATGTGGGCTTTTCTGTATGCCTACACATCCCAGGTGTCTCTCCCTCTTCTTATAAGGACACCAGTCATATTGAATTAGGGCCCACCCATATGATCTCATTTAACTGTAATCACTTCTTTAAAGGAAAATAAAGGAAGTAAGGGAAAATGATGAAGCAGGGGCTGGGTAATGCTTTCAATAAGGTAATCAGAGAAGTCCTCCCTGGTGAGGTGACAGCTAAGCAGAGATATAAAGGAAGGGAGGAGGAAAGTCACACAGAGATCTGGAAGAAGAGCTTTCCAATAGAGGACACATCAAGTGCAAAGCCCTGGGACCAGAGCATGTTGGGTGTGTTTGAGGAATAACATGAATGCCAGCTCAGCTGAGGTGAAGTGGTGTAAAGAAAGGACAAGTTGAGGTAGCAAGGAACCCGATAATGCAAAGGCTTATAAACCCCTTACGGCAATATAGAACACTGAATAAAACCCTAGATTAGCAATCAAAAGAGTTACCTTTCTAGTCTCTGCTCTGATACTAATCTCACTGGATTTCAACTTCTTATAAGGGAGGGGACTAGATTAGCTTGCCTATAAGATGTGAGCCTGGAAATCTGTAAACTGAAAGATGCTCACCAATATTCATGGCATTCCAAAGCAAAATATATGTTTACCCTTAGAGTCTACTGTATTCATGCTTTTATGCCAAGCTTTTATGTCATCTAGTCTCTTTGGACCACTTACAGAATTTCTCATTCCCATCTAAAAATGTCAATTTTCTTAACAGAAAAAAATGTATCCTACTCCACATCTTCTCACCATTACTCTATTTTACAATTCCCCATCCTGTACTTTTACCCACTCTGTTTTCTGATTGGCCAGACAAGTCCTGAGCAGCTCTATCCAAAGCTCAGCTTCTGCCTGTTCAGCATAGCCACAGCTCAATGCCTGAACGTATTAGAAAAAGAATAGTCATCACAAACTGTTTCCTGTGATTTGTTAACATAAATGGGGCTTTGTTTCAATGACATAAAGAATCTCATCACCATTTCATCTCAATTGCAACTGTCCTAATAAACAGGATTTGGGGGCAACCATTGCCTTCCTTCTGTCTTTAGAGTCCAAATCTAATGACTGGATAGACACAGGGCCATGATGAAAGTTTGAGAAATCCCACAACATTTCATGTCCTGCAATAGAACATAAACGTCGAGAATACTTAGTTCTGATACTTTAATTTTGCAGCATTCACGCCAGACTATAAGGTGTAACATATATAGAATTTTAGAAACTAACTCAAGAAAACAAGCAGTTGAGACTTCCCTGATGGCACATTGGATAAGACTCCGTGCTCCCAATGCAGGGGGCCTGGGTTCAAATCCCTGGTCAGGGAACTAGATCCCACATGCATGCTGCAACAAAGGAGCTGGCGAGCCACAACTAAGGAGCCCTCCTGCCACAACTAAGACCTGGTGCAACCAAATAAATAAATATTTAAAAAAAAAAAAAGCAGTTATTTTTCTGAGTTTTTGTCAAGGCTAGTGCAATGGTGACCAGAAATCTGTTTGCCTCTTCTTGTTAAGGTGGTTTCTAAACCTGTCCACAAATTCTTTGATAATTTCACTTCACAAGGTGGAGCCTAATTCCACTTCCTCTGAATGTAGGTCAGACTTAGAAGATTGTTTTTAATGAATACAATGTGGTGCAAGTGATGCTATGTGACTTCCAAGGCTAGGTCATGAAAAGGGTAGCCTCTGACTGACCCTCCCTTCTCTCCCTTGGATTACTCACACCAGGGAACGCCAGCTGCTATGTCATGAGGACATCCAAACAGCCTTTGAGAAGCCCATAAGGAGAGAAATTAAAGCCTCCAGCCAACAACTACCACCAAATTGGCGGCCATTTCATTGAGCCACTTGGGAGACAGAACCTCCAGCCTCAGTGAAGCATAAATGACTGCAGCTTAAATCAACATCCTGAAAGCAATCTCATGACGGACTCTAAGGAGGAACTACCCAGTTATGAATTCCTTATCCATGGAAATGGTAAGGATAAAAAAGTATAGTTTGGGGACTTCCCTGGTGGTCCAGCAGGTAAGACTAAAAGCTCCCTATGCAGGGATCCCCGGGTTGATCCCTGGTCAGAGAACTAGATCCCATATGTATGCCGCAACTAAGAGTTCGCATGCCGCAACTAAGAAGTCCACGTGTCGCAACACATGCCACAACTAAGAAGCCTGCACGCTGCAACTAAGATCCTGCGTGCTGCAACGAAGACCCAGGCAGCCAAAAATAAATAAATAAAATAGTTTTTAAAAAGTATATTTTTGTTTTGCGCCATTAGGTTTTAGGGTAATTTTTTACGTAGCTGTACATAACTAATGCATTTGTTATCTGAAGAGTAGGGTCTCAATTCATTAAAAATACAAATCAAAAGCATGATATATCAATCAGTGAACAAAGACCTGGGATTTAGAAACACTAGAATTTTGACTTGAACTCTAATTTAAGTGATAACAATAGTTTCCACAAGCATAAAATGAGAATAATCCTTTCCCTTCAGGATTTTCATCTTATGAATTCCTTACCCCTATACATTCTGTGTAGAGTCTACATACCAGCTACAAAAGCAATTCCAGAAAAAGATCCACTTCGAGTGGAAGCATGAAGAGTTCTATAGACATACTCCCCAGTGAACCAAACATACTGGTGAAAATTATTTTTAAAAAACAATCATTTAAAGTGTCTGTAAATTGTCCTAAGTTTAGACGCCAAATGCAGAAATATTTATTTAAGAAAATCTACTAAATTTTGATAAGAAGTGAGCGTTTGTGGCAGTTTACCCATGGCCCACTCACTTGCCACTCCCACCAATCTCAGTGTGATGGAAGCTCTACTCCAGTTGCTACTGATAAGAGGATGGGGCTTCCTCTTCCCCTAACTCCCAAGGGATATGGCATCCCCCCCATCAAGAAGGATGGGCCACCAACATTTCTGTTCCTTCCCAGCTCTGTGTTATAGAGGCTAAATTTCAGGCAAGTGCAGCACAGAGGTTTAGGGCTCCCTTCTTAAGCCCAGAACACACTCATAAATTGGAGGCCCAATCCCAGATGAAGCAGGCCAAAAATACGGTGGCCCTAATTGCCCTTGTCCCAGTCTGTTGGTAAGACAGAGATTTTACTCCAGGAGAGGCAAGCCAAGAAGACCAGAGGCTACTGCCCCCACTCAAAGTCCTGTTCATAAGCAAAGTTGTCATTCCAAAAGAAGTGGGCCACTGTCCCCAACACCTGCTCTGGAGCAGTGGCTCAGAGATTTTGCCTAGGGAGGAAGGCAGTCATAACAACAGAGAGCTCTTAAGCTCTCCTCAGAGGAAATGACTTTATTTAATACAGTGTAGGGAACTTCAAACCTACACTGGCAATCTCAGAAATAATGGAGAAATTGGGTAAGAAATTAGGAGGAAGGCTGATAGCTTCATAATATCAGCAAGTTAAACTGGCAGATCAGCAAGTTTAACAGAGAGAACCAGGGAAAGAAAAAGTTAAAATAGCCTCCTGGGGACAGAAGACATGTCAGAGACTAGTCTCAAAAAGTACACCAGCCAAGGAGCCCAAATTGAATTGGACCAGATTATGAAGAAATTTATGTCTGAAACAATACAGAAATCAGCCTAAAAGCTGGATGTGATACCAACAGAGGCAGACAGCTTAACAGAGAGATCAGGGAAAGAGACAGTCAAAGAGAGCACTGCTAAAACACTGTCATCCCAGAGCAACTTGTGCACATTGAAGGCTATAATCTCTAAGGAGCAAGTACAGAGTCTGCACACTGCAGGGGCAACAGACTTCACTAAAAAGTTAAGTCACTAAACAAATAAATAAAGAACAACAAACAAGTCCCAGGGGAGAGGGATAATCAGTATCAGATTTGCTACAATATATTACCTTAAGTGTCCAGTTTTCAACAACAAAAAATTACAAGACATACAAAGAAACAGAATGTGTGACTGACTCATACATAGGAAAATAGATAGGCAACAGAAACTGGCTGTGAGAGGGTCCAGATATTGGATTTAACAGACAAAGATTTCATAATAACCATTATAAACATATTGAAAGAGCTAAAGAAAACCATGCTAGAAGAAGTAGACAAAGGTATGACAACATTGCAACAAATAGAGAATGTCAATAAAGAGAGAGAAGTAATTTTTAAAAAGAACTACATGAACATTGTGGAGGTAAAAAAGTACAATAACTAAAATGACAAGTTCACTAGAGGGGCTTAACAATAGGTTTGAACTAACAAAAGAAAGAATCGGCTCTCTTGAAGATAGACCAATGGTAATTATGCAACCCAAAGAACAGAGGGAAAAAAAGAATGAAGAAAAGTTAACAGAGCTTCAGAGAAATGCTGGATACCAGTAAGTGCACCAACATATGCATAATGTAAGTACCAGAAGAGGAAAGATGAGACAGAGAAAAGAGCAGAAAAAAAAAATTGAAGACATAATGTCCAAGTGCTTTCCAAATTTGATGAAAAACATTATTCTACACGTACATGAAGCTCGACCAAGTCATGTAAACACAAACATATCCACACACAAACATATCATAGTAAAAATGTTGAAAGACAAAAAGAATTTTGAAAGCAGCAGTACAAAAACAATTCATCGCATACTGATTTCTCATCAGAAACAATGGGGGCCAAAAGGCACTGGAATGACATATTCAAAGTATTAAAGGAAAAAAATTGTCAACCAAGAATCTTCTATCCAGCAAATCTTTCAAAAATGAAAGTGAAATAAAGACATTCCAAACAAACAAAAACTGAGAATTTGTTGCAAGAAGACCTATCTTACAAGAAATGCGAAATGAAGTTATTAAGGTGGAAAACAAGAGACTGCAGACAGTAATTCAAATCCTTATGAAAAAGCAAAGATACCAGTAAAGGTAATTATGAAAGACAATATAAATGCCTATTTATTCTTCTTTCTTCTCTTAAGTGGTTTAAAAATCAACTTTTAAAACAACAGGTATATAATTGTTTTGTTGGCCTACAACACATAGAAATGTAATCTATTTGACAATAATAGAAGGAAGTGAATGGAAGCAAATTTGTATTTCAGTAAGGTAATGACACCAGGTGGTAACTTGAAAACACAGGAACAAATGAGGAGAACCAAAAATGGTAAATAAGAAGATTACTATAACAAACTCCATAAATATATACTTGCTGTCCTTTCTTCTCTCAGCTTCCCTAAAAGACATAAAATTATATAAAATAATACTTATAGCAATATATTTTGGGGTTTGTAACATATATAAAGTAATGTTATTTTAAAAGCACCAAAAAGGGGAAGAGGCACTAGAGCTACACAAGAGTGATGCTTTTAAATAACACTACAAATAAGTCAGTATAAATCTGAATGGATTCTGAAAAGTTAAAATGTACATGGTAAACCCTAGAGCAACAACTAAGAAAATAATTCAAAAATATATATATAATGAAAAAATTATTAAAAGAATTAAGATATTACAGTAGGAAAACATCCACATAATACAAAAGAAAGCAATAAAGGAGGGAAATAGTTATGAGACTAACAGAAAATTAAAAGTAAAACAGCAGACATAAATCCAAACACATAAATAATAACATTGTATGTGAATGGATTAAAGAATCCAATCAAAAGGCAGAGATCATCAAAATAGATAAAAATATATCTCCAAATATATTTTGTCTATGGGACACACACTTTAGACTCAAAGATACAAATAGGTTGAAAGTAAAAGGATGGAAAAACATATATCAAGCAAATAACAATAATAAAAAGCTGAAGTGGCTATATATATATATTTATTTATTTATTTATTTTGTTTGTTTTTTGTGGTACGTGGGCCTCTCACTGTTGTGGCCTCTCCCGTTGCGGAGCACAGGCTCCGGACGCGCAGGCTCAGCAGTCATGGCTCACGGGCCCAGCTGCTCCACGGCATGTGGGATCTTCCCGGACCGGAGCACGAACCCGTGTCCCCTGCATCGGCAGGTGGACTCTCAACCACTGCGCCACCAGGGAAGCCCATGAGGTGGCTATATTAATATTAGATAAAATAGACTTTCTACCAATTCAGTGTTGATTATATTAAAAAACTCTGCTTGTTTACAGCTCCACCCTCCTTATGTTGCTGCTGTCACCAACTATATACAATGTGTGCCCATTAATACAGATTTATTGTTATTGCTTTACACCATATATTTGATTTTTAAATTATATAGGAAGAAAGGTTACAAACCAAACTTGCAATAATGTTGACTTTTACATTCACCTATGTAGATACTTCTACTATTTTTCTTTATTTCTTCATATAGCGTTAAGTTACTGTATAGTGCTCTTTCATTTCACCCTGAAGGACTTCCATTAGTATTTCTTATGGGGCAGGTCTACTAATAACTAATTCCCTCGGTTTTTGTTTATCTGGGAATATCTTCATTTCTCCTTCATTTGTTTTTTTTTTTAACCTTCAATAAAATAACTTTGGAAATAACATACATCTCCATGACACCAACACTATAGTTTTCAGAGTCACAGTAAGATACACAGAATTCCATCTGTAATTAATACAAATGACAACTTTTTTTTTTTTTTTTTTTTTGCGGTACGCAGGCCTCTCACTGTTGTGGCCTCTCCTGTTGTGGAGCACAGGCTCCGGACGCGCAGGCTCAGCGGCCATGGCTCACGGGCCTAGATGCTCCACAGCATGTGGGATGTTCCCGGACCAGGACACGAACCTGTGTCCCCTGCATCGGCAGGCGGACTCTCAACCACTGCACCACCAGGGAAGCCCACAAATGACAACATTTTAAGCAGTAGTTTTTGTTACAAGGCAAACAAAATCAAGAAAGCAACCACCAAACAAAAGAGAGCCAATGCTTCAGAGAAGGCATATCCAAGAATAGCACATGAGAACAGTTATTGTTTCATGAAGGGTTTCTGACATAACCAATGATAAGGTCACCAAGGACTGTTCCAATACCAGCACCAGACCAGTATTCCTACCGTTGCAGCACCTGCATCGATAAATTTGGCTGCAGTATCAATGTTTCTGCTGATTGCACCAGTCGGAAACTCCCACTGGATTAGTTGAGACACCATTCTGGGCCCCATTAAATACTGTAGAGCTCTCTCCAGTCAAAGAGCATATCGATGATGCAGAAATTCCTCTGGATGCAATCCTGGATCCAGCTTGGATCAGAGTTGGGGTGCAGACAAGCTTGGCATAGGTGAACTATATCTTTGGGGTGACATAGTTGGAGGACTTGGGTGACAGGTGACATGGGCTCCTCTCCCACTTTCCCTCTTCCTGGGGGTGGCAGCAGTGGCAGTTGAAGGAGTGAGGCTCTCTTTCATTTTTCAAGGATAGTTTTACCAGATATAGAATTCTTGGTTGACAATTTTTTCTTTTAGCAGTTTAAGTCATCCCATTGCCTGCTAGCCAACATGGTTTCTGAAGAGAAACTGGTTGCCAGTGTTGCCGAGGCTTCCCTGTACAAGATAGGTCCCTTCTCTCGTTCTGCTTTCAAGATTCTCCCTTTGTCTTTTCTAACAATTTGGTTATATTGTGTCTTCATGTGTATCTCTTTGAATTTATCCTGTTTGGAGGTCATTAAACTTTTTGGATATGTAATTTCATGTCTTTCACCAGATCTGGGAAGTCTTTGTATATTATTTCTTCAAAACGTCTTTCTGCCCTATTTTCTCTCTCCTCTCTCTCTAGGAATCCTATAATACATTGGTACATGTGATGATGTCCCACACACTTCTTAGGCTTTGTTCTTTTTTAAAATTTTTATTTTTTCTTTCCTGCCCCTCAGACTGGAAAATCTCAATTAACTATTTTAAAGTGTGTTGATCAAATTAGCTATTGGGCACTTTGTTTTAATTTTTTCCTTAATCACCCATTAGTGAGGGTGGGACACCCATTCTAGAATTAAGGGCATGCCTGAACACATGACAACCAAAACAGGACAAATGAGATTGAGAGCAGTTTGTTACACATATACTTACAGCCTGGGGGAAAAGGACATCACACACCACACAGGACCCCATAGGAGTTGTACTCAAGAACTCCCATGTGGGAGGTAGGCTTTGCAATTTCAAGAAGGTGGGTTGATACCTGGTTCCTGCAGTAAGTTGTGATTGTCTTGTTTGAATACTTTCACAGACTTGCAAAGAAAGGAAATCTGTTACTCAGGGATAAGCAGGAACTGTGCCTGGTCCCTATAATAAGAAAGGTTGTTTGGCTATGGGCATGGAGTTTCTTTTTGGAGTGATGAAAATGTTTCTAATATTGATTGTGGTTATGGCTGTATAGCTCTATGAATATACTGAAAAACAATGAATACTTTCAATGGATGAATTTTATGGCATATTAATTATACCTCAATAAAGCTTTTATATTAAAGGTTCCTTTCATAACTAATGAGAGTTTATCTTAAGGCTACACAGAAAAGAAAAAAAAGTATAAGTTTTCAGCTCAGCTACTGGAAGGCCAGTTTTCAAGGAACAATGGGCTATGAGCTTTTCATCATTCCTGATCCGACAGCAGCTCTGCTGACTTCTCTTTTCATTCCCTCTGAAACAGGCAACTGTTGTCCCTTACTTTAATAAGTCTACCACACAGGTGACTCAGTATTTCTAGATTTCTCCTTCACTTCTAATCTTGGCTTTTGCCTCTCTTCTTCTTCTTTTTTTTTCGGTACGCAGGCCTCACTGTTGAGGCCTCTCCCGTTGCGGAGCACAGGCTTCGGACGCGCAGGCTCAGCGGCCATGGCTCACGGGCCCAGCCACTCCGCAGCATGTGGGATCTTCCCGGACCGGGGCACGAACCCGTGTCCCCTGCATCGGTAGGCGGACTCTCAACCACTGTGCCACCAGGGAAGCCCGCCTCTCTTCTTTTTGAGAGTCTCAGATTCAATTTTTTCGGATATTCTTGTCCCCTTTTCTGCAGAGTTCTCATGCTAGTCCCCTCATAAGTCACTGGTCTGGCTAATGTAATATACCTTTTAGCTAAGGCAATTACCCCTGATTTAATTAGCTGTGGCAAGGGCAGTAGGTAATATGATACATTGCTGGTGGGAATGCAAAATGATACAGCCACTCTAGGAAATGGTTTACTCCTTTCTTGTAATGCTAAATGCATTTACTCTATAACCCAGTAATCCCACTCCTGAGTATCTACCCTAGAGAAATAAAATCTTATGTTCACACAAAAACTGTACACAAATGTCCATAGCAGATTTATTTATAATGGTCCCAAACTGAAAACAACCCAAATGTCCTTCAAAGGGTGAATGGATAAAGAAATCGTGGTACATCTATACAGTTAACACTACTCAGCAATAAAAAGGAACAAATTACTGATACATGCAACAACTTGAAAGAATCTCAAAACATTACGCTGGGTGAAAGAATCCAGCCTTAAGAGGTTACACACTATACAATTTCATTTATTTGACATCCTCAAAATTACAAAACTATAGTTATGGAGAGTAGATCAGTAGTTGTCAGAAGTTATGGGTCGAGGGAAAGTATGACTACAAAGGGTTAGCACAAGGGAGATTTTTGGAATGATGAAACCATTCTTTATTCTGATTATGGTGGTAGTTACATAAATCTACACGTGTTAAAATGCAAAAAAAAAAAAAAAAAAGAGTACACCAAAAGAAAAAAATCAATTTTTCTATATAGTAAATTAAAAAAACTAAAAACTAATGGGCTTAGAATATTGTTATGGACTGAATGTTTATGCTTTCCTCCCACCAAAATTTCATAAATTTAAATCCTAATCCCAAATGTGATGGTATCAGGAGGTGGGGCTTTTGAGAGGTAATTAGGTCATGAGCGTGGAGCCCTCATGAATGGGATTAGTGCCCGTAGAAAAGAGACCACAGAGAGCTCTATAGCTCTTTTTCTGCCATGTGAAGATACAACAAGAAGATACAACCTAGAAGATGGTTCTCACTAGACCCGACTATGCTGGCACCCTGATCTTGGACTTCCAGACTCCAGAACTGTGAGAAATAAATTTTTGTTGTTTATAAGCCACTCATTCTATGATATTCTGCCAAAGCCCAAACTAAGACAGGTATTAACAAGCAAGATATAGAAGAAATGCAAATAGCCAACAAAGAAAAGATGTTCAGGTGTATTAAAAGTCAAAGGAATGCAAATTAAAACAGCAACAAGGTATTGTACATTTTTCAGACTGGCAAAAATGAGAAAGATTGATAGTGTCTATAGTGGTGACGAGCATGTGGGGAACTAAGCAGCCTCACATGCTGGTGAATATGTAAACTGATAGAGCCGTTTTTAGAGGGCATTCTGATGGCATCTTTAAAAATATGCGGGCTTCTCTGGTGGCGCAGTTGTTGACAATCTGCCTGCCAATGCAGGGACACAGGTTCGAGCCCTGGTCTGGGAAGATCCCACATGCCACGGAGCAACTGGGCCCGTGAGCCACAACTACTGAGCCTGCGCGTCTGGAGCCTGTGCTCCGCAACAAGAGAGGCCGCGACAGTGAGAGGCCCGCGCACCGCGACGAAGAGTGGCCCCCGCTCGCTGCAAGTAGAGAAAGCCCTCACATAGAAACGAAGACCTACACAGCCAAAAACAAATAAATAAATGAATTTTTTAAAATATGCATATAGCCTTTAAACCAGGGAGTATAATTCATTTAAGCAATTCCAGTACTTACCATGGTACTTACCTGGTATATAAGGAAACCATTCTTTATTCTGATTATGGTGGTAGTTACATAAATCTACATGTGTTAAAATGCAAAAAAAAAAAAAAAAAAAAGTACACCTTATATACCAGTACCTGGTATATAAGGAAGCATTAAGCATGTGAAAATAGAGATTATCAGGTAAGATTTCCTGGAAAAGACAAAAGTTTGAGATGAACCTTCAAGGATGGCTAGGGTTTGAATCAGTGAAGAGAAAAAGAAGGATATTCTAGGAGAAAGAAAAGATGAGTCACAGTGGCTCAAAGAGGCAGGATAAATATGGTAAATTGGCATCAGCCAGGCTTCAGTGAAAAAGAAAAGTAGGAAGTTAGAGAGTACGAAATGGAAATTTCCTCACACAAGAGGTCCACCTCCTACTTTAGGACCCAAATAGATTCCACCTCCCCTAAGAAATCCCCCCATACCCAGAATTAATTGCTAGCTCCATTGCACTTCCATAGCCCCTGAGGAAAACCTCTTTATCACTGGATCTCAAACTTTATCCTGTATCAGAATCACCTGGTGGGTTTATTAAACACAGATTGCTGAGTTTCTGATTCAGTAGGTCTGGGGACCACAATTTGAGAGCCAATGCTCTAGCCAAATTGACCTCCTTCGAATTGCTAAAATACCATTATAGTGAGCAGCTGTTATTTTTGCCTTCCCAGCATTCATCCTGCCTTCTTCCAGTAACCAAACCTTTTTCCAGAAGGGAACCACTTCTAAATAGTTTAGGTGTGGCTGATCTGCCTCCCCTGACCATAGTAGACACATGACCAGTCAGAATATTCCATTCCCATGGTCACAGTAGTTGATTCAGGAATGAGGACATAGCCAATCAGAATCTTCTCTGGGATTTTTCTGCCAGACTTATCAGAGAAGATGCTCTCTTTCTGCCAAGGTTGCTAAGCTGATAACATGTGAGTCTTGAGCTTCTGGTGGCTCTCATGACTACCAAATGGAGAAAACCTATTAGAGAGAAAAGGAGGACGTAGATGACATCACTTGAGCCCTTATATCCAGGCATGCCCAAATCCAGTCTATTCCACAGCCCTGTCAGTTCCATGTGTAAATAAATTCCCATTTTCTTTAAGCCAGTTTGAGTTGGGTATTTGTCACTTGCAAACCAGAGTCCTAACTAATATATAAATTGATATGGAAAAGGGGAGGAGTGGCAATGATAGGCCTTATAGTATGGAATGCCATGAAGATTCTTCTATTCCTGGCTGGGAAGTAACGAGTCATTCTGTGGTTACAAAGGAGCTCGTTAAAACTGCTGTAACTTGGAACACTGACTTTGTGCCTATCACACCTAAAGCTTTAGAGGATTTTAGAAAATTTTAAATGTGAACACGTGACTTAGGTTGTTCCAATCAGACTAAGGGAAAAGATTTCTTTCATTTTAGTTGAAAGACCCTCCCTGCCTCTATTCCAAGAAATCACCAAGGAAGTCTCTGGTGCTCTCCACAGTTACTGGCAGCTTCCCTGCCACCACAAGAAGCCAGTCTTAGGATGAAGCCTCTACTGTAGGATGAAGCCTCTACTGATAATAGCAGATGAAGAGAGGAATAAACCTGGGTCTATAATGACATAAATGAGCCATTGCTGACGTTTAGCAGTTTGAAGCCCACCCTACTGCTGAGAACTTTCGGTTACATAAGACAATAAATTTGTTTGAATTGTTTTTTTCTGTATCTCAAAGTCAAAAACTATTCTAAGTCATATAATTGGCTACTTCTGGCATATAATTCTTGCAGGAAAGAACAAGCTTCAGTCAAACTGGTCCATCTGAAAGAAAATAGGAAATACGATAGATAGCCCTGCAAAGAGGTACCTTTATTGCCTAGACAGAAATCCCAAAATGGTGTGAGTCAGATATAATAACCTTACTAGGGTGCAAAGGCCAAAACTTCTACTGCATGCTAAAGTAAAGAAGGAGACAAAATGGGAGATGTGATCAGGATCCAGGAAGAGCCAAAGAACCAGGACAGCTGAAGGGCCAAGGTCCTTCCTGCCTCCTCCAGCCCACCCCAAAGGGCTCTAGGTGGGACGAAGGTAAATACCACATAGGTGAGCCAGTCTCTGGGATGCAGACTGGGGACAAGTGGAAGATAAGCTGTGCCTCCCCACCTCAAAGCCGCCTGAAGACAGAGGCCAAGACCGAAACAGTCAAATTGATTGAAGGAGCTTAACAGAGAAAGAGGCCTATTCCTAAGGAACAGAAATGAGCTTTCCCATTCAATATCGATGGGGATGCAGTCTTTTTAGAAGGCAATTTAGCTTAACAAAAACCTTTTTAAAAAAAATATTGTGGGGCTTCCCTGGTGGCACAGTGTTTGAGAGCCCGCCTGCCGATGCAGGGGACACAGGTTCGTGCCCCAGTCCGGGAAGATCCCACATGCCGCGGAGTGGCTGGGCCCGTGAGCCATGGCCGCTGCGCCTGCGCGTCCGGAGCCTGTGCTCCGCAACGGGAGAGACCACAACAGTGAGAGGCCCGCGTAACGCAAAAAAATAAATAAATAAATATTGTGGCCACGCCTCGTGTCTTGAGGGATTTTAGTTCCCCAACCAGGAATGGAACCCGGGCCCCCAAAGTAAAGCACTGAGTTCTAACCACTGGACCACCAGGGAATTTCCAAAAAAAAAACTTTTTAAAAAATGTATCCACCCCTTGGACCTAGAGTCTATCATACAGAGTGAAGTAACTCAGAAAGAGAAAAACAAATACCATATGCTAACACATATATATGGAATCTAAAAAAAAAAAAAAAGGTTCTGAAGCACCTAGGGGCAGGACAGGAATAAAGACGCAGACGTAGAGAATGGACTTGAGGACACGGGGAGGGGGAAGGGTAGGCGGGGACGAAGTGAGAGAGTAGCATGGACATATATATACTACCAAATGTAAAACAGATAGCTAGTGGGAAGCAGCTGCATAGCACAGGGAGATCAGCTCGGTGCTTTGTCACCACCTGGAGGGGTGGGATAGGGAGGGTGGGAGGGAGACGCAAGAGAGAGGAGATATGGGGATATATGTATATGTATATGTATATATGTATATATGTATAACTGATTCACTTTGTTATAAAGCAGAAACTAACACACCACTGCAAAGCAATTATACCCCAATAAAAATTTTTTAAAAATGTATCCACCCTGGATATAGCAATTTTATATATAGGAATTGATCCTAAAGAAATGAAGACTTATAAATAACAAATGCTGGAGAAGGTGTGGAGAAAAGAGAACCCTCCTACCCTGTTGGTGGGAATGTACATTGGTGTAGCCACTATGGAGAACAGTATGGAGGTTCCTTAAAAAACTGAAAATAGGGCATTTCCTGGTGGCGCAGTGGTTGGGAGTCCGCCTGCCGATGCAGGGGACACTGGTTCGTGCCCCGGTCCGGGAGGATCCCACGTGCCGCGGAGCGGCTGGGCCCGTGAGCCATGGCCGCTGAGCCTGCGCGTCCAGAGCCTGTGCTCCGCAACGGGAGAGGCCACAACAGTGAGAAGCCCGCGTACCGCAAAAGAAAAAAAAAAAAAAAAAACCCTGAAAATAGAGCTGCCATATGATCCAGCAATTCTAATCCTGTGCATATATCCAGAGAAAACCATAATTCGAAAAGATACATGCATCCCAATATTCATTGCAGCACTATTTACAATGGAAGCAACCTAAGTATCCATCGACAGATGAATGGATAAAGAAGATGTGGTACATATGTACAATGCAATATGACTCAGTCATAAAAGAGAGTGAAATAATGCCATTTGCAGCAACATGGATGGACCTACAGATTGTCATACTGAGCGAAGTAAGTCAGACACAGAAAGACAAATATATGATATCGCTTATATGTGGAATCTAAAATATGGTACAAATGAACTTATTTACAAAACAGAAATAGAGTCACAGATGGAGAAAACAAACTTATGGTTGCCAGGGTTATTATTATTATTTTTTAGTTTATTTATTTTGGCTGTGCCGTGTGGCCTGCGGGATCTTAATTCCCCACCAGGGATTGAACCCAGGCCCCCTGCAGTGGAAGCACAGAGTCCCAACCACTGGATAGCCAGGGAACACCCGTATTTTTTATTTTATTTTATTTTTATTGGAGTATAGTTGATTTACAATGTTGTGTTAGTTTCAGGGGTACAGCAAAGTGAATCAATTATACATATACATATATCCACTCTTTTTTAGATTCTTTTTCCATATAGGTCATTACAGAGAATTGAGTAGAGTTCCCTATGCTATACAGTAGGTCCTTATAAGTTACCTATTTTATATACAGTAGTGTGTACAATATATGTCAATCCCAAGCTCCCAATTTACCAAGTAAGTCAGAAAGAGAAAGACAAATACCATATGATATCACTTATATGTGGAATCTAAAATATGACACAAATGAACTTATCTACGAAACAGAAACAGATTCACAGACATAGAACAGACCTGTGGTTTCCAAGGGGGAAGGGAGTCGGGGGAGGGTTGGATTGGGAGTTTGGGACTAGCAGATGCAAACTACTATATATAGAATGGGAAATACATTCAGTATCCTGTAATAAACCATAATGGAAAAGAATATGAAAAAGAATATATATATGTATATATATATGTATAACTGAATCACTTTGCTGTACACCAGAAACTAACACAACATTGTAAATCAACTATACTTCAGTTAAAAAGAAATGAAGACTTAACTATACTATGAGAACATTCTCATAGTATTCAAAATGGCCAATCACTGGAAACAACTTAAATGTCCCCAAATTGCCGAAGTTATATCTTTAGTTTCACAAATACTTATTAATTTATTTATTCTATATGTCTTCTATATGCCAGGCATCGTGCTAAGCACTGGGGATGCGACACATCAAGTTACGTGCAAACATCAAGAGTGTTCAGAAACTTTTACACCAATTTGACAGAGCAGTTTTATGTCTGTTAAATCTAATAAAATGTGAGGCTTGTACTTTGTATATCTTTGTTAATTATTTCATTTTTTCCAGTAACTTATTTTTATTGTATCTTACAAAAAATACCTGATTGGGTCCAGGAAACCAGCTGGTCTGGCCAAAGATCATAGCAGAGACTAAGACGCTGGCATTGAAAACAGTAAGACAAGAAAGACTTGAGATATTTAAGAGGAAAAATTGGTATGGTTTGGTAATACAGTAGATAGAGGGGAGAGGTGAAATATGCAGCAATGGTGATTCCTAAGTTTATGGCTTATTCAGTGGGACAGATGATCTTGCTATTCACTTAGACAGGGAACATGGAAGACTGCCAGGTTTGGGGGAGAGGGGATTCATTAGTTCTGTCTAGCTTGGATACGCAGAGTTTGAGGTGTCTTTGACACAATTAGAAGTGCTAAATAGGCAGTTAGATATCTAGGCTGGGGCTCAGAAGAGGCTTAGGACATGTAAATTTGGAAGTCACTGGCATGTATCTAATAATTGAAGCTGAAAACCATGGATGAGATTACCTGGGGAGATAATATTGAGTGAGAAGAGCAGATGGCCAAGGCCAAGTGTTGAGAATAGGCAATAATGAATAACTATGAAGAAAAGGATGAGCATGCAGCAATAATTGAGGACAGACCGCATAACTGTTTTATATTCATATAATAGAATATTATTAACCTATTACATTTTTTAGATTTGTACGATTAGCTGAAAAAGTTTAAAGTATCTATAGTATGTTCCCATTTTTAAACAACAAAATATATATGCAATTATATATCCAAAAGTATATGTCATAAAAAGCCTGGTGTTAACAGTGGAAGAGATTGAGAGAGTTTTTTTCCTGCTTATTTTTATTTCTACTTTTTTTTTTTTTAACAATGACAACAGTTTTTCCCTCGTGCCAAAGCAAACACTGCAAAACTTATGTGTCCATCAAGATACAGTTCTCAGATTTAAAATTTTACCTGAAACACAGAATAAGAGCCCTCAAGTTTTAACTAAAGATTGCCGAAGTCATATAAGGATTCTTTGAAAATACAATCTCTCAGGCAGGCTAAATTTCTATTTTTTTCTGGCTTGACACCTATCACAACTACATACTAGCACCAAGGGAAAAAAAACAATTTACAAAAAAATTCACAAAATCAGAAAGTGTGGAAAACGTTATTAAAGAGTAAATTATCAAGGAAAATATTTGTAAAGCATATTTCGAACAAAGGACTAGTTTCCCAACACAGCACCTATAAATCAAGAAGGAAAAAATAACTCATTGCTATTGTTATCAGATTAGCATAGATCAAAAAGCATGACTTACGTTGGTTAGAGTGTGGGTGATCAGCACCCCCATATATATATATTTTTTCTTCAGCTAAGATAGCAAGAGAGAGAATTTATTGTACACATGTTACATTCAGTCACAACTGAGAACAGAACTAGTCCAGAATGTCCCGGGTCCAGGGCAGAGGACCAAAAGAGGCTGTTTTGATAAGAGCAAGGTGGGACTCTCAAAGGTGGTCAAGGCCATCAGAATGGCCATAGATGTTTCAGATCCATTGAGACAAGTTCTAGACAGTAGGCATGCAGTCCAACAATTTGTACCAGCGTCCCTGGCCTCTGGCTTTCCTTGTTTCTGCTCCTGTGGCTTCCATGTGTGTAAGAGTTTACTCTGACATCCGCTTGATCTTTCTTTTGCGCTTCGGCATGCGCATTCGCATCTTCCTCCACTCCGGTCCTATGGTGCGGAGGTTTATCAGAAGATGGCGCTAAGGCCGAGAGCAGCACCCCCATATATTTCTATTTGGAGTGTAAACTGTTGTGATCTCTATGGAGGACAATTTGGCG
Source organism: Pseudorca crassidens (assembly GCF_039906515.1). Classification (NCBI taxonomy): domain Eukaryota; kingdom Metazoa; phylum Chordata; class Mammalia; order Artiodactyla; family Delphinidae; genus Pseudorca; species Pseudorca crassidens. The sequence continues at coordinate 31,014,611 of NC_090309.1, forward strand.
ATATCTATCAAAATTACAAAAGCACATGCTCTTTGAAACAACAATTCCTAGGAATTACTAGGAATTCTACTACTAGGAATTTATCCTGGAGATGTACTCATAATTGTACAAACATATAAGATTATTCACTGAGCAACAGTTGTAATTGCAAAAAAACTGAGAACATCCTAAATATCCACCAGTAAGGAATTAGTTTAAAAACTACGGTACATTCAACAAATAAAAATACTGTGAAATTGTAGAAATGTCCAAGGAATCTGTAGAATAATCAAGAATAATCACTGAGCTATATTTAGTGACAAGCAAAAAATAAGAGGCAGAACAGTGTGTGCAGTGGGTGGCTGGAGTATAGCCTTTTATACCTTTTAAATTTGAACCATTTAAATACATTGCCTATTCAAAATAATTTTTTAAAAGAATGTAATTTTTAAAAGTTCTCTCAGATTTAAAGCTAACACACAGACGCACACACACACACACACACACACACACACACACACACAGAAATTAAATAAATAAATACAGTAGTAATGCCAGAAAAAAGATAAAGGTGCCCATTGCACTAGTTTTCTGGGCTGTAATAATAAATCACAAAATGGGTGGCTTAAAACACAGAAATGTATTCTCACACTTCAGGAGACCAGAAATCGAAAAGCAAGGTATTGGCAGGGTTGGTTACTCCTGAAAGCTCTGAGGGACAAACAGGGACATGACCCTCTTTCCTAACTTCCTGTGGTCACTGGCAATCCTTGACTTGTAAATACATCACTACAACCTCTGTCTTCATCTTCACATCACCTTCTTTTCTTTGTGGCTGTGTGTGTCCTTTCTGCCCTTATCAGAATGCTTTCATTGGAATTTGGGCCCACTCTAATCCCAATTATCTCATCTGTATCCTTGGTTACAGCCTCAAAGACTCAATCTCCAAATGAATTCACATTCTAAGCTTCCAGGCAGACATGAATTTTGAGGAATGCCATTCAATCACTATACCCATTTTCCCTGCTTTTTTTAGCATTACATTGCCGGTCCTAGCTAATGAGGTAAGACAAAAAAAAAAAAACAACAACAGTATAAATCGTAGCAATTTTTTTTTTTTTGGATCTCTCTCCTGAGGCAAAGAAAACAAAAATAAACAAATGGGACCTATTTAAACTTAAAAGCTTTTGCACAGCAAAAGAACCATTGACAAAATGAAAAGACAACCTATTGAATGGGAGAAGATATTTGCAAATGATATGACTGATAAAGGGTTAATATCCAAAATATATAAACAGCTCATACAACTCAATATTAAAAAAAAAAACACAACCAAACAACTTGATTTAAAAATGGGCAGAAGAGGGCTTCCCTGGTGGTGCAGTGGTTGGGAGTCCACTTGCCGATGCAGGGGACATGGGTTCATGCCCCGGTCCGGGAAGATCCCACATGCCGCGGAGCGGCTGGGCCCTTGAGCCATGGCCGCTGAGCCTGCGCATCCGGAGCCTGTGCTCCGCAACGGGAGAGGCCACAACAGTGACAGGACCGCGTACAGCAAAAAAAAAAAAAAAAAAAAAAAAAAAAAGGGCAGAAGAACTGAATAGACATTTTTCCAAAGAACACAAACAGACGACCAACACGCGCATGAAAAGATGCTCAACATCACTAATCATCAGAAAACGCAAATCCACAATGAGATAGCACCTCATACCTGTCAGAAAGGCTATCATCAAAAAGACCACAATAACAAATGTTGGTGAGGATTTGGAGAAAAGGGAACCACTGTATACTGTTGGTGGGAATGTAAATTGGTGCAGCAACTGTGGGAAACAGTATGGAGGTTCTTCAAAAAACTAAAGATAGAACTACCATATGATCCAGCAATTCCACTCCAGGGTATGTATCTGAAGAAAACAAAGACATTAATTTGAAAAGATACATGTACCCCAATGTTCACAGCAGCATTATTTTTTTTAACATCTTTATTGGAGTATAACTGCTTTAAAATGGTGTGTTAGTATAACAAAGTGACTCAGCTATACATATACATATATCCCCATATCTCCTCCCTCTTGTGTCTTCCTCCCACCCTCCCTATCCCACCCCTCTAGGTGGTCACAAAGCACCGAGCTGATCTCCCTGTGCTATGCGACTGCTTCTCACTAGCTATCTATTTTACATTTGGTAGTGTATATATGTCCACACCACTCTCTCACTTCGTCCCAGCTTACACTTCTCCCTCCCTGTGTCCTCAAGTCCATTCTCTACATCTGCGTCTTTATTCCTGTCCCACAGCGCATTATTAGCAATAGCCAAGACAAGGAAGCAACCTAAGTGTCCATCAATAGATGAATGGATAAAGAAGATATATATGTACACAATGGTATGCTACACAGCCATAAAAAAGAATGAAATTTTGCCATTTGCAACAACATGGATGGACCTGGAAGGTATGTTTAGTAAAATGAGTCAGAGAAAGACAAATACTGGATGTTTTCACTTATATGTGGAATCTAAAGAAGAAAACAAACAAATGAATTTAACAAAAAAGAAACAGATTCACAGATATAGAAAACAAACTAGTGGTTACCAGAGGGGAGAGGGAAGGGGAAGGGGCAAGATAGGGGTATGGGATTAAGAGGTACAAACTACTCTGTATAAAATAAGGGGACTTCCCTGGTGGCACAGTGGTTAAGAATCTAGGTTTGAGCCCTGGTCCGGGAAGATCCCACATAACGCGGAGCAACTAAGCCCGTGTGCCACAACTACTGAGCCTGCGCTCTAGAGCCCGTGAGCCACAACTAGTGAGCCCGCGTGCCACAACTACTGAAGCCCGCGCGCCTAGAGCCCATGCTCTGCAACAAGAGAAGCCACCGCGATGAGAAGCCTGCTTACTGCAATGAAGAGTAGCCTCCACTCACTGCAACCAGAGAAAGCCCGCACACAGTAACAAAGACGCAACGCAGCCAAAAATAAGTTTAAAAAAAAGTAAAATAAAATAAATAAGCTACAAGGATATATTGTACAGCATAGGGAATATAGCCAATATTTTATAACAACTATAAGTGGAGTATAATCTATAAAAATTTTAAATCACTATGTATTTCAATTTTTAAAAACCCTAAAGAAATATTATCCTGAAATGGTTAAATAAGTAAGCATAGTATCCTTTAAAAAAAAAAAACCTTCTGGATTATTGAAAATGTCTTTCCTCTATACAGATAGCAAATATCTATAAAATAAAAATCTATTCTGCTTTAATCTGTCTTTTTATTTTCTTGTTTCACTTTCTGGAATATAACAACCCTAAACCCTTTAATAAAAGCCTTCCATATAAATAAACAAAATTCATGCCATCGTCTCTTCAGTGACTTATCTAAGGGTGGAAAATAGGAAAACATGACTGACAGAAAAAAAAAAAAAGCTATTAAATGCCACCTACACCAAAAGCAACTATTTGATTTAAAAGTTTGGTTTTTGGTGTGTTTTTGTTTTTGCTGCACCACGTGGCTTGCACGATCTTAGTTCCCCATCAGGGATCCAACCGATGCCTCCTGAAGTGGAAGTGTAGAGTGCTAACCACTGGACCACCAGGGAATTCCCTAAAAGTTTTTTTGTTTTTTGTTTTTAATGAGAAAATCCTCAAACAGTTAACTCCTCTGCTTAATAAATTAAAACAATGTAACTTTGTAAATGAGTAGAAAAATTTGAAACCTTAATTCCATAAAGATTTAACATTTATCTATGCCAGGCATTTTTTTTTTTTTTTTTCAGGCATTGTTTTAAGTGCTTTTACACATATCAATTCATTCAATCCTGAGAATAAGCCAATGAAGTGGGCACTATTATTATCCCTATTTTACAGACAAAGGAACCAAGGCACAGAGTTAAGCAATTTGCTGAATGTCACACAGTTAATAACTGGTGGTCTCTAATCGAACTCAAGCAGTAGGGCTCCATAACCCATGCCCTTCACCACTTTGTTTTATTGTTTTCCTCTGGCAACGTCTTGGTGGAAGCAGAGAAAGGGTCAGAGGTCAGAAAAGAGAGAAAAAGGGGGCAGAAAGCTAAGGAGGCAATACTGACACCTGTTAAAGTCTGAGAAACAAATATCTAACTCATTTAACAATATTGCTTTTTTTTTTCTCAGCTTTGTTGAAGTAACTTGACAAATAAAATTGTGTAAGACTTTCAAAGTGTACATCATGATGATTTGACATAGATATAATTGTGAGGCTTCCTCCCACCTAGTTAATTAACAGCGTCCATCACCATATAACATCCATCATCATATATGTGTGTGTATATATACATATATATTGATATATTTAAATTAACACAACAAAGTTTATTTTTTGCTTGTGCTACCTGTCCAATGCAGTTTGGTAGAGGGTTCTGTTCCAAGTAGTCACACGGTGTCCATGTCCATGGAACCAAGAAATGGTTCCATCTTCTTGTGACACTGCCATCTCAACATGTGGCTTTACATATATATTTTTTACTAAGATCCTTATGTATATATATTTTTATATATATTATAATATACTCTATATAGTGATGGATATATTAATTAACTCTATATATTGTATATATCTATATAAATGATATATATACTAGATTCACACACATATATATTATGAGAATATTTGTTTCACTCTTGGTAAATTTCAATTATACAATACAGTGTTATCAACTATAGTTACGTTTTATATTAGATCCTTAGAACTTATTCCTCTTATAGCTAAAAGTTTGTACCCTTTTACCAGCCTCTCCCTATTTCCCTCACCCCCCAGTCCCTGGAAACTACTTTTCTACTCTCTGTTTCTATGAGTTTGAGGTGTTTTTTTAGATTCATATATAAGTGATACCACAATATTGTTCTTTAACATGTATGAAATCCTTCACCTAAACAATAAGCAAGCATTGCAAAAATTTACCACAGCAAGTATTTTGATCATTTCATAAGTTTTAAAATATAGACATTCTTTTTTTTTAATTTAATTTTATTTAGTTTTTTATACAGCAGGTTCTTATTCATCATCAGTTTTATACACATCAGTGTATACATGTCAATCCCAATCGCCCAATTCATCACACCACCTAAAATATAGACATTCTTAAACTCTTTTTCTTGTTTTCATCAAGGAACATCTGATCTGATAATCGCCTCTCCCAAATCTAGCTTTAAAAAAAAAAAAGAAAAGTGGCATGTTAGAGTTCTTTTGTTGCCATCTTGTGGTCTTTTATAGTATCACTACTGAAAACTTTAAAGCTTTGGGCTGGGCTCTGATCACCTTTCCACCGGCTCCTGAATTTATCTACATCATTTTAAAAGTGTAGAAACCAAAACTGGGCATAATCCAGTCTATCACTGAAGTGCTAGATGAAGGATTGCCATGCCCAAAACCATAAAGGGAAGTCCCACCAAGCCCCTTCTGAGGGGAAGTCTGTGTGACTTTTCACAGTTATAAGAGTCTCAAGACAGTTCTTTATGCAGAATTCATTCGGGGTTTCCTTAGTTTACACGAGTAACACATTGTATCAAATTAGAAATCTTAAATTAGTCTCCCCCTCAAGGGTATTTCCCCTTCCCTTCCTCTGGGAGGGAGGAGGGACCGGCTGGCACTGGGGAGACAAGGCAAGTGCAGGTCTCAGGGGAACACTCAGGGAACACCCTGAGTGAGGGTCAGGAGGGAAGACTGATGAGTCCCTCAGGCACAAGTCCATTTCCTGGCAGCTCTCTGGTGTTGGCAACTGAGAGCCCAACTTAAGCCCCAGAGAGAACTTGAATGAACCCACCTTACCTGCTTTTCTGCCTTGCTTATGGTCGAAATAATCTTTGAAAATTGCTTATTCAAATACAGCATTCACAGTTTTGTGTAACCAATGCTAAAGACCAGGTGGTCAGTTCCTCTAATTCTTCTTCACTCAGCTTTCTTTCTCTATGACCTTATATTCTTTCTTCTTTTGTTCTTCTAGTGTTCTCAACCTGAGACAGTATGCTCCTAACCCCTGCCCCACCCACTAATGTTTGAAGATCTGTAAGGGTGGTTCTTTGGCCCAATAACTCAGGAACTACTGGCACTTAATGGTTGAGGGTCAGATGTACTAAAAATCCTGAAATGAAAGAATGTATATATACATGTATAACTGAATCACTTTGCTGAACAGCAGAAATTAACACAACATTGTAAATCAACTATACTTCAATTAAAAATAAATAAAAATCCTGCAATGGGCGAGACACTCTCTTAAAATTAATAATCCAGCACGATAGTTAAGGAAACCACTACCGTTCATTTGTCTGGCCTCTCAAATCATGCATAACTCTTCTTTATAAATGGTTAGTAAAACCCTTAAAATTATTCACACACTATTTCCAGAGACTGTTATAGAGTGGACTATATATTCAAAAAGTGGGAAAAAGGCAACGGCAGTCCCCTTGGCCCTCTCTAATAATATATTATTTTTCTTTCACCTCCATGAATTGGTTGATTTTGAGTAACTTAAATGAATTTTGATGAAATTCCACTATATCAACCCATTTTTAAACACTGTTCTGCACCTTCTTTTTGACTTAATTCTTTTTTTTTTTTTTTTTTTTTTTTGCGGTACGCGGGCCTCTCACTGTTGTGGCCTCTCCCGTTGCGGAGCACAGGCTCCGGACGCACAGGCTCAGCGGCCATGGCCCATGGACCCAGCCGCTCTGCAGCATGTGGGATCCTCCCGGACCGGGGCATGAACCCACGTCCCCTGCATCGGCAGGCAGACTCTCAACCACTGCGCCACCAGGGAAGCCCCTGACTTAGTTCTTTGAAATTATTCTATATTAATACAAAGGGCTCTACCTCATCCTTTTTAATGACTGCAGAATATTTCATTTTATGGAGGTATCCTAGAATATACTTAACCAGTCTTTGTGGAAGGATTTTAAGCCAAAGAGCATAATCAGATGTCTATTTTGAAATAGTCATTATTCTGACTGATAAATGCCAGATATCATTCAGTGTGGAGAATGGTTTGAAGGTTTGCAATAGTTTATGTGACAATACCTGTGAGAGGATACTACCATCATATTCCTGGTGAGCAATGATTTCTTTTTATTTTTTGCTCTCTAATATTTCCCCAGCAAGGCTAAACCTTGGAAGGAAGGAAGGAAGGAAGGGAGGGAGGGAGGGAGGAAAGGAGGGAGGGGGGCTCTTTGAGAAATATGACATATATACATGAAAAAAAGACAAAACAGAAATGTATAACTTAATAATTCATGACAAAGTAAATACCCATATAACTGTTACCAAGGTCAAGAAATTAAACATTGCAAAGATGGTCCTTGCCCCTTCTCAATAATATCCCTTCCCTCCCCTTCAGAGGCCCACTATTATGGGCCTGGCAATTATGATAATCACTTCCTTGCTTTTCATTATAGTTTTGCCACCTAATCTTGCATTCCTAAACATTTTAATTTCATTTCTTTATTTTTAAACTTTATATAATTATAATCATGCAGCATGTATTCTCTTGTATATAGCTTCTTTCACTCAATGTTATGTTTGTGAATTTCACCTATATGGTTACATTTTCATTGTTCATTTTTATTGCTGCCTAATATCTCATTATTTGAACATATTATAACTTAACTGTTCCACTGTTGGAGGGCATTTGGGTTTGTTAAAAACAAGACAACAGGCTCAAAATGGAGTTACTTACGCTAAGCCCCACATCACCAAACCAATACTTGATTATACTTTCAGTTTTTCCGGAAACAGAATCTTAAACTGGTCAATCTGGAATTACCTGGTCAAGGCTAGTGAGGTAATCTGTCACAGAGACCCCCACCATCCCCTAAAGGAAAGCAACCTTGACACAGTCAATCCACTTTTTGCTAGAAGTTCCTTGTCCTGCTCTCTTCTGCCTATAAAAATCTTTCATTTTGTACAGCTTCTCGGAGCTCATTTCTATCTGCTGGATGGGATGCTGCCCGATTCATGAATCATCAAATAAAATCAATAAGGTTTTTAAAATTTACTCATTTGAATTTTGTTTTTGAACAGTTTGTTTGCAGTTTGGAACTATTCTAAATAATGATACTATGAACATCCTTTGAATGCTTCCTGGTGCACATGTGTATGCATATCTCTTGATTATACACTAGGAGACCAAATGTCCTGGGGGGCCTAGAACACTCACAGTTTTAGCACTGAAAGTCTTATGTCCAGGGAACATTTCCCTTCATCCCAGGCAAACTGGGATGGTTGATTACCCTAATATAAACCAAGGGAGTAAAAATTCTTGGTCAACTTTAGTAGATAATGCCAAATAGTTTTTCCAAAGTACTTTCTACCAATTTACACATGATGGGGTTCAGGACATGCCACCCCAAAATGTGGATCTTAAGCTGAAGGAGTTTGAGAAGACGGCAGAAGCAAGATCACTCTGACCACCCCCTCAGCCCCCACCCCTGCCCTTCTTCCATGAAAGCAAGAGATAAATCTTTTTATGTGAAAGGTATCCTCCCTGTACCAGGAGGAAGGGAGAAATCCCTGCCAACCAGAGTCAAGGAATATAGGGACCAGAAGGCTGCAGAAACCTTATTTCTTCACCATTTACTGTCCCTAGCCCAAACCTCTGCCTTGTCAATTCTTCACAAATGTACTGTTTCTTTGTCTAAATGTATAAAAGCTTCCTCTTGCTCTGGTCACTTCTTTGAGACTCATATCTTTGAGTAGCATATTGCAGAATTTCCTTCCTTTTTAAGGCTAAATAATATTTCACTGTATGTACATATCACATTTTGTTTATCCCTTCATCCGTTGATGAACAATAGGGTTGCTTCCACATTTTAGCTATTGTGAATAATTCTGCTATGAACATGTGTTTACAAATATATCTTTGAGACCCTGCTTTTTAAAATTTATTTAATTTTTGGCTGCGTGGGGTCTTTGTTGCTGCACGCAGGCTTTCTCTAGTTGCAGCGAGCGGGGGCTACTCTCATTGTGGTGGCTTTTCTTGTTGCAGAGCACAGGCTCTAGGGCACGCGGGCTTCAGTAGTTGTGGCACAGGGGCTCAGTAGTTGTGGCTCGTTGGCTCTAGAGTGCAGGCTCAGTAGTTGTGGCGCACCGGCTTAGTTGCTCTGCAGCATGTGGGATCTTCCTGGACCAGGGCTCAAACCCATGTCCCCTGCATTGGCAGGCAGATTCTTAACCACTGCACCGCCAGGGAAGTCCTTTGCCCAGTTTTGAATTGGGCCATTTTTGTTGTTGAGTTTTAGTTCTGTATAGTTTCTGGATATTAATACCTTATCAAATATATAATCTGTAAATATTTTCTTACATTCTGTGGGTTACATTTTTACTCTGCTGATAGTGTCTTTTGATGCACAGAATTCTTAAATTTTCATCAAGTCCATTTGTCTATTTTTTTCTTTTGTTACCTATGCTTTTGGTGTCATATTCAAGAAATCATCGTCAAATTCAATGTCGTGAAGATTTTGCCATGTTTTCTTCTAAGAGTTTTATTGCTTTAGGTCTTACATTTAGATCCTTGATCCATTTTGAGGTTTTTTTTTTCTTTTTTCTTTTTTTTTTTTTTTTTTTTGCTGTATGTGGGCCTCTTACTGTTGTGGCCTCTCCCGTTGCAGAGCACAGGCTCCAGACGCACAGGCTCAGCGGCCATGGCTCACGGGACCAGCAGCTCCGCGGCATGTGGGATCTTCCCAGACCGGGGCACGAACCCGTGTCCCCTGCATTGGCAGGCGGACTTGAGTTATTTTTTTATACAGTGTTTGGTAAAGGTCCAACTTCATTCTTTTGCAATGTGGATATCTAGTTTTCCTGACACCATTTGTTGAAAAAACTATCCTTTCTCCATTGAATGGTCGTGGCACCCTTAGCAAAAATCATTTGATCATATATGCAAGGGTTTATTTCTGAGTTCTCTATTCTATTCCATTGGTCTATGTGTTTGGCTTTATGCCAATATCACACTTTTGATTACTGTAGCTTTGTACTAAATTTTGAAATCAGGAAGTCTGAATCCTCCAGTTTTGTTCTTCTTTTTCAAAATTATTTTGGCTATTTGGGGTTCCCTTGAGAGTCTATATGAATTTTAGAATGGGTTTATCTATTTCTGCAAAAAAAAAAAGTCATTGGCATTTTGATATGAATTGCATTGAATATGTAGATCATTTTGGGTAGTACTGACATTTTTAAAATAGTAAGTCTTCCAACCCATGAACATGGAATATGTACTCATTTATTTACATCTTCTTTAATTTCTTTCAGTAATGTTTTATAGTTTTCATTGTACAAGTCTTTTGCCTCCTTGGTTAAGTTAACTCCTAAGTATTTTATTCTTTTTGATGCTTTTGTAAATGGAATTGTTTTTGAAATTTCCTTTTCAGATTGTTTATTGTTTGTGTGTAGAAATGCAACTGATTTTTGTGTGTTGACTTTGGAACCTGCTACTTTGCTGAATTTGTCTAAATACAATTTTTAAATTAAACTTTTCATAATTGTAGATGCATATGCAGTTGTAAGAAATAATACTTAGAGGTGCTTTGTATCCTTTATTTCATTTTCCCTAAGGTAACACCTTGTAGAACTATAGTACAATATCACAGCCAGGATACTGACATTGATAGAGCCTAGATACAGAGCACGTCCATCACGAGGATCCCTCTTATTGCCCTTTTATACCCACATCTACTTCCCTCTCACAATCACCTTCTTCCATGTAAGGGACAATCACTAATTTGTTCACCATTTTTGTATTCAAGAATGTTATATAGGGGCCTCCCTGGTGGCGCAGTGGTTGGGAGTCCGCCTGCCAGTGCAGGGGACATGGGTTCGAGCCCTGGTCCAGGAGGATCCCACATGCTGCAGAGCAGCTGAGCCCATGCGCCACAACAGCTGAGCCTGCGCTCTAGAGCCTGCGAGCCACAACTACTGAGCCTGTGTGCCACAACTACTGAAGCCTGTGCGCATAGAGCCCGTGCTTTGCAACAAGAGAATCCACTGCAATGAGAGGCCTGCACACCGCAGCGAGGAGTAGCCCCCGCTCACTGCAACTAGAGAAAGCCCGTGCGCAGCAACGAAGACCCATGCAGGCAAAAATAAATTAATTAATTAATTAAAAAATAAATAAAAATTAAAAAAGGAATGTTATATAAATGCAGTCATATGGTGTGTAACTTTTTGGGATTGGATTTTTCCATTTAGCATCATTGTCTGGAGATCTACCTAGGTTGTTGCACATATCAATAATTCAGTCCTTTTTATTGCCCAATAGTTTTCCATAGTATGGATGTACCATAATTTAAATATTTACCCTTCAAAGAACATCTAAGTTGATTCCAATCTTTGTTTATTATGAATACAGCCGCTAGGAACATTGGTGTACAGGATTGTGTGTAAACAAAAGTTTTCAGTTCTCTAGGATAAGTAAATGCCCAAGTGCTACTGCTGGGTTGTATGGTAATTGCATGGTTGGTTTTATAAGAAATTGGCAAATTGTTTTCCAGAATGAGTGTACCATTTTATATTCTCACCAGCAAAGCATGAGTGATCCAGTTTCTTGGCATCCTTGCTAGTATTTGGTGTTTTCACTATTTTTTATTTCAGCCATTCTAATAATTGTATAGTGATATCTCTCTGTGGTTTTAATTTGCACTTCCCTAATGGCTAATGATGTTGAACATCTTTTTCATGTTCTTACTTGCCATCTGCATATCCTCTGTGTTGAAATGTCTCCTCATGTCCTTTACCCATTTTCTAATTTGATTGATTTTTGTTTACCTATTGAGTTTTGAGAGTTCTTTATATATTCTAAATACTAGTCCTTTGTCAGACATGTGGTTTGCAAATGTTTTCTCCCACTCTGTAGCTCGTTTTCATCCCCTAACAAGGTCCTCTGTCGAGCAGAAGTTTTTAATTTTGATGGATTCCAATTTATCAATGTTTCCTTTTCTAGACTGTGCTTTTGGTATTAATTCTAAGAACTTTTTGTCTAGCCCTGGATCTTGACATTTTCTACTATGTTTTTCTTTTCCTAAAAGTTTCAGAGTTTTACATTTTACATTTAAGTCAGTAATCCATTTTGAGTTAATTTTTGCATAAGATGTGAAATTTGGGTCAAAGTCCATATTTTTGCCTGTGGATATCTATTTGCAGTAGCACTATTTGCTGAAAAAGCTATCTCCCCCATTAAATTGCTTTTGCATCTTGTCAAAAATCAGTTAGACATATTTGTGTAGGTCTATAACTGGGTTCTCTATTCTGTGCCATTAATCTATGTGTTTCTCCTACCATCAATACCAACAGTCTTGCTTACTGTAGCTAAAGATAGTAAGTCTTGAAGTCAGGTAGCCTGACTTCTCCCATTTTATTCTTATTCTTCAAAATTGTAGTTATTCTAGGTTCTTTGCCTTTCCATATAAACTTTAGAATAAACTTATCTAGATTTTCCCAAAAAAAAAGCTGCTGATATTTTTATAGGAATTGCATTAAATCTGTATATCAATTTGGGGAGAATCAACATCTTCACTACGTAGAGTCTTCCAATCCACAGTATTTCTTTCCAAAGAAGTATTTAGATCATTTTTGATTTCTTTCATCAGTGTTGTATAGTTTTTGGCAAACAAGTCCTGTACATTTTTTGGTAGATTTACACCTAAGTATTTCAGATTTTTGGAGCAATTGTAAATGGCACTATATTTTTAATTTTGGTGTCCATGTGTTCACTGCTGGCATTTAGAAATACAATCGAGTTTTGTATGTTTTTCTTGTATCCTGCAACCTTGCTGAACTCAGATATTGTTCTAGTTTTTCTTTTGATTCCTTGGGGTTTTCTATGAAGACAATTATGTCATCTGCAAATAGAGACAGTTTTATTTCTTCCTCTCTGATCTGTATGTCTTTTATTCTCTGCTATAACTCCCAGATCATTCTTGTTCCCAATCTTAAAGAGGAAGCATTCAGTCTTTCGCCATTAAGAATTGATATGATTTTTGCTGTAGGCTTTTTGTAGATTCTCTTTACGAAGTTGAGAAAGTTCTCCTCTCTTCCTATTTTTTGAGAGTGTTTATCATGAATGTATTTTACATTTTGTCAAATGCTTTTTCTACATCGATTAATATGACCATGTGATTTTTCTTCTTAACTTGTTAATATGATTGATTACATTGATTAATTTTCAGGTGTTAAACCATCCTTGCATCCCCAGAATAAACTCTACTTGATCATGGTGTATAATTCTTTTTATATCTTGTTGAATTCTAATGCTAATATTTTGCTAAGAATTTTGCATCTTCAATATCACGAGGGATGTTGGTCTGTACTTTTTTTAAAATTCTTTGTCTAGTTTTGATACCAGGGTAATAATAGCTTCATAAAATGAATTCGAGGGGGAAAAACCACATGATCATCTCAATTGACACAGAAAAAGCACTTGACAAAATTCAGCATCCTTTCACGATAAAAATACTCAACAAATAAATGTATTGGAAGAATTAAAATGGTTAAAATCTCAATAATACCCAAAGGGATCTACACATTCGATGCACAGGTAATAAAAGATAAAAACATATAAACTGGACTTCATCAAAATTAAAACTTTTGTGCATCAAAGGACAGTATAAAAAGTAAAAAGGCAACCGACAGGATGGAAGAAAATATTTGCAAAATGTATATCTGATAAAGTATTAATATCCAGAATACATAAAGAACTCCTACAACTCAAAAACAAACAAACAAAAAATAACCCAATTAAAATAATGGGCAAAAGACTTGAAGAAACATTTCTCCATAGAAGATATCCACATGACCAATAAGCACAAGAAATCAATATTACTAATCATTAGGGAAATACAATCCAAACCACAATAAGGTACCACTTCACACACATTAGGGGGGCCATTATAAAAAAAAGAAAAAAGAAAAAATTTGGAAAAACTGGAACCTTTGTGCCTTGCTGGTGGGAATGTAAAATAGTGCAGTCACTATGGAGAACAATGTGAGTCCCTCAAAAACTACACATAGAATTACCATATGATCTAACAGTTCCACTTCTAGGTAAATACTCAAAAGAACCGAAAGCAGGGGCTTGAACGGGTATTTGTACACCAGTTTTCATAGCAGCATTATTCACAAGAGCCAAAAGGTAGAAACAACCCAAATGTTTACCCACAGGTGAATGGATAAACACAATGTGGTATATACATACAATGGAATTCAGCCTTTAAAAAGTATGAAATTCAGACATGCTACTGTACATGAAAGAACCTTGGAGACATTATGCTAAGTGAAGTAAGCCCGACACAAAAGTACAAAAATTGTACGATTCCCCTCATATAAGGAACTTAGAATAGTGAAATTCATAGGAAAGAAAGTAGAATAGTGGTTACCTGGGGCTCCAGGGAGGGAGGACTGGGTAGTTACTGCTTAATAGGTACTGAATTTCGGTTTGGGATGATGGAAAAGTCCTGGAGGTGGATAGTGACGATAGGTGCACAACAATGTGAATGTGCTTAATGCCACTGAACTGTACACTTAAAAATGATTAAAATGGTAAATTTCATGTTATGTATATTTTACCACAATAAAAAGAAATTAGGCTTCCCTGGTGGCACAGTGGTTGAGAGTCCGCCTGCCGATGCAGGGGACACGGGTTCGTGCCCCGGTCCGGGAGGATCCCACATGCCGCGGAGCGGCTGGGCCCGTGAGCCACGGCCGCTGAGCCTGTGCGTCCGGAGCCTGTGCTCCGCAACGGGAGAGGCACAGCAGTGAGATGCTCGCGTACTGCAAAAAAAAAAAAAAAAAAAGAAATTAAACACACGATTTTGCATGCAAAGTCATATACTCAGACTTTCTTTTTTCTCTAGTGAATTACATACACTAACTAATCAGGATGAGAATAATTGGTCTTGGCCATGTCTCAAAACTAGGTTCCCTTCTGATCAATAGTTCCTGGGATGCCAGACCTAACTGACTTCTGGAAGTACCCATGGCATCTCTGTCTCATCCACTACCTCACCAATCAGTTTTATCATTCAAGGCAGTTCACTGAATGCAGGGACCACAAAGTCCCAGCCAGCTAGGATAAAGGTCCCCGGCTTACCACAATATATATACTTTATCTCAGACTCCCAAAGCAATGAAAGGAAAGCACAAAGACGCTAAAGGAGTTTGAAAACTTTTCTAGGTTTCCATGTACAAAGCTAAGAGAGGTATAATTCAGGTCATATAGCACGGTGGTTCTCAAACTTTAGTGTAAGCCACAATCACCACACATTGCTGCCCACATACGCCCCAACCGTTTTTCATTCAGTAGGTTTGGGATGGCCCCCAAGATTTTGCATTTTCAGTTAGTATTCGCACAGGGACCACACTTGAGAACCACTGAAGAACAGATTCAGAAACATAACTCCCGTTTTACCTATCTGACCCCAAAGAAGGATCAAAAGGGAGCGAGGAGAAATGTGAAGAGCGGAGAGCTGTCATTTTACCCCTTGATATTGTCATTTCTTTAAATAAACGTATTTTTTCTAATCAGTCAGCAAAGTTAAAATTTAAACACCCAAATAGACGCTGAACTTTAGGGAAGAACAAAGGAAATATGAATAGTGACAATTCAGTACCTAGAAATTACATAAGATTTAGAAAAACTTTTTCCATCGTCCTCTTTTTCTGTTTTCATTGGACCAGTTTAGAAACTAGACAAAACCTTTTTCTTCTGTGGTCAAAAGTTTTACTACACTCTTTAAAGTCTATAATTCTATGAAAAGGCAACACACAGCAAGCAATTGAGAAGGCAGAGCCATAGCTGCATTGGAGCCAAGGCAAGGATAGTGCTGCCAGGGAGAGAGGAGTACCAGGCAGCTTCTCACAGACGGCATACGACTGATCCCAAACCAAAGAATTTCAATGAGGCAACGACAGAAACTCGGGAGTTATTACAAAACGTAGCACAGCCTCTGGTTCCTCACCTGAACAGAATTACCCATCTAAACAGTCTGGGTGGAGTCTCTGATCCTATCACAGCTTATGGGTGTTATTTTTCAATGCTTTGCCCAGAAGTTTTCACAGGGAATTTTCCCTGAAGATTCTACAGGGGGTGAGAGAAGGGTGAAGGGAAAAGCTCTTGTCCCATGATACTGAGTTGTCTAATATGTACTTACAATGTTGAAATAAATAAGCATAAATGCTCAATTTTCAGTTCCTAAAACTGCCACCATGAAACAAACCACCATGAAAATACATTTAATGCCTAAGTTAAGGAAAAGTGGTAACAGTGTAAAATTAATTAGAATGATGTGATCACCATATTTTCACAGGCATCTTCCCCAAGGACACAGCTAAGATTTTACCTTTCAACTATGACAAAGGTCACAAACTCAAATACCTACAGGGGACAAGCTAGTAACATAAATAATTGCAGTGATCAAGATAACAGAAAATTCAATGCCAGAAATAGAATCAAACATTATTTTTAATGAACTATGATTTAGGCATGTAACATAATGCAAGCATTTATGATATAAGAGATCATAAATTTGAAACTCAAAAAATACAAATTAAAAAATAGGAACTTAATTATTAAATTTTTCTTGTAGCTCATATATTTTTGATATAAAACTGTAGCAAGATGTCAATGTA
Source organism: Pseudorca crassidens (assembly GCF_039906515.1). Lineage (NCBI taxonomy): Eukaryota > Metazoa > Chordata > Mammalia > Artiodactyla > Delphinidae > Pseudorca > Pseudorca crassidens. The sequence goes on from NC_090309.1 coordinate 31,031,239, forward strand.
GTTAGCATGCAATGTATAATATAGAATTCAGCCCTGAATCCTTGAACTAAGAGCAGTATGTTTTTTAAAACTGAGTTTCATAAGAGGAAAAAACTCTTCTTAAACACAGGTACTTTCAAACAAAGATGAAGTTCTTGTATAGTTCTTTAAATTTAGGATAATTCAAAGCTATTTGCAGAGTTCTGTGCTCCGATGTTATAATATTTAGTTTTTAATACTTTCATTTGTAGCTATCCATTCACCTTATTGCTATTAATTGAAAAACGTTCATTTTCATAAAGTATAAAATCAAAAAGCCTGCTTGGAATTCAGTCTTAAATTCCATAATTTGGGGAATGAAGTTAAGGCCATAATTTTCATTTCTGGAAACCAACTTCAGCATATGAAAGTGATCCAGATTGTTCCTTAAAAAACTGTTTGCCAGGGACTTCCCTGGTGGCCCAGTAGATAAGACTCCGCACATCCACTGCAGGAGGTGCGGGTTCGACCCCTGGTGGGGGAACTAAGATCCCACGTGCTGCGCAGAGCAGCCAAAAAAAAAAAAAGTTTGCCAGAAAGGCGTATATATTTACTACATAGGGGAGAACTGAATCATATAAATGCTGCACTCCTTGTGAATGCCCCTGTATTTGCGGTAGTTAGATGAGCTGTAATGCCAACCAAACGAGCCAAATCATTGAGCCATTCATCACTGGTAAATTGAGGGCAAAGATTTTCCCTTGAATGACAAGTACAGATTGATTTCTTTGTTTTTTATCCTTTTTCATCCTTGCATTTTATTTTATTTCTTATTATTTGGCTGCACTGTGCTGCATGCGGGATGTGGGATCATATTTCCCTGGCCAGGGATCGAACTGGTGCCCCCTGCGTTGAGAGCGCAGAGTGTTAATCACTGGACCACTGGGAAGTCCCCAGATTGATTTCTTATAACAGTTTAAAAAGCACTATGAGTTCTAAACTACATATTGGAAACTAGAGCTGTGCATACCATAAATCCTGCAAAGTCTTGAAATATCTTAAGTTCAGGAATCAATATCCAATTTATGGTGATAATTACTATATTGGTTGCATTTTTAAGCTTTTGGTCTAAAATTATTCCTAGTAAAATCTGCAATAAACAAATGATTAAATCTATGACTTCTCTTTCCAACATGGTCCAGTATTAACCCCAGCTATTCACTATTCCAGGAGCACTACCTGTAATCAAGTTAATATATTTTTACCCATTTACATTAAATTTCCTTTTTAATGTGTGGGGTTTTTTTTCTTTTTTATAAATTTATTTATTTTATTTTATTTTTGGCTGCTTTGGGTCTTCATTGCTGCATGCGGGCTTTCTCTAGTTAGGGTGAGTGGGCGCTACTCTTTGTTGCGGAGCGTGGACTTCTCATTGTGGTGGCTTCTCTTGTTGCGGAGCAGAGGCTCTAGGCACACAGGCTTCAGTAGTTGTGGCACGCAGGATCAGTAGTTGTGGCTTGCCGGCTCTAGAGCACAGGCTCAGTAGTTGTGGTGCATGGGCTTAGTTGCTCCGTGGCATGTGGGATCTTCCCGGACCAGGGCTCGAACTTGTGTCCCCTGCATTAGCAGGCGGATACTTTTTTTTTTTTTTTTGCGGTATGCGGGCCTCTCACTGTTGTGGCCTCTCTGGTTGCGGACACAGGCTCCGGATGCCCAGGCTCAGCGGCCATGGCTCACGGGCCCAGCCGCTCCGTGGCATGTGGGATCTTCCCGGACCGGGGCACAAACCTGTGTCCCCTGCATCGGCAGGCAGACTCTCAACCACTGCGCCACCAGGGAAGCCCAGTTTTTCTCTTTTGAAGTAATTCATCTAATCAAATTTTCTATTATTTCATGAGTCAATTTTTATAATTTATATTTTGCTGAGAAGTCATTTGTTTTCTTTTGGTTTTCAGATTTGTCGTCATGGAGTTGCACATGATATTTTCTTGCTGTTTATTTTAAGCTCTTTTACGTCTTCTTTCTGGTCCTATGCATTTTCGTTCAGCCCTCCCCCTCTTCCCCACTATTTACTGAAATCAGGTTTTTGGTTTTTGTTCTTCCAAAGAACGAGCTTTTGGATTTATATATCCTTGCTATTTTTTAAAATTTACTCTTAGCTTTATCTGTATCAATTCTTTCTTCCTACTGTATTCTGCTTTTTATCCTTTTTCCTTACTTTGCATAATAATTTCCTTACATTTTTTAAAAACCTTATTTAACGATGAAGGCATTTAAGGCTCTAAAATTTCCTCTGAGGACTGTTTTAGTTCCTAGAGTGGTATCTCATGGGTCTAAATTTTTCTCCTTTTCATCATCTTCAAAATGTTTTGAAATTTCACTTCTGATTTCTTTGATCGAAACATTATTTACTAGTATGTTTGTTAATTTTCAAATATTTATGAGTTTAAAAAATCTTTTTTACTGGGCTTCCCTGGTGGCACAGTGGTTAAGAATCCACCTGCTGGGCTTCCCTGGTGGCGCAGCGGTTGAGAGTCCGCCTGCTGATGCAGGGGACACGGGTTCGTGCCCCGGTCCGGGAAGATCCCACATGCTGCGGAGCGGCTGGGCCCGTGAGCCATGGCCGCTGAGCCTGCGCATCCGGAGCCTGTGCTCCGCAACGGGAGAGGCCACAACAGTGAGAGGCCCGCGTACCGCAAAAAAAAAAAAAAAAAAAAAGAGAAAAACTTGTGTTGTGTCTATGTATGATATATATACGAGCATAAAGAAAAGTGTAGCTATATACAAAATATATACATTGCTGAAATATACATATTATTTTGCTAATATAAGATTACATTGCTAAGATGTGGAACGTAAGAAGGGAAAGATTAACCAAAAAGTGACTATTAAAAAATATCAATATGATTTCATATGTGTAAAATTAAACATATGCACATGTATATACATACAGAGATGTATGAAAGGATGATAACCAGAATGTTAATGGTGGCCACCTCAAGATGAAAGGATACCCTTGCTTACACACCTCATTCCCATCTTCTGTGGCCCCTGGTGCCAACAAATACTGAGCATGGAGGGTGAGGGAAGGACAGTGGTCAACTGGCTTACTTTTCAAGGGAATCTCCATTCTCTGAAGGAAGTACTGCTCAAACTTGAACACACATCAGAATCACTTAGAGAGCTTGTTAAAACAGATTATTGGGCCCCATCCTTAGGGTTTCTGATTTAGTAAGTCTGAGATGAGGCCCCAGGATTTGCATTTCCAGTAAGTTCCCAGATGATACTGATGCTGCTGCCCCAGGGGCCACACTTTGGGGATCACTGCCCTAAAAGATGCTTGAAATTACTGTGGTCTCACGTTCCCCTCTCTTTTGCCTTTTTTATTCCCTTCTATTATCATTTTATTGAAGTTTGGGGAATTAAATTCTCAAATACTATCTTTTCAAGTTTCTGAAATGTACCTTAAAATGTTCATGAAGATCCTGTAACATGCTCCAAGTACACTCTACTGCTTCAAAACTAATGGTTAAAAAAACCCAGCAGGGCTTCCCTGGTGGCGCAGCGGTTGAGAGTCCGCCTGCCGATGCAGGGGACACGGGTTCGTGCCCCGGTCCGGGAAGATCCCACATGCTGCGGAGCGGTTAGGCCCGTAAGCCATGGCCACTGAGCCTGTGCGTCTGGAGCCTGTGCCTGTGCTCCGCAACAGGAGAGGCCACAACAGTGAGAGGCCCACGTACCACAAAACAAAACAAAACAAACAAACAAAAAAAAACGAGCAAAACAAAACTACAGCAAATTAGTAATACATGCTATGAGATAAAGCATGGTAACACCTTGGTTTAATGATTATGAGATATCACTTAGAGGGGCCCAAATTTTGAATAAAATAATGTTAATACGTATATAATTTGCAGCACTGGTAATCATAAGGTGCTTGCAAATGGCAGAAGGGTTAATAATGTTTCTGTATCATGGGTAAGCAGATCTGGGTGACATGGACTAATAGAAGAGACACTTTTTAAATTTCTAAAACAATTTTGAAAAAATGGGGGGCATTTTTGTTAGTATACAGACTAAGTTGCTGTAATAAAGGCCCCCAAATAAAATGGGTCAAATGAGATCAGGGTAGGTTTCTTTCTCAGTTAACTGTCTAGACATAGGCTAGCAGCTTTGTTCTGTGATGACGTCTAAGCATCCAGGTTCCTTCTATCTTGTTGCTTGCATTCTCTTTTTGTCTGCCTAGCTGAAGTTAGCTCACTGCACAATTCTGCCCATGAGAAGGAAGAAAGAGAAGAAGGGGAGAACAAACCCAGCCCATTAAAGCATGCATTCTGAGAAAGGACATATTGCCCCCAAGGGGCAAAATCTGGTTCACGGCGGTGGAAGGGCAAAAAATCTTTAGTCTTTTTATGGCTAAAGCACAGATATCTACATACAGTGTATAAACAGATATACATCTGTGGTATTAAAATTTCATGGGGGCAATTAGGGAAAAAAAGTCTAAGAAGGCTCCTTATGGAAGTGATAATGAAAAACATTGCAAAACTATGTTTTAAAAGCAAGTAACAGAAGTTGCACACCTCTCTTCTGCTCCCAAGAACTTAGTCACAAAGATAAAACTAGATTCCAGGGAAGCTAGGAAATACTCTTTGGCTGGGTAGCTGTTGGCCGAGGGTAAACTTGGTTTCTTCCCATAGGAGCCTCTTCATAGGACTGCTTAAGTGTTCCCACAACGCGACAGTTGGTTACGCTCAGAGCAAGAAAGCCAAGAGAGACTCTAATAAAGATGTAAAAAAAAGAGACCACGATGGAAGCAGCAATGGATTTTATGACCAAGTCTTGGAATCCATACGCTGCCACTTCCACCACTATGTATGTAAGTATACAAAGCAATGCTGATACAATGCTGAAGGAGCCTACACAGGCTGCGACTACCCCGAGGCCAGGTCTGGGGATCATCTAGGAGATGGGCTTTTTATTTGGAAGTACAATTGGAAGTTCTCATATATGTATGAATGGAAAAATCATTCTGGTTAAATTCTAGTTGTCCTCCAAGGCCCTGACAAAATGTTGACTCCCTAGCCAGATTGCATTGCTTCCTTGTTCGTAATTCTATCACACTATTCCCACTTCTGGTGCAGTACCTACCACACTGTACAACGGTTTGCTATGTATACGGCTGTCTCTCCAATGAAACTATAGGACTGAGACTTACTAAGTTTGATGCCCCCCCAAGCTCCAGGCAGTGTTGAACTTAAAAAAAAAACTGCTAGTCACTCTCAGTACTGTAACAGTAAAGAAACCTATCTGGGACCCAAGTGAGAAACCTTCTAAATTATCTATTCAGCTCATCACTGATTTGCCTTAGAAACCTAAACAACTTGCTTAAAATGAGCACGTAACCTAGCAAACAAAACGAACCCAGAACACAAATTTATTCAATTCAACGCCAGATGTAACTTCTCTGTTAACCAGAATTCTCATTTAGATAATTTTACAAGGGCAGGCAAATTAAAATCCAAAATTTGCTGGATGAGTTTTGTAACAGATGTGTGCTTCAGTGGAAAACTATGCTGCATTTAGATCACGCCCTCCCAGGTTATCTGATTCTAGCCTCTGATTGCTGTTGAGCTATTTTACTTTATTAGTTTCTACGGAAGAAAACTGATAGTGATGCAAAATAACTCTTGCCTTTAGGCGTGTGAATTCTGTCTGGTGGAGGTTCAACTGACTTCCCTCTACAATGGAAGAGGCCAGTTCTGCCTTCTCGGCACATTCATTTCAATAGTCCTGATCTATAAACGTGTCCGTTCTTTGGACTCTCCCTTTGAACTCTCCCTTTGAATTGGCTGTAACACCTTACTGGTTCCCTCATTTAATCAGTGAGTTAGATAAAATGTTTAACACTTGTTCATTTTATATCTGTATAAAAACCATGATTTTACCCTTTTTTTTTTTCCGGTACGCGGGCCTCTCACTGTTGTGGCCTCTCCCTTTGCGGAGCACAGGCTCCGGACGCGCAGGCTCAGCGGCCATGGCTCACGGGCCCAGCCGCTCCGCGGAGTGTGGGATCTTCCCAGACCGGGGCACGAACCCGCGTCCCCTGCATCGGCAGGCGGACTCCCAACCACTGTGCCATCAGGGAAGCCCGATTTTACCCATTTTTGAAAGTTTCCCTCCAAGACCACATATATTTAGGACAAGAGGGATTGATTGCGTGATCTTAACCAAAGTTTTTAAAAAGCACAGACTGTAGAATTACACAAACCTGGATTCAAATCCTGGCTCTTTGAGGCACTCAGGGCCCCTGCACTGCGTACCTCCAGTGGGAGCCATTCACATTGCAGTTTTTGTGAATGTGCTTCACTGCATAGTGTTTTGCACAGGTCTGCACTGCATATATGGCAACACCACCTCCACTTCACAAGTGTGCATGGGTGTGTGCACTAGGAAAGACTGTCCTGTCCCTTTGCTTTGGTGGTGATGAAATGTTTTATGAAACAATAATATATGTATATGGGCTCAGCTATCATAATGTAAGCAGAGCATGAGGGTAGAAAAGAATAAGGGGAAGAGATAAAAACAGCTTCTAAATGTTAACAGCTTTGATCAGCACTGTCCAACAGAACTTTTTGCAATGATGAAAATGGTCTAGATCGGTGCTGCCCAATACAGTAGCCACTACCCACATGTGGTTACTGAACACTTGAAATTTGGTTAGTATGACTGAGAAACTGAATTTTTTATTTTATTTCATTTTAATTTCATTTTATTTTATTTATTTATTTCATTTCATTTCATTTTATTTCATTTCAGTATGGCTACCATACTGGACACACAGGTACAGATAGACAACGAGTAAAAGGACAAATTGCTAGACTCAGAAGAATGGGAAATGTAGGTTTCTCAAGCTTTTGGGTCCAAGGATCTACGTATTTAAAAAGCATTGAGACTCCAAAGAACTTTTGTTTATGTGGGTTATATCTATCTAGATTTATTATCTTAAGAAAAACGGAGAAATTCAAATTATTTTAAATTTTTACTACATTTAAAAATAATAAGCTAATGATTTTTATGAAAAAAAACCCGTATTTTCCAAAACAAAAAATAAATTAGTTAGAAGAGTGGCATTGCTTATAATTCTGCATTCAGTCTACTGTAACACTCTATAGCCTCTAGAAAACTCCATTGTATGCTTATAAGAAAAAAGCAAACATCATGTAAGTATTATTATGAAAAGGGTCTCAGGAGCCCCCTGAGACCACACTTTGAGAACCAGTCACATAGTTATAGGACAAGTAAACAGCAAAATGTTGGATATTCACTCACCCAGGGCCACTCTCTTACCCTGCTGCAAACAGGTGACTTTGTCACCTACAGCAGGTGAAAGGCTCTGGCCACCAGGTTACCAGTAGAGGGCAAGGATAGGGCACCAGGCAAAGATAAGGAGGTTAAGAGAGAGCCTATACAGTTGACCCTTGAACAATGTGGGGTTAGGGGCACCAACCTCCCTGATGCAGCAGAAGATCAACCTATAACTTTTGACTCCCCCAAAACTTAACAATCAATACTACTAGCCTACTGTTGACTAGAAGCCTTACCAATAACACAGTCAATTAACACATATTTTGTATGTTATATGTATTATATACTGTATTTTTACAATAAAGTACCTAGAGAAAAGAAAACGTTATTAAGAAAATTATAAGGGAGGGAAAATACATTTACAGTACTGGACTGTATTTACTGATACTGTAAGTTTACAACTGTTTATAAGTAGCTACATCATATTGTCTTATAAGATACAAAACACTGTAGATATTATATGTGTTACTAACACCAGACATCAAAAATGAAAAGATAATGTGAAAAAGAAATTTATATTTATTTACAGGTATAACGATTCATGCATTGATAATGAAGAAGCAACATGATTGTTTTATGGTAGCCTAGTGTAATCAATGTGATTATTTCATGGTAAGCCTAGTCTATACACTAATAAATAAGTCATTATAAAATTTTTATGGCATACAGTAATACAGTCATATTCATAATACAGTACTGGAAACATTGTTACCTTTTTAAAGAAACCACTTACCTGTGATGATAGGCTGATACACAATTTCTCCAATTAGGAGAGAGGAAGAAAGAGAGGCATACTGTATGGTAATGTAATTCTTTGAAATCAAAGTTATAAAACAGTAAGAAAACTAACACATTATTAATTTTATATTAAATATCAATCACCTTATGCCTAGTAGCTACATATATTTTATGCATACATAACATACATTTTTCTTAACTTTTTCCATGTTTCTAGTCTACAGAGTTTGTCTGCAAGTTTTTCAAATTGTCATAAATCTCCAAAAATGTTTCCAATATATTTATTGAAAAAAACACGTGTACAAGTGGACCTGCGCAGTTCAAACCCATATTGTTCAAGTGTCAACTGTATATTAAACTGTGGGGCCCTCAGTTCCTATTCAGGAAAGAATTCACATAGCAGGCCTAAGACTGCTATTCTTTGAAAGGCCTGTTTGCAAGGCTAGCCTTTGGCTGGTACCTGGAGACTCTGATTTCGAGAAGGTTCCCACCATTCCCTAACTGACAGAAGCGGTTTAATGTGCCTAAACACAAACAATGTGGTTTGTGCCGAACACCTGCTTTCCTTCTGGGAGTCTAGGATTTTGGTGCATAAAATTCAGCACAGCCTGTGTGACTCCAGTGGGAGAGGACTCTGGAAGCTGGTGCCTGCTTTCCTCTGGACTTTGCCCCACCTACATTTTCCTTTGCTAATTTTGTGTTGTATCCTTTCACTGTATTAAATCATAGCTGTGAGTATGACTACATGCCAAGACCTGTGGGTCCTCTTAGTGAATCACTGAACTTGGGGGTAGTCTTAGGTAATCTCGACATATTCCACTTCATTGGCCCTGCTCCCAGAATGTCGACACCTAGGGTTATATCCCACACTACAGAGGACGGGAGGCTTCTCCCTGAAGAAACTGAAAAGCCAAACAAACAGGAAAAAGGACCACAAAGGGCAGAAACAATGAAAAAAGCAAAACTCCAAAAATAAAACTACAATTTATATCTTTAAAAAGATAAGAAAATATATTGCATCTATAAAATGCAAAGAAGCAATCAGAGAACAAGAAAGGTTAAAATTTTAAATATGATAATCAAAAATAAATACTGAATAGAAGTGGAAGTGCTAGAAGAGTTGAAAAAAAATTGCCTTGAGAAGTTTAAAAAAAAAAAGGAGAAGGATAAAAAACAGAAGACAGAAGAAAACTAAAGGATCAATCCAGGAGGTCTAAAATACTTAAGTAAGGAAAAAGAACGGGAGTTCTCTGGTGGCCTAGTGGTTATTTCTGGGCTTTCACTGCTATGGCCCCAATTCAATCCCTGTTCCAGATCACGCAAGCCACGTGGTGTGGCAAAACAAAAACAAAAACAAACAAACAAACAAAAAGAACAGGAAAAAAAAGAGAGAGGGCTTCCCTGGTGGTGCAGTGGTTAAGAATCCGCCTGTCAATGCAGGGGACACGGGTTTGAGCCCTGGTCCGGGAAGATCCCACATGCCGCAGAGCAACTAAGCCTGTATGCCACAACTACTGAGCCTGCGCTCTAGAACCCGCGAGCCACAACTACTGAAGCCTGTGCACCTAGAGTTTGTGCTCCACAACAGAAGAAGCCACTGCAATGAGAAGTCCATGCACCAAAACGAAGAGTAGCCCCCACTCACTGCAACTAGAGAAAGCCCGCACGCAGCAACAAAGACCCAATGGAGCCAAAAATAAAATAAATAAATTTATTTTTAAAAAGAGAGAGAGAGAGAGAACATTTTAAATGGAAAGGAAAAAACTTATTGAAATAAATTTCACCAGACTAGGAAAAAACAGGCCTCAGGTTGAAAGAGCCAAAACACAATAAATGGAAAAAAAAAAGAACCACAGTAAGGTCACATAACCATAAAATTTCAGAATACCAGAGAGGAGTGTACCAGAAAAAGCATGCCAGAGAAATCAAGTGTAAGGGTAGAATAAAGACATTTTTGAGACACACAAGGACTTAGAAAATTTATCCTTTCTTAGAAAGTAACTGGACTAAGTGCTTCACCAAAGTGACTGAGTAAACCAAACCAGGATCCAAATAAAGGATCCAAACTAGGAGAGACGTGAAGGAAAGTCCCAGCTATGCACCAAATTGAGAGAACTTTATCTTCTCCCTTCAGTTCAAAATTCCATCTTGGCTATCATATTTTTAATTTTATAGAGCACTTTCCCCTTCTCTGATTGTTCCTTTCCATAGTATCCAATTCTTATTTCATGGGTGCAATCTCCTTTCTTATCTCTTTAAAGATCCTACTCTTTAGGTTGGTGCAAACCTAGAACCAGACCAGATCAGAGTATGAAGAATGAGATCTAACAAAAGTAAAGGCAAAAACCACATGATCATCTCAATAGACACAGAAAACACATTTGACAAAATTCAACATCCATTCATGATAAAAACTCTCATCAAAGTGGGTATAGAGGGTACATATCTCAACATCATAAAGGTCATTTACGACAAGCTCACAGCCAGCAAAATACTCAATGCTGAAGAGCTGAAAGTCTCCCTGCTGAATTCAAGAGCAAAATAAAGATGCCCACTCTCTCCGCTTCTATTTAACAAAGTATTGGAAGTCCCAGCTATGGCCATCAGACAGAAAAAAAAAAAAAAGAAATAAAACGTATCCAAATTTTAAGAGAAGGGGTAAAACTCACTATCTTCAGATGACATGATACTCTGTAGAGAACCCTAAAGTCTCCACACAAAAACTACTAGAACTAATAAATGATTTCAGCAAGGTAACAGGATACAAGATTAATATACAGAAATCTGTTGCATTTCTATATACCAGTGATGAAATATCAGGAGAAAGTAAAAAACAATCCCACTTAAAATCACATCAAGGGAAGAGATACGGGGATATATGTATATGTATAGCTGATTCACTTTGTTATAAAGAAGAAATTAACACACCATTGTAAAGCAATTATACTCCAATAAAGATGTTAAAAAAATTAATTAATTAATTAATTAAAATCACATCAAAAAAAAAAAACCTAGGAATAAACTTAACCAAGGAGGTAAAAGACCTATACACTGAAAACTACAAAACACTGATAAAAGAAATTGAAGATGATTCAAAGAAATGGAAAAATATCTCATGCTTTTGAATTGAAAGAATTAATATTGTTAAAATGGCCATATAATCCAAAGAAATCTACAAATTTAACGCAATCCCTATCAAAATACCCATGACATTTTCCACAGAACTAGAATAAATAATCCTAAAATTTATATGGGGACTTCCCTGGTGGCACAGTGGTTTAGAATCTGCCTGCCAATGCAGGGGACACAGTTTTGAGCCCTGGTCCAGGAAGATCCCACATGCGCGGGAGCAACTAAGCCCATAAGCCACAACTACTGAGCCCGCATGCCACAACTACTGAAGCCCGCACACTTAGAGCCATGCTTCTCAACAAGAGAAGCCACTGCAATGAGAAGCCCATGCACCTCAATGAAGAGTAGCCCCCCACTCGTCGCAACTAGAGAAAGCCCGTGTGCCACAACAGAGATCCAATGCAGCCATAAATAAATAAATAAATAAATTTATATTAAAAATTTATATGGAATAACAAAATACGGAGAATTGCCAAAGCAAACCTGAGAAAAAAGAAAAAAGTTGGAGGCATAACCCTTCCAGACCTCAGACTACACACAACAAAGCTACAGTAATCAAAACAGTATGGTACTGGTACAAAAACAGAAACATAAATCAATGGAACAGAATAGAGAGCCAAGAAATAAGCCCATGCTCAATTAATCCATGACAACTAAGGCAAGAATATACAATGGAGAAAAGAGAGTCTCTTTAACAAGTGGTGCTGGGAAAGCTGTACAGCTATATGTAAAACAATGAAATTAGAACATTTTCTCATATACAAAAATAAACTCAGAATGGTTTAAAGACCTAAATGTAAGACATGACACCATAAAACTCCTAGAAGAGAACATAGGTGAAACATTCTTTGACATAAATCACAGCAGTATTTTCATAGATTATATGAAATCTATCTATATAGTCTCCCAAGGCAAAAGAAATAAAATAAGAAATTAAAAAATTGGACCTAATCAAACTTAAAAGCTTTTGCACAGCGAAAGAAACCATTAACAAAATGAAAAGATAAACTACCGAATGGGAGAAAATATTTGCAAATGATGCAACTAACAAGGGGTTAATATCCAAAATACATAAACATCTCATATAGCTCAATATCAAAAAAACCCAAACAATCCAATAAAAAAACGGGCAGAAGACCTAAATAGACATTTTTCCAAAGAAGATATACAGATGGCTGACAGGCACATGAAAAGATGCTCAACATTGCTAATTATTAGAGAAATGAAAATCAAAACCACAATGAGGTATCACCTCACATGGGTCAAAATGACTACCATCAAAAAGTCTACAAAAAAATGCCAAAGAGAATGTGGAGAAAAGAGAACACTTGCATACTGTTCATGGGAATGTAAATTAGTGTAGCCACTATGGAAAACGGTACGGAGGTCCTTTAAAACCTAAAAATAGAACTACCATAAGATCCAGCAGTTTCACTCCTGGGTATGTATCTGGAAAAAAAAAGTGAACACTCTAACTCAAAAAGATACATGCACCCAATGTTCACAGTAGCATTATTTACAGTAGCCAAGATATGGAAGCAACCTAAGTGCCCATCAACAGCCTATTGGCTTAAGAAGATGTGATATATATATATATATATATATATATATATATATATATATATGAGTATTATTCAGCCATAAAACAGAATGAAATTTTGCCATTTGCAGCAATATGGATGGACCTAGAGAATATTATGCTTAGTGAAATAAGTCAGACAGAGAAACACAAATACTACATGTTATCACTTATATGTGGAAGTAATACAAATGAATCTATATACAAAACAGAAACAGACTCACAGACATAGAAAACAAATTTATGAGTATGGGATTAACAGATACAAACTACTATACATAAAATATATAAAAACAAGGATTTACCGTATAGCACAGGAATTATACCAAACAGTTTGTAATAAGCTATAATGGAATGTAATCTGCTAAATAAATAAAAAACAGGAAAAAAAGAATGAGGTCTAGAGAAAGGAAGTCTTAAGGAAAAAATGAAATTGACAGATTTCTGCATTTGTTTAACTTATCTGAGTAACTGGAAAAAATCAACCATACATTAATAAAAAATTAAGTAAGTGAAAGAAACAATCTTAGTTTATCTTAGTCATAATAATATAAAACCTCACTACTGATTTAACTAAATATTGAGATAAAAATCTCAATTGACAGGATGGAAGAAGTCAAAATAGAATACAGAGGAAAGGAGCTAAATCCTCATCTTCATTTATTAGTTCTCAATTTATCAAAAAAGCCATTAAATCATTTAAATCAAGAAGTAGTTATAAAGTATACTTTTTAGAAAGACAGAGGTAAATACTACTAGGAAAACTTGCAAGAGTTGAAAGTAGTTGCCTCCCAGGAAATAAACAAGCACTCAAGAGGAATGTGTCCCACATTTCTGTAGTAAAATTTTAAGAATCGATTTATTTTTTCAATGATGTATATTATTACTTCAATGTTGAAGTAACATTTAAAAAATAATTTATTGGCTAACTAAACTGGAAGGTTTTACAATTCCTTACATCAGTACTCAGAGCAATTTCCTCTTCACTAAGCAAGGGACTCTTGTACTCAATACCCCAACAACCATGAAGAAAACTCTTCTTTTAACTGTTTTTTCAATTTTTTGATCGAGGTGGGACTTCCCTGGTGGTCCAGTTGGTAAGACTCCATGCTCTCAATGCAGGGGGCCCAGGTTCGATTCCTCGTTGGGGAACTAGATCCCACATGTGTGCTGCAGCTAAGGAGTCTGCATGCCACAACTAAGAAGTCCGCATGCCTCAACTAAGTAGGCTGCATGCAGCAATTATGAGCCTGCGTGCTGCAACGAAGATCCCGCATGCCGCAACTAAGACCCGGAGCAGCCTAAATAAATAAATTAATTAAATAAATGAACATTGTTAACCAAAAAACACAAAACAAAAAGAAGTTTTGATCAAGGTCCATTTTCTGTCTTTATTCTCCCTTTCTTTTCTGATCATTTTTTAGAAAAACACTTTTAGAGTCCTGAACCAAGATGGCGGAGTAGAAGGATGTGCTCTCACTCCCTCTTGCGAGAACACCAAAATCACAACTAGCTGCCAGACAATCATCGACAGGAAGACACTGGAACTCACCAAAAATGATACCCCACATCCAAAGACAGAGGACAAGCCACAATGAGATGGTAGGAGTGGCGCAATCACGGTAAAATCAAATCCCATAACTGCTGGGTGGGTGATTCACAGACTGGAGAACACTTATACCACAGAAGTCCACCCACTGGAGTGAACGATCTGAGCCCCACGTCAGGCTTCCGAACCTGGGGGTCCGGCAACAGGAGGAGGAATTCCTAGAGAATCAGACTTTGAAGGCTAGCGCGATTTGATTGCAGGACTTCGACAGGACTGGGGGAAACAGAGACTCCACTCTTGGAGGGCACACACAAAGTAATGTGCGCATCGGGACCCAGGGAAAGGAGCAGTGCCCCCGGGGGAGACTGAATCAGACCTACCTGCTAGTGTTGGAGGGTCTCCTGCTGAGGCGGGGGGTGGCTGTGGCTCACCATGAGGACAAGGACACTGGTAGCAGAGGTTGTGGGAAGTGCTCCTTGGCGTTAGACCTCCCAGAGTCCACCATTAGCCCCACCAAAGAGCCCAGGTAGGATCCAGTGTTGGGTTGCCTCAGGCCAAACAACCAACAGGGAGGGAACCCAGCCCCACCCATCAGCAGTCAAGCAGATTAAAGTTTTACTGAGCTCTGCCCACCAGAGCAACAGCCAGCTCTACCCACCACCAGTCCCTCCCATCAGGAAACTTGCACAAGCCTCTTAGATAGCCTCATCCACCAGAGGGCAGAAGCAAGAAGAACTACAATCCTGCAGCCTGTGGAACAAAAACCACATTCACAGAAAGATAGACAAGATGAAAAGGCAGAGGGCTATGTACCAGATGAAGGAACAAGACAAAACCCAGAAAAACAACTAAATGAAGTAGAGATAGGCAACCTTCCAGAAAAAGAATTCAGAATAATGATAGTGAACATGATCCCAGGACCTTGGAAAAACAATGGAGGCAAAGATCGAGAAGATGCAAGAAATGTCTAACAAAGACCTAGAATAATTAAAGAACAAACAAACAGAGATGAACAATACAATAACTGAAATGAAAACTACACTAGAAGGAATCAATAGCAGAATAACTGAGGCAGAAAAATGGATCAGTGACCTGGAAGACAGAATGATGGAATTCACTGCTGTGGAACAGAATAAAGAAAAAAGAATGAAAAGAAATGAAGATAGGTTAAGAGCCCTCTGGGACAACATTAAACCCAACAACATTTGCATTATAGGGGTCCCAGAAGGAGAAGAGAGAGAGAAAGGACCTGAGAAAATATTTGAAGAGATTATAGTCGAAAACTTCCCTAACATGGGAAAGGAAGTAGCCACCCAAGTCCAGGAAGTGCAGCAAGTCCCATACAGGATAAACCCAAGGAGAAACATGCCAAGACACATAGTAATCAAATTGGCAAAAATCAAACACAAAGAAAAATTATTGAAAGCAGCAAGGGAAAAATGACAAATAACATACAAGGGAACTCCCATAAGGATAACAGCTGATTTCTCAGCAGAAACTCTACAAGCCAGAAGGCAGTGGCATGATATACTTAAAGTGATGAAAAGGAAGAAACTACAACCAAGATTACTTTACCCAGCAAGGATCTCATTCAGATTCAACAGAGAAATCAAAAGCTTTACAGACAAGCAAAAGCTAAGAGAATTCAGCACCACCAAACCAGCTCTACAACAAATGCTAAAGGATCTTCTCTAAGTGGGAGAAACAAGAGAAGAAAAGGACCTACAAAAACACACCCAAAACAATTAAGAAAATGGTCATAGGAACATACATATTGATAACTACCTTAAACGTGAATGGATTAAATGCTCCAACCAAAAGACACAGGCTTGCTGAATGGATACAGAAACAAGACCCATATATATGCTGTCTACAAGAGACCCACTTCAGACCTAGGGACACATACAGACTGAAAGTGAGGGGATGGAAGAAGATATTCCGTGCAAATGGAAATCAAAAGAAAGTTGGAGCAGCAATACTCATATCAGATAAAAGAGACTTTAAAAGAAAGAATGTTACAAGAGACAAGGAAGGACACTACATAATGATCAAGGGATCAATCCAAGAAGAAGATATAACAATTATAAATATATATGCACCTAACATAGGGGCACCTCAATACATAAGGCAACTGCTAACAGCTATAAAAGAGGAAATCGACAATAATACAATAATAGTGGGGGACTTTAACACCTCACTTACACCAATGGACAGAGAACCCAAAATGAAAATAAATAAGGAAACACAAGCTTTAAATGACACAAAAGACTAGACAGATTTAATTGATATTTATAGGACATTCCATCCAAAAACAGCAGATTACACTTTCTTCTCAAGTGCGCACAGAACACTCTCAGGATAGGTCACATCTTGGGGTCACAAATCAAGCCTCAGTAAATTTAAGAAAATTGAAATTATATCAAGCATCTTTTCTGACCACAATGCTATGAGATTAGCAATCAATTACAGGGAAAAAACCGTAAAAAACACAAACACATAGAGGCTAAACAATACATTACTAAATAACCAAGAGATCACTGAAGAAATCAAAGAGGAAATCAAAAAATACCTAGAGACAAATGACAATGAAAACATGATGATCCAAAACCTATGGGATGCAGCAAAAGCAGTTCTAAGAGGGAAGTTTATAGCTATACAAGCCTACCTCAAGAAACAACAAAAATCTCAAATAAACAATCTAAACTTACACCTAAAGGAACTAAAGAAAGAAGAACAAACAAAACCCAAAGTTAGCAGAAGGAAAGAAATCAGAAAGATCAGAGCAGAAATACATGAAATAGAAACAAAGAAAACAATAGCAAAGATCAATAAAACTAAAAGCTGGTTCTTTGAGAAGATAAACAAAATTGATAAACCATTAGCCAGACTCATCAAGAAAAAGAGGGAGAGGACTCAGATCAGGAAAATTAGAAATGAAAAAGGAGAAGTTACAACACACACCGCAGAAATACAAAGCATCCTAAGAGACTACTGCAAGCAACTCCATGCCAATAAAATGGAAAACCTGGAAGAAATGGACACATTCTTAGAAAGGTATAACCTTCCAAGACTGAACCAGGAAGAAATAGAAAATATGAACAGACCAATCACAAGTAATGAAATTGAAACTGTGATTAAAAATCTTCCAACAAACAGAAGTCTAGGACCAGATGGCTTCACAGGTGAATTCTGTCAAACTCTTCCAAAAAATTGCAGATGAAGGAACACTCCCAAACTCATTCTATGCAGCAACCATCAGCCGGATACCAAAACAAGACAAAGATACTACAAAAAAAGAAAATTACAGACCAATATCACTGATGAACATAGATGCAAAAATCCTCAACAAAATACTAGCAAACAGAATCCAACAGCACATTAAAAGGATCATACACCATGATCAAGTGGGATTTATCCCTGGGATGCAAGGATTCTTCAATATATGCAAATCAATCAATGTGATACACCACATTAACAAACCGAAGAATAAAAACCATACGATCATCTCAGTAGATGCAAAAAAAGCTTTTGACAAAATTCAACACCCATTTATGATAAAAACTCTCCAGAAAGTGGGCATAGAGGGAACCTACCTCAACATAATAAAGGCCATATATGACAGATCCACAGCAAACATCATTCCCTACGGTGAAAAACTGAAAGCATTTCCTCTAAGATCAGGAACAAGACAAGGATGTCCACTCTCACCACTATTATTCAACATAGTTTTGGAAGTCCTAGCCACAGCAATCAGAGAAGATAAAGAAATAAAAGGAATACAAATTGGAAAAGAAGAAGTAAAACTGTCACTGTTTGCAGATGACATGATACTATACATAGAGAATCCTAAAGATGCCACCAGTAAACTACTAGAGCTAATCAATGAAATTGGTAACGTAGCAGGATACAAAATTAATGCACAGAAATCTCTTGCATTCCTATACACTAATGATGAAATATCTGAAAGAGAAATTAAGGAAACACTCCCATTTACCACTGCAACAAAAAGAATAAAATACCTAGGAATAAACCTACCTAGGGATACAAAAGACCTGTATCCAGAAAACTATAAGACACTGATGAAAGAAATTAAAGATGACACAAATAGATGGAGAGATATACCATGTTCTTGGATTGGAAGAATCAATATTGTGAAAATGACTATACTACCCAAAGCAATCTACAGATTCAGTGCAATCCCTATCAAATTACCAATGGCATTTTTTACAGTATTAGAACAAAAAATTTTAAAATTTGCATGGAGACACAAAAGACCCCAGATAGCCAAAGCAGTCTTGAGGGAAAAAAAATGGAGCTGGAGGAATCTGACTCCCTGACTTCAGACTCTACTCCAAACTACAGTAATCGAGACAGTATGGTACTGGCAGAAAAACAAAAACATAGATCAATGGAACAAGATAGAAAGCCCAGAGATAAACCCACACACCTATGGTCAACTAACCTATGACAAAGGAGGCAAGGATATACAATGGAAAAAAGACAGTCTCTTCAATAAGTAGTGCTGGGGAAACTGGACAGCTACATGTAAAAGAATGAAATTAGAACACTCCCTAACACCATACACAAAAATAAATTCAAAATGGATTAGAGACCTAAATGTAAGACCAGACACTATAAAACTCTTAGAGGAAAACATAGGAAGAACACTCTTTGACATAAATCACAGCAAGATCTTTTTTGATCCACCTCCTGAGTAATGGAAATAAAAACAAAAATAAACAAATGGGACCTAATGAAACTTCAAAGCTATTGCAGAGCAAAGGAAACCATGAACAAGATGAAAAGATAAACCTCAGAATGGGAGAAAATATTTGCAAACGAATCAACAGACAAAGGATTAATCTCCAAAATATATGAATAGTTCATGCAGCTCAATATTAAAAAAACAAACAACCCAATCCAAAAATGGGCAGAAGACCTAAATAGACATTTCTCCCAAGAAGACATACAGATGGCCAAGAAGCACATGAAAAGCTGCTCACCATCACTAATTATTAGAGAAATGCAAATCAAAACTATGATGAGGTATCACCTCACACCAGTTAGAATGCGCATCATGAGAAAATCTACAAACAACAAATGCTGGAGAGGGTGTGGAGAAAAGGGAACCCTCTTGCACTGTTGGTAGGAATGTAAATTGATACAGCCCCTATAGAGAACAGTATGGAGGTTCCTTAAAAAACTAAAAATAGAATTACCATATGATCCAGCAATCGCACTACTGGGCATATACCCAGAGAAAACCATAATTCAAAAAGACACATGCACCCCAATATTCATTGCAGCACTATTTACAATAGCCAGGTCATGGAAGCAACCTAAATGCCCATCGACAGACGAATGGATAAAGAAGTTGTGGTACATATATACAATGGAATATTACTCAGCCATAAAAAGGAACAAAATTGAGTCATTTGTTGAGACGTGGATGGATCTAGAGACTGTCATACAGAGTGAAGTATGTCAGAAAGAGAAAAACAAATATTGTATATTAACGCATATACGTGGGACCTAGAAAGATGGTACAGATGAACCAGTTTGCAGGGCAGAAATTGAGACACAGATGTAGAGAGCAATGTATAGACACCAAGGGGGAAAGCAGTGGGGGGGGTAGGGATGAATTGGGAGATTGGGATTGATAGGTATACAGTGATGTGTATAAAATTGATGACTAATAAGAACCTGCTGTATAAAAAAAATAAAATTCAAAAATTCAAAAAAAAAAAGAAAAACACTTTTATTGAGGATGCTCTGTATGTACTGATACAAAAAGGTCTCTATGATACACTGTCAAGTGGAAAAAGCAATGGAAGAAAACTGCAAATATATCTAAGAAGGAGAAAATGTAAATCTATTTTGATATGGAAATGCATGAAATATCTCTGGAGGACAAGCAATAAATTGGTAATAATGACTACCCAGGGCAGGCAAATTGAAGGAATAGGAATTGAGGAGATGAAGAACAGGGGAAAGAGGGAGCCTTTCCACTGTATACTGTTTTTTAACTTTTTGATCTTTAACCCTGTGAAATGATTGCCTACCTGAAAAAATTTCTTTAAATTTTAAGTTATACCTCTTTATCTTGGTGTAAAATTAAAATATAATAATTTTCAATATTTGGGGAAATAATGAAAATACAGAAAACAATACCCCCAAATCCCATCTCTCCAGAGATAAAACATTTTGGTGTACATACAGTGCAATCTTATCACATGTTTTGAACTTGCACACTTACATGCCAAACTGAGAGCCTACTTGCCAGTCTTTTAATCCTCACAACAGTAAATCTACTAACATATAATAAGATTATAGAGGCTCAAATAAAATAAAAAGGAGTAAACCTTGTGGATAAGCAGGGACACTTGAAAACTCCCCATTCATCTCTAGGTGGTCAATGATTATTTCAGAGAGAATGGTTTCAGTGCCTAGATATGTGAATACAGCCTTTCCTTTTTCCTTCTTGCAGTCTAGCACTATACTATGCAGAAGAATTTCTCTCAAAGTGGCAAGCCTGAATCAAGTATTATCTTCACTACAATTCAATCTTTTTATACTTCTTTTACCCAAAATGGGATAATATTCATAAATTTAAAGAAGTTGTTCTTTTTTACACTGATATTATGACCATTTTCTCATTTTGTCAAATTTCTTCCACAACATGATTTGTAATGGTTGTATAGATTTACAACATGATTTGTAATGGTTGTATAGATTTACATTGTATTAATATATAGTATGAATTATTATATTCCATGATTTAAATTATTTTACCATTTCCCTTTTTAGGGACAATTAGTTTTTTCAAAGTTCCATCATCATAAATAACATTGCAACGAACATCCAGTAACTAACCCTGTGTACATATCCATTCCTTAGAATAAATTCCCAGAAGTGGAATTGCTGGGTCAGATGTATCTAAAATATTAAAGAATTTTCATAAGTATGAGTGATATGCCTTCCAAAAACCTAATTAACTCTTAATGGGAAAGAAAATAAAAGGTACTTAGGGGAAATGACAAAGGATGCTTTACTAATTCGATCTGTGTAAATCCCCAAATCTAAAACTGCAAAATTTTGCTCATGTAACTTATCAAAAATTCAAAAAGAAGTTGACAAGCCTTGACATCAAATCACAGCTCTTACATGAACGCTGCAAAGAAAATCTTGAGGCCTCAAAGAGAGATCTCTATGATAAACTCTTCTAAGAATGACACATCACTGAGAGATGACAGAAAGACTTAAGTTCTCAAAATCTTCCAACTTACTGCCATTAAAAAACTCCAGCATTTAATGTTAGTTATTGTAATATTCAAAATTATTATAGCATTTTATCATCACATCCCCTTCTTTTTTTTAATAAATTTATTTATTTTATTTTTCGCTGCATTAGGTCTTCATTGCTGCGCGCCGGCTTTCTCTAGTTGCAGCAAGAGGGGGCTACTCTTCGTTGCGGTGTGCGGGCTTCTCATTGCAGTGGCTTCTCTTGTTGCGGAGCACGGGCTCTAGGCACGTGGGCTTCAGAAGTTGTGGCTCGCGGGCTCTAGAGCGCAGGCTCAGTAGTTGTGGTGCATGGCCTTAGTTGCTCCAGCATGTGGGATCCTCCCGGATCAGGGATGGAACCCGTGTCCCCTGCATTGGCAGGCGGATTCTTAACCACTGCGCCACCAAGGAAGTCCCAACAACCCTTTCTTTAAGGAGAAAATGCTGTAATAGTCTCTGCTGATGCTGACGTTTCAGTGGAGAAAAATAACATTTTTAAATAAGCCCCCAGTCTCCCAAATTGCATATTCAACACTATTAACACCATTCCCAATTTGGAACCTGGGTATTTAGCTGTGGGTGCAACAGGCCTAAGTAAATTTAGGGAAAGAGTAATCTTTCAAAATTGATGATTCAAACAATATACATTATTTTTCTGTATTTGCCAAAATTTTTTTAACGAAAGATAGTGGTATTACCATAAAATAATAAAGCTTAAAACTTATTATTTAAGAAACAAGTGTCACTGTTGTATTCCGATGACTACAACTGACATCAAAAACTATTTTTGGGTGAGATACAGCATAGTATACGATTCTAGAAATCATGATGAACATAATGTAACTTTTTTCAAAAAGAGCAATCCCCAACAAATTCTTTAAACCATTCTGTTTTCATAGATCAGTACTAAATAAGTTTTCCTGGCCACCACAAAATGTCCCCAGAAGCCAAAGGTAAAGGTTCACTACACTTATAGCTCCCTCAACTCCCCTCCCTAAAATACACTTAAAGTTCAGATAAGAAGTCACTCAGAATCCGGACAACTATGGGCAGCCAAACACAATCCAAGTACTTTAAGCACATGCAAAAAAAAGATTTACAGAAAAGATAAATTAAGGGTTCTTTTTGATTTTACAAGAGAATCCACAGAAGCTTTCGCAATTTTAAAGGGTGTTTAAAGGGCTTACACTTTTCCTAATTACTGAATAAAAGAGAGAGGCATTTCTATTTTCCAACTCCCTAATAAGAACAAAAATTTCAGTATTCGACAATCTCCAACAGGCCCTCATTTTTTAAAATCCACAATCTGAATCTCGGAAGGAGGCAGTCTAAATTCCAGCACCTTTTTCTCAAGCCAGCAATCCCTTTTCCTCATCCTTACGGGCTAAGAAATAAGCATTCTTTTTTGATTCAAACTAACCCATGGGGGCTTGGAAAAGCGCAAAGCCGACTGAAACAATGCCACCAGAACTTGTACCCGGAAACGAGCGCCAAGAAGCACGTGACAATACCACAGCGTTGCGTTCTGCAAAATGTGTTTCATTCTCTTCACTGCCGGCCCCCATCAACTCGCAACAAAAGCCACAGAGATTGGGAGAGGGCAGTACAGTACTGGTATTGGATTGTCAGAGCAATTAACTTAATTGCTCTAAGGACCGGAGACAGACTCAGGCCACAAAGGTGAAAAGAAAGAGCAGATGCTGCTACGAAGTGACCCCCAGACTGAGACTTGAGCAGTGTAGTAAAACAGGTGTGCAGCTCGGCTTCCCGGGGACTCTTGGAAAACGCAGACCGCTGCGATCAACAGCCGGGCGGCCGTCCGCTCCTGGGGGACAGACCCGAGTCCGCAGCCGAGGGGGGCTGCGGGGCGTGGCCGATTTCCCTCCGCTATCCAGTGGGAGCCGGGAGGAGGCGCACGCTCTTTTTACCCCATTCCAAAATCTGGAGCCTGGGTATGCGGTTGCGGGTGAAAACAAGCCTAAGCAAACTAGGGGGAAAATCCCTCAAAAATGATGGCTCCAAAAAAAAAAAGATTGATGACTCAAAACGGTACGCATGGTTTCTTTCTTTTATTTTTCTGTACTTTGAGACGCATGGCTTCTTTCCTTTATTTTTTTGTACTTTGAGAAATTCCTTTAATGAAAGAAACGTATTACTCTAAAAAAAGAAAGCTCAAAACGTATTACTTAGAAAACAAAAGTGTCAGTGTTGCCTTCAAACGACTACCTTGATATCAAACACTAATTTTGGCTGAAATACGGCATATTATGCAATTCTACGGTGTAATTTTTTAAAAGAGAAATCTTTAGAAAGAGCTTGAGTTCATCCGAGCTATTTCATTGACTTCAAGCGAAACTTAGGCTCTCTGGCGACCCCTCCTCACCCCACCCCCACCCCAATACCCCGCAGTGCAACGATTATTTACATAATCGGGATCTCCTAAGACCCGCCCGGGCCGCGCCGCGTCCACAGAGCCTGTCCAGATCCGAGAAGAGTTACTGGGACAGCAAAGTCGAGTGACAAGTGCCCGTGAGGCGTTCCACTGCTAGCCGACTGGCTGGGCGCCTCCGCAAACACAACTTGCTTAGCGCTAAAGACGAGACGACTGGAGAGTGACAGTCACCGGGTGGAGTGGGGTGCGGGGTCCAAACCCCGCGACGCGACGATGGCTCGGACCCTGCCGACCCGCCCGCCCCTGCCTACCCACCCACTGCCAATTGACCCTGAGCACAGAAAGGGGCGGGGATCCCAGGAAGCGCTCACCGCTTCAGCGAGTCCGCGACCGGCGGCGCCTCGGCAGTAGCGGAGACGTAGCTGGGCAGCGCGGCCCCAGCTGCCGCCCGGGTTGTAGCCCCAGCAGGAACGCTGTGCCAGGGCATTGCCGGAGGCGCTCCTGCAGCGTCCGCGCAGCTCTCCGCGCTCCGCGCACGCCTCCCCTTTGGCCACAGGGCGCAGGGAACCGCGCGGCGGAGCCGCTCACCCCCGAGGGCGGCCAATGGGCGCGGAGCGCAGGAAGCCAGGGGCGGGGCAGAGCGGACCAGGCTTCCCAGCGACACCGCGGGCTCCGAGGTCTTCCCCTGCCCGCCAAGAAGCGTCCAGGTCTCCACTTGACCCGGCTTGGAATAGTGGGTTTTAGATCTGTGAATGTCTAAGAAGTGCGGGACACGTTTCTGATTTTGCGGGGTCTCTTTCTTTCCCTTTTTAGACAAACATTTCTTCATGGCTGTTTATAGAACACCTGTCGAGGCCCAGCCCCTGTGCTTGCGGACGCATGACAATGGGAAACAGCCCCTACTTTAGAGGGTCTCCCAGGCAGTCGGGTGCAGAAAGAAACAGGCAACTAGGGGAGCCCGCATGGGGTGCATTTCAATATCAAAAGTCATGTTTTGCAGTGGAGGAGAGGAGAGCATGGGGAGATTTAGGCCAGGTGAGAGCTAAAAGGCATGATACCCTGGAATTCTAGTGGCCATGATTCACCGTGGAGAACAGTCCACGCATCATTTTCTTTTTCTTTATTCCTTAAAGACGACTAGATAGTATATGTGACAGTTAATTTTTCAATAGCGTCAAAAATATATGATATGCAATGAAAGGAAAGTTTCCATCTTTTCAGAGACACTCTGTGATATATATATATATATATATATATATATATATATACACACATATACTCATTACTCTTCCCTCAGTCTCTCTCCCTCTCTCTCTCTCTCTCTCTCACACACACATACACACACACACTGTACTCTACACAGTTTTGCCACCTTGCTTTTTCTTCACTTACCACTATATCTTGGACAACTTTCATTGTTTTTAATGATTGTACAGTATTCCATCAAATTGTTGTTTCAATTATGCTCCTACAGCAATTTATCAGGGCACCTGTTTAATCACATCTCTTTGTACAGTATTTATCAAACTTAATTTTTTGAAATTTCCTTTCTGTAAACATTCTGTTTGTATCCTTTGCCCGTTTTTCTATTCAATAATGTTAGTCTTTTTTCTTAATTGTTGGAAATATATATATTTGGAGATAGGGCCTTTAGAGAGGTAACTAAGGTGACATGAGGTCATGAGGGTGGGGACCTAACCTAACCAAACCCTGGTGTCCTTGTAAAAAGAGGAGGAGACACCAGGGATATGCATGTAAACAGAAAAGGTCATGTGAGGACACAGCAAGAATGTGACCATTTCCAAGCCAAGGAGAGAGACTACAGGATAAACCAAACCTGCTGATACCTTGTTCTGGGACTTCCAGCCTCCAGAACTGTGAGAAAGTAAGTTTCTGTTGTTTCAGCCACCCTGTCTGTGATATTTTGTTTTGGCAGCCCTAGTAA
Organism: Pseudorca crassidens; assembly: GCF_039906515.1. Classification (NCBI taxonomy): domain Eukaryota; kingdom Metazoa; phylum Chordata; class Mammalia; order Artiodactyla; family Delphinidae; genus Pseudorca; species Pseudorca crassidens. Next base: position 31,057,181 of record NC_090309.1, read on the forward strand.
ACTAATACAGCAAAAATGTGGAGAAACTAGAACCCTTTTATTTATTTTTTTAATTTATTATTTTTTTTACACATACTGGATTTGATTTTTTTTTTTTTTTTGGCTGCGTTGGGTCTTCGTTGCTGTGCGCGGGCTTCCTCTAGTTGTGGTGAGTGGGGGCTACTCTTCGCTGCGGTGCACAGGCTTCTCATTGCAGTGCACAGGCTTCTCATTACGGTGGCTTCCCTTGTTGTGGAGCACGGGCTCTAGGCGCGCGGGCTACAGTAGTTGTGGTACGTGGGCTCAGTAGTTGTGGCTCATGGGTTCTAGAGCACAGGCTCAGTAGTTGTGGCGCACGGGCTTAGGTGCTCCGCAGCATGTGGGATCTTCCCGGACCAGGGCTCGAACTCGTGTCCCCTGCATTGGCAGGCAGATTCTTAACCACTGTGCCACCAGGGAAGTTCCCTAGAACCTTTTTACACTGCTAGTGGGAATGTAAAATGGTGCATCCACTTTGGAAAACAGTCAAAGAGTTAAACATAGAGTTACCAGCAATTGCACTCTTATGTATATACTCCCAAATAAATGTATGCACAAAAACTTGTACATGAATGTTTATAGCAACATTATTCATAGTAGACAAAAAGTGGAGACAACCCACATGCCTGTCAATTGGTGAATGGATAAAGAAATATGATATGTTCATGTAATGGAATATTATTCTTCGATAAATGAAGGACTAATACATGCTACAACATGGAAACACCTTGAGAACATTATGTTAAGTGAAAGAAGCCAGTCACTAAGGACCACATATTATATGATTCCATTTATATGAAATATCCAAAAATAGGCAAATCTATAGAAACAGAAAGATTAGTGGTTGCCCAGGGCCGGAGGTGGATGAAGGGATTGGGGGTAATGGCCAGAGGTACAGGGTTTCTTTGTGGGGTAATGAAATGTTCTAAAATTTATTGTGGTGATGGTTTCATAGCTCTATTTGAATATACTAAAATTCATTGAATTATATACTTTGAATGGATGAATTATACGGTATGTGAATTATATCTCAAAAAAAGTGTTAAAAACAGAACCAATACACAGACTTCACTAAACAAGAGGTCACAGTATGTGACCAAATATTTCATACATGAAGAAACTCAGAGAAGTTAATCTTGGGGAAATGATTAGCCTTACTGCAAGGCTAATTGAAAATACAAAGGAGAATATTGGCAGAGCTAAGAAAAATGGCTAAACTCCTAAACTGATAAAATTATTTACTAGGACAACTGTTTTTGAAAGTACTGAGGCAAAACACAAGACCTATGAAATTATTCATATTTGTTCCATAATCCACATTTGGGGATACCTCAAAATAATCCAAATGAGAAAAATCAATTTCCACTAAATGTTTATAGCAATACTATTCATGATGCAAGACAAAATAAAACTGGAAATAACGCAAATACATGATAATTGGAAGGGTGTTTAGTAAAGTAGCAAACATGGACTGCATTAATAAATGGGAAAAAGTACATGCAAAATAATGGGAAAGTAGAATACAAATTAGTTTCTAAACTCTAATGACTGTACATAAATACATGTACACTGTTGGGTATAAAGAGGAGGAAATTTAGTAATAAATGGGACCAGAATTCTTCTTAGGAAAAAACAAAACAAAACTGTGTTTGGGAAAATATCCTGATAAGCTGTTTCTGGTATAAGGTGAGACTCTGAAAACATGGGTATGGGCAGAAGCCCTAGCAACACAAGAAAAGCTGCTCTGCCTGGAAACATGGGGGGAATTTATTTTTGCTCCTGTGAGAGAGCGAGAGAGGAGGGAGAAGAGATGGGCCAAGCAAGGGAGGGATGGGAGAGAGGATTTGAGAGGAAGAAAAGTCTGGGTTGCTGCATTGACTAAAGGTTGGTGGGAAGTCTCTGGTGACCGGGTGGGAAATGGGACTTTTAAAGGAATAGGAGTGTCTAATATATAAATTTTAAGTTGTTTTCTCAAATCTGAAAACCTCACTAAAGCTCTGTGTGAATGGAGTTTTGTAGAAACTGAGGAAGAGACTGAAGTTGAGGCAGTTGGAATAGTGAAAGGACAGCACCGTTGGATACAGGGGCTCAGGGCCAGGGAAGATAGAAGAAAGTGAGTCTCTCAGAAATTATCGGTAATTTGGGAATGGCTCTACATGCCCAGATTGGATGTTTGGGAAGACCTTATTTAGGTTACAGAGGGAAGGGAAGCTCTACCTGACATGTGCCTTACATAAGGATGAGAAGATAACATGAAGTAAATGTAGGTGTTTTACGTTTAGGAGAGGCTTAAATGTATGAATTTAAAAAGAAAAAATTCTCATCTGTTCTAACAATATTGATCCTCATCCACTGACTAAAACAGAATGAATGGATCATGGCTAAGCCCCTGCCACGGCAAAATCCAGTGGAAGTGACGTTCAGGTACACTGTGGATAACGGCTGGGGGGAATGGAAATGAATAGGTAAGATGGAAAAATGAACATCCATTCTCTCTTGGCAGCAGGACTGGAAGGAATGTAGTTGGGCTGTCCAATTTTAGAAAAATTGTTCTGTGTGTTTGTTGAAGTGCTATTAGAGCAAAAACATGAATGTTCAAGAACTGGTCTGTGAGAAAAGTTCACGGAGAAAAGAATTAATATTGTAAATGACTGTCAGCGAGCACATTGACGTTCTTATTTGCCCAACTCCAGAATTCGTCGTTTCCACTGACTTAGCCAGAGGAGGGTTACTAACCAGCCCAAATTGACAGCTAGATGGCAGGTCTGTGGCACAAGGCCTAGAAGTGATTTTGCCAAGGTTATAGAGCAAGCCAGAGGGTGAGCTGAAAATAGAACTGTACCTCACGCTCCCATGCAGGCTATATGATAACTTGTGTACTGTCAGCAAAGAGTTAAGGAATGAATGTCCTGGCGAGGTTAGCATAGTTTTATGGCTAAAGGAGTCTTGCTCAACAATTGCAAATGTAACTTGACAATGGTGAATGACCTACCTAATCCTATAAACAGTAACAACCTGAGCACTTAAGTAAAAATTTCAGGAAAAAAAAAATTTTCTTTCTGACGATTGCAAAATTTTTTGAATGCACAGCTCCACCATCAGGAAGCCGCCACTTGTACAATGCTTAAACTGCAGAGACCGTCACCTTTGATCCTCCTCTCAAGACTAAACTTCCAAATAACGACTCTCAGCACTGTAATACCAGCAAGCTTACAGGATCTTGCGAAAGAGTGTAAACGTTTTCATAAGCGTAGGATTGTCTGGAGACAGATAACTTTCTGTAAGTTTCCTTACTGAATTAACAGAACTGGAAATTAGAATGGGACAGTCAGATAGTTAGAGCTCCAGGGCTCAGCCATTAAATTTATGTCTCTAGGTACTCAGGCCATGGAGGAATTGCTCAGCTAGCTGCTATGCACATATTTCTAGGCAAACAACAAAAGCTAGTACCACTGGTTAGGTGACTGTTCTCTAGGGTAGATTCTTATATTGCACTGATCTAGTCACCAGAAAACTTCAAAAATTTATGTTTCAGGAGTGTTGTTAATCCCACTCCCACTTTTCAGAAAGAGTTCTTTGTGATGATTGCTGTGTAAAGTGGGTTAATACTTTCGGTCCAGCTCTAAGTGCCAATGTCACAAACAGTCCCAGACTATGGATTTCTTGACTGCTAGTTTCTTCCCCTTCATATAAGAGGCTGCGCTATTACTGCTTCTGCTCAGTTCTTCAGTTGTACCTTCTACAAGACCCTGACCAGAAGAAACATAAAATCGCAGTGTACAGTAGAAGAAAGGAAGTGATAGGTCCAGCAACTATTTCTCAGAGAGCATTCACTTCACTGGTAAGCGTGGCGGAAGCCAATCCCCTTTCAATAGCATAGCATCATATTTGAAAGCATCTTACAGAGGCTCCATAAAAAGCAGGAACAATGGGACTACATGGATAAAATATATATCAAAATATCCACCAATAAAATCAGGGTTATTAGAAATGTTACCTTTTGCAGGCAATATGTTATTAATAGGTTAATAACTCAATTATTGTGAGGTGAAGAAATAATCCAGACATTCAGATTTGCATGAAGTTTTTTGCTCCTTCAGCCTCTTTTAGCATAAATATTTGGGCTGCTACCATTTTTTCCCCTTTTAAGCAGCACAGTGACATAGGTTAGGACATTTCTGAGTTAAATACATATAAATACACAGGTTAAGTACATTTGGGGTGGGAAGTAGATCTAGCTTAATTCAGAATGCTTTTGAGCATTCTCAGCCATTCTGTCTGAATTCTGGCAATATTCAGGATTTGCCTCTGTTCACCAAAACATAGGCTCTGTTTCACAAAGAAGGTAAAAAATGTGAGAAACTCCAAGGGGTCAGCAGTGTGTCTGGGTTGCTCCTCTGCTCATTTCCACTCCTCCCTTCCCACTTTGACCCATGCTGTTTTACAGTCCTGTTTTATTTTGAACCCTGGTTCAGCAATTTCTGTCTGCACAGTTCCAACATATGGACTATTTTAATTGATTCACGTATTCATCCAGCCATCTATTCACCAACAGTTTTGTCACTTTAAGGAACATAAGCATTCCCTGCCCTTAATAAGGCTTCAGTTGAATAAAGGAGATAGCCAAGTGACAAGGTAAGAATATGTGAAATGGACCGAGCAACCAAGGGAACCTGTTGTTTGTTCTCGCTCCCCGCTGCTGCAGCAGGGGCCCCAGTAAAGCCTTGCCTGAATTTCTTGTCTGGCCTCTGGTCAATTTCTATTGACTGCGGAAGGCCAAGAACCCTCGTCGGTATCAGATTTATGGCGCCTAATGTGGGGCTGTTGTCCCCTTTTGGGGAGAGGATCTGGGCATCTCCAGGACCACTGAATGCAGCTTCCCCAAGGGTGACAAGGGGCAGCCTGAACCTCTTGTTTCAGCATCACCGCGTTTGGTTAGTCTGCCTTCCTGGCCCCTGGGGGCCTCAGTACCCTCATTCAGGCAATGCTTTTCCCCTCCCCTTTGTCCTTTTCACTCTCCTGATATCTCTCTGCTTCTCCTCTCTCTATCCTCTCCTACTTCTGTCGTCTCCTACTTCTGCCCTCTCCTTCCGGGAGAGTGGACATCGTGCAGCTACAGCATCACTCCTCTCAGCTTGTGAGACCATGCTCCCTCTGGCCAGCAATGGCTCACCTTGACGGGTGACAAGCAGAGGTGGGAGAGGCTCGCCTCATACCATGCAGACCCTGGTCCAGCAGGCTCTCCCTGATAGGAGATTTATGAGAGTGATAGAGGTTTAAACCTCATATCTTGTAGTGGCTGGAAGTCCTATCGTCCCAGTAGCCTCACCTTTATTTTCCTGCTGTCTCTTTCTCTTTTTCAGTCTTATCTGTCCCTCCTCCCTTTACCTCTCCCTTGATCCTTTTTTAAAAAAAATTTTATTTATTTTTTATTTTTATTTTTGGCTGCGTTGGGTCTTCGTTGCTGTGTGCAGGCTTTCTCTGGTGGCAGTGAGCAGGGCTACTCTTCGTTGTGGTGCGCGGGCTTCTCATTGCAGTGGCTTCTCTTGTTGCGGAGCACGGGCTCTAGGCACGTGGGCTTCAGTAGTTATGGCACGTGGAGTCAGTTGTTGTGGCTCGCGGGCTCTAGAGCGCAGGCTCAGTAGTGGCACACGGGCTTAGTTGCTCCACAGCATGTGGGATCTTCCAGGACCAGGGCTCGAACCCGTGTCCCCTGCATTGCCAGGATGATTCTTAATCACTGAGCCACCAGGGAAGCCCTCCCTTGATCCTTATACCTGCACTGCCGTCCCCTTTATCCTGAAAACTTCTTGTTTGTGTCTTTAAGTTTTTGTGGTTGGTATCTTTGTTTTAGGTAGTTTTGTCTGTCCAACTGCTCCTGCAAGTCTCTGCCAAAATGGTGGGCATGGTGGAGTATTTAAACCTTGAAATATAAATGTAGCCCACACTGCCTGAAGCTCCAACCTTGAGTTACTTGGTGGGATTTTAAAGAACAAACAAGGGCTTTCCTGGTGGCGCAGTGGTTGAGAGTCTGCCTGCCAATGCAGGAGATGTGGGTTCGTGCCCCGGTCTGGAAAAATCCCTACATGCCGCGGAGCGGCTGGGCCCGTGAGCTATGGCCGCTGAGCCTGCGCATCCGGAGGCCGTGCTCCGCCACGGGAAAGGCCACAACAGTGAGAAGCCCGCGTACGGAACAAACAAAAAAAGACAAGAGCTTGCATTTTTCCCTCCTCTGCTTTTGCAATGTAACTATGCTACCTGGGCTCGAGGGGCTTGCATCTCTTTCCTCTGCTTTTGCAATGTAACTATTGTGCCTGGGTTGGAAGAGCTTGCATCTCTCTTCTCTGCCTTTGCAGTGTAACTATTCTGCCTGGGCTCTCAGGAGCTACCTGATTCATCTGTAGTCCCCCAGACTGAAGAAAAAAAAAAGAGCCATTTTAAATTCAAGCAGGAAAACTATGAGGTCTCTGGTTCTGTCTATCTTCATATAAAAATTAACTTGTAAATGAGCTGTATTTAATTTGCTTAAAGGAAATCAAGCACTTATATACATTCTCAGAAACATAAAAGAGGCTCACCAGAATACATTTCGGGTTCATGTGATCTGGGAAATACTCAATATTGAATTAATACCTGGTATTAGAGCTAACTTAAGCTTGTGGGTTTAATTAATACAGACCTGTCTTTAGAGCCATCAACATTAAGTATAATACTTTTATTGTACCTAGGGTTACTGTAGTCAGTAAGTGCATATTGTTTTTGTTATGAAATTTGTCAACAAGGAAAATTACCTGATATGATTAACTTATTAAGTAAATGTAACTGGGATAAGAACTTTTTGGTAAACTCTATAGGAATAATTATATTTTGGAAACGTCCATCTAAAACAGTCCCTCCAAATTTTTGTAACTTTAAATTAAGTTAAATGATAGGAAGTCATTGAATATCCAGATAAAATGTTGAGAACATTAATTGCTAAACAGGTCTAAATTTAACTACTTTTGTCTTCTTGTGAGAGGGAAACTAAAGCTCTTTGGTGCCACCTTGAGATGTTCTCTACCAATCTATAGAATGCTAATGAAAAAGACAGTTCATGGTTGCTTAAGGAAAGTAGGATGTGTCAGAAAAGAAGGTATGAGGAATGGAAATATATTTTGTTGAAGGGAAAAAAAAGGTGATTTTGTCCTAAAGCTGGCTGTTTCTAAATGGAAAGAATGAGGGATAAAGTATGGCTACAGAAAGTTGCAGAAAGTTTGCAGAAAAGGAACATTGAGAAATCTTGTATGTGAATTTTGTATGTGGTCAGGATTTTCTAAGGTTGGATTAAATTTAATTAGGTAAATGGATTTTATTAAGAGTAGGCTGATGCAAGACTGGATTTGGTTTCTCTCTCTCATAAGAGAACAAAGTTTTCCTGGAATGCCGCTTTTGATATCAGATTGTGCGAGTTTCTGTACCTTTAAGTGATCTGTTTTTATTTTTGAAATCTTTTTTTTTTCACCTTAGCTCAAGGAATAATTGCTTCACAGCGACTTATGATTCTGACCAGGTGTTTTAAAACTTTTTGAGATTTTTGACAGACTTCCCAAATATCAAATTCTAATTGAAATTCTTTTGACTTCCAGCTAAATTTGGGGTGCTTCAAGGGGCCCCTGGAATATCCCAAAGAGAGACCCTAACCTAATTGGGTTCATTTGGTATGTTAAATTGTATGGGAAACTATATATATAATTATATGGGACCAGCTTGCCAGGGATCAATCCCAACGTTTTGTTATGGGTGGAGATGCAGTCCCAAATCAGAAGCCCTGTTGGAATTATAATTCCTGAGAGGGAACAGAAGTCAGGAAGCACATGATCCAATGTGTATTAGAAGGGATGAGAAAGTGTATCAAAAAGCCAGTTAACTATGAAAAGGTTAAAGGAGTGACCCAAGAAGAAAAAGAAAATCCAACCCTCTTTTTTTTTTTTTTTTGCAGTACGCGGGCCTGTCACTGTTGTGGCCTCTCCCGTTGCGGAACACAGGCTCCGGACGCGCAGGCTCAGCGGCCATGGCTCACGGGCCCAGCTGCTCCGCGGCATGTGGGATCTTCCCGGACTGGGGCACAAACCCGTGTCCCCTACATCGGCAGGTGGACTCTCAACCACTGCGCCACCAGGGAAGCCCAGAAAGAGGACTTTTAAATCCAAAAAAGTCCCCTGTAAAATATGGGGCTAAGAGTTTACATCGCATAGAAGCGGCTCAAAAACCAAAACTAGTAGCAGTCATTTACTACCACGGGCATCAAAAGGAAAATTCTCAAATTACCCAAGGGAACAACAGGGCAGATCGGGAGGTAAAGAAAGCAGCCCTTATGCCCATACCAAGTAGAAACCAACATTGAGAAAATTCGACAGCAAGCCACTTGGCTTCAGCAGACAAGTAACCACCAATTCTTGCTATTCAATATGGGCGGGGAAATTGAAAACTCGTTCTCTAGTTCGTTCTCTTGGATACCACAAGGTATAAAAAACTTTCAGGCAGGAGGTTTTCATTTTCTTCTAACCCTTTTCTTTTCAGTCATACTGATTTACGCCATATTTCACCTAGTACTCCGCTGTCTTTCCTACTGTTGTAAACCTGTGAGTAAGACTTTTCGGTCCAAGAAGGAGACCTAGGACCAACAGGTCCAGACCGTCCGTTCTAAAAATTGAGAAACATGTGAAACTTTAGCCCCGAGGTTAACAAAAATATACACCCAAGCAGAATGGCTTTTTGGCAGGGGCAACATCGCCCCCTGTCTGGTCAACAATTAAGGAAGCCCTCCCAGAGTTAACCTGGTTGCTTCCCTTTCTAGGCCCTTTAATAGCTATTGTTGTTGTTCTCCTTTTTAGCCCCTGTTTGTTTAACCTTTTGATTAAGTTCGTGTCTTTTAGACTCCAACAGTTTGAAGTAAGGCTCATGATGTCTCAAGGAGTTCAACCCAGGTCCCTACAGGTCCTTGGAACAGTCAGCAAGGGACTTCTACACCTCCAGGGTAGGCTAGGATCTGTGGCCCCTGTCCAGCAAGAAGAAGTTTCAGAAGAGCCCTTCAGCCTTTACCCCTTAAGAATAAACGTGACGGGAATAAAGACACAGACCTACTAGAGAATGGACTTGAGGATACAGGGAGGGGGAAGGGTAAACTGTGACAAAGTGAGAGAGTGGCATGGCCATATATACACTACCAAACGTAAAATCGATAGCTAGTGGGAAGCAGCCGCATAGCACAGGGAGATCAGCTCGGTGGTTTGTGACCACCTAGAGGGGTGGGATAGGGAGGGTGGAAGGGAGATGCAAGAGGGAGGGGATATGTGGGCATATGTATATTATAACTGATTCACTTTGTTATAAAGCAGAAACTAACACACCATTGTAAAACAATTATACTCCAATAAAGATGTTAAAAAAAAAAAAAAGAATAAGTGTGTAGGGACTTCCCTGGTGGTCCAGTGGTTAAGACTCCACGCTCCCAATGCAGGCGGCCCGGGTTCGATCCCTGGTCAGGGAGCTAGATCCCCCATGCCGCAAATAAGACCCAGTACAGCCAAATAATAAATAAATCAATAGACAAATAAATAAATAAATACTTTAAAAGAAAAAGAATAAGCGTGTAGAGCCTCTCAGCAGGGAGTGAGACAGGCTGGGACCCGGGACCCTTTGCTGCAGTGCTGCAATGCTTGCATGTGCTGTCCTCGAGCAACAGAATACAAAGAAACTGTATGGGACTAAAAACACCTGCATGCATGCGCAGTTGGAGCAAATTCTGGACAAAAGATACAAAGAGATCAAAAACCCAACTACTGCTTTTGAAGAGCCGGGAGAAAAAGCAGGGAACTCGGCGTGCCCCCTGCACACAACACCACCTAAGAGGTGGGGAAAACACCTAAGCCACCCCTCCGGCCTGACCCCTGGACACACTCCTACCCTCACCCCATGTAAGCAATAAGCTCACCCCCCCACCCCACCCCCACCTCAGGGAGCAAGCAAACAAGGGAACCTGTTGTTTGTTCTCGCTCCCCGCTGCTGCAGCAGGGGCTGCCTGAAAAGAAGAAGCAAAAAAAAAGAATATATGAAATAAGTGCTGGAGGTAAGCTGTGGGGTCAGAAAGACTTAAGTTCACATCCAGCTCTGCCACTTACGAACTGAGTGACTTTGATTATTGTTATTGAACCTCACTGAGTTTCAGTTGCATTATCTGGGAAAATGAGCGAGGCAGCTATGTTTGAAGATGGCCCTCAGTGATCCTGCTATTCATGCCCTTGTGTATCTGCTTCTCTTGAATGAAAGCTGGACCTAGTGACTTGCTTCTAACAAACAGAATACTGCAAACATTTTTTCCATGATGGGGATTCAAAACACAGACTTTCATCTTACTGGATTTTTCTCTATTGCCTCCTTAGCTTGCATGCTTTAATGAAGCCAAGCTTCCACGTCAGAGAGCCCCACGTGGCAGAGAACTAAGGGAGGCCTCCAGCCAAAAGCCAGTGAGGAACTAAATCCAGCCAACAGCCATGTGAGTCAGCCTGGAAGCAAATCATTTCCCTCTTGAGGCTTGTGATGACCGTAGCCCTATTCGATACCTTGACTGCAGCCTGTGAAGCAGGGGACTCAGCTAAGCCAGCCCAGACTCCTAACCCACAGAAACTATGAGACAATAAATGTTGTTGAAAGCCACTAAGTTTTGGGGGTAATTTGTTACCACAAATCATGATGATGATGTTGACGACGACAAGAGGGGATCCAAACTGAGCTGAAATGAAGATTCAGAACCTGACGGGAATGCTACTAATGTGAAGAAGATATTTTTAGTGCTTGAGCCCCTGAGGAGTACAAGAGAGATGAAAGGTATGGAGATCAGGGTATCATGTTTCTCATTCAGACCCAGACTGTGTCTGACTCTGAGAGAAAGGGGCTTGTGAAAAAACTAAAATGGCAGGTTTGTGGGAGTGGGCAAACAAGAAATGGTGCTTGGGGGCCCAGGTGACACAGTTTAGCGAAGAATTGCGGAGAGGGTCATTCTCCTGCTCCTGCTTAGATTAGACTGCGGCTCCAGCTGTAAAGTGAGAACTGAAGGGATAGTACAGTTGTTTGACTCAAGGATTTCCTGCCTTGGGAGCATGGCGGAGCAGCACCCTTGGCAGGCAGGAAGGGTTCTCAGGGAGGACACTGGCCACAGTGGAGGTGACAAGGCCCTCCAACCTCTGCTGAGATTGGTACATAGCTATTTCTGTGTTTGTGAACAATAAGAAAGAGACTGGGGGCTTCCCTGGTGGCGCAGTGGTTGAGAATCTGCCTGCTAATGAGGGGACACGGGTTCGAGCTCTGGTCTGGGAAGATCCCACATGCGGCGGAGCAACTAGGCCCGTGAGCCACAACTACTGAGCCTGCACGTCTGGAGCCTGTGCTCCGCAACAAGAGAGGCCGCGATAGTGAGAGGCCCGCGCACCGCGATGAAGAGTGGCCCCCGCTTGCCGCAACTAGAGAAAGCCCTCGCACAGAAATGAAGACCCAACACAGCAAAAATAAATAAATAAAAATTAATAAACTCTTACCCCCAACATCTTCTTTAAAAAAAATAAAAAGAGAGAGACTGGGGAAGGAGTATAAGCACACTTGATTCTGGGCAGCTTCTGAGAAGGGCAGCTGAGGACCTGTATCACCTTAAGCCAGTGAAATTTGGGTTATAGATGTCTTAAAGGACGAGCAGAGTTCTGACAGGCAAAGAAAAGTAAACAGACATTCTAAACTGAGAGAACAGCACAAGGAACAATTCAGAGCTCTGAACATAAATCATTTCTTAGGGGAAAGCAAGTAGTCTTGTGTGACAGGACAGGAGTACAAACTAGTTAATATTTCCTACTCTGATTCTGATTTAGTCCCTAGAGCAATGATTCTCAAACTTTTTGTGTCAGTTTCCCTTTACACTCAAAAATTATTGGTGACCTTGGGGACTTCCGCAGCAGTCCAGTGGTTAAGACTCTGGCTTCCACTGCAGGGGGTGTGGGTTCGATCCCTGGTCGGGGAACTAAGATCCTGCATGCTGCATGGCGTGGCTAAAAAAAAAATTATTGGTGACTTCAAAGAGCTTTTGTCTATGTGGATAACACCTTTTGAATATTTACTGTATTAGAAATTTAAATGGATAAATTTTTAAGTGTTTAGTTTGAAATTATCTAAAATAACAATAAAAATATGTTAACATAAGTAGCATATTTTTATGAAAATTAACTATATTTTCCACAACACGACAAAAATAAGTGAGAAGAGTGGCATTCTTTTTTATTTTTGAATATCTTTTGAATGTCTGGCTTAATAGATGACAGCTTGGTTTTCATATTTGTTTCTGCATCAATCTGTTACAATATCACACATCACATTGCCTCTGGAAAACTGTGAGAGAATGAGAGTGAAAAAGGCAAATCATGTTTTTGTATTATGAAAATAGTTTTGATCTCCCAGACTCTTTGAAAGAGTTTGAGGGACCCACAGAGGTCCCTGGGCCACACTTTGAAAATCACTACCCTAGAGCTTTTCCTGAGAGAAAAAGCCAGAATTTACAAATATAGGAATAATGATGATAATAGTAATATTACCGATAGCTAACATTTATTAGGTACTTACTATGTGTTATTCTAAGCACTCACAAAAACCTAAGAAGTGGTTACCATGATACTTTCCACATATGGAAACTAAGGGCAAAGAAGTTAAGTAACTTGCCCAAGTTTATATAGCTAGTAAATGGTGGTGAAGCTGGGATACAAATGCAGGCAGCCCTGGCTCCAAAGCCTACCCTAACCACTGCACAATCCTGCCTCTGTAACGGACAAAGGCCTGCAGTGAAATGACAAAGGGTTGAGTCATCCCGTTCATCCACCCCTTCTCCCTCCTCTCCCTGCCATTTTCGATTTCAATGCTCTTTTCTCTTTCCCTGCCTGTTTAGGGAACTCTTGTTTCTTTTCATTCTTCAGTAAGTCCTTATCCATTGCCTGTTGTTCATTATTCCCACAACTCCACAGAAACTTCTCTCTCTTGAGGTACCATCGACCTTATAATTACCAGATTCAGTGGCCAATTTTCAGTCTTCATCCTCCTTGCTCTTTAAGATATGGGATATTATTTTATTTTATTTTTTTTATTATTATTATTTTTGTGGTACGCGGGCCTCTCACTGTTGTGGCCTCTCCCATTGCGGAACACAGGCTCCGGATGTGCAGGCTCAGCGGGGCTCACGGGCCCAGCCGCTCCGCGGCATGTGGGATCTTCCCGGACTGGGGCATGAACCCGTGTCCCCTGCGTCGGCAGGCGGACTCTCAACCAATGCGCCACCAGGGAAGCCCTGGGATATTATTGACCATTTTCTTTTATATTAAAATGTTCCCCTCTATTGGTTATTCTGACACCAGACACTTCTATTTCTTTTACCACTTATATAATAAAGAATTTTTAAAAATATTCTTTACAAGGTCCTCTTTCTTTTTTTTTTTTTAACATCTTTATTGGGGTATAATTGCTTTACAATGGTGTGTTAGTTTCTGCTTTATAACAAAGTGAATCAGTCATACATAAACATATGTTTCCATATGTCTTCCCTCTTGCGTCTCCCTCCCTCCCACTACAAGGTCCTCTTTCTTGGCCTGAACTGTAAATATCTTCATTCCTCAGTGTTCGGTCCTTGGCCCTTCTTTCTTCTCATTGTATAACTTCTCCAACTGCCACCTCATTCACCTCCATGGCTTTAATTACTAAATATATACTGTTGACACCCAAAGACATTATTTACAGCCCAGCCCTCTGTCATATGTCCAAATGATGCCTAGACATTCCTCAGACATCTCAAACTTAACCCATCCAAATCCTAACCATTATCTCTCCCTTCAAACTGGCTGCTTCCCCTGTGGTCTCCGACCTGGGGAATTACACCACCATCTTCCGTGAGCCAAATGATCTAAAATGACAATAAAAATATATTAACATAAGTAGCATATTTTTATGAAAATTAACTATATTTTCCACAACACAACAAAAATAAGTGAGAAGAGTGGCATTCTTTTTTTTTTCTGAAAATCTTCTTTTACCTCACCCTTAGGATCTGCCTCAGGGTCCAGTAGGTCCTGAAACACTTCTGAAACGTTCTAGCCCAGCCCCTCCTCCTCTCCCTCCTGGATAATTATACTGACCTCACTAGTCGTTCACTTTCTTCTAGTTCTGCTGTGGGCAGTTCATCCACAGCAGCCAGAGTTGCTGCTCCACGTGGCTCTAGGTACCCTCACTCCATCGCAAGCTCTATTATTGGGGCTGGCTGGAGTTGTGCAGCACTGAGGCGTTGTACGCGATACTGTTGGAACGTGCCTTCTAAATCCCAGGTGTGACCATGTTACTCAATAGCCTGAAACCACTCCCATGATTCCCTGTTGCCTTCAGATTAAAGCCCAAACCCCGACAGTGTCCAGTTATTAAACTTACTGGTGTAGAACAATAACCATTTTGTTAGACTTGTGGCTTCTGTGGGTCAGAGATTTTGGAAAGGAGGAACAGTTTGTCTCTGCTTCTTGATGTCTAGGGCCTTACCTGGGGGTGTCTCCATGGGCAGTGACTGGGCTCATTTGTTCATGTGTATGGTGCTTGGGCTGGGGAAGAAGATTAGGACTGATGACTAGAGCATCTAAGCCCAGCCTCGCCTCGTGCTTTGGTTTCCTCTTAGCTTGGCAGTCTCAGGGTAGGAAGATTTCTTACATCATTTCAGAGTTCCAAGTGCAAGTGCTTCCACAAGGTGGAAGGTACACAGCCATTTATGTCAGCCTCTGAATTCACACGGTGTCACTTCTACTACATTCTGTTGCTTATAAGCAACAGATTCAAGGGGAGATTCAAGTCCAGATTCAAGGGGAGAGGACATAGACATCACCACTCAACTGGAAGAATGTCAGGTCACAGTGTAGATGAGCGTGTGAGATGGGAGATATTGTGGCCGTCGGTAGAAAATACAATCTGCCACACAAACTACACCAAAAGCCGCCCACAAGCCCAGTCACTTCATTGACTCATCTCATTCACCTCGCACATCTGATCCAGCGGCGGATCCTGCCAGTTCTGCCTTAAAAATATATCCAGAATCCAGTTACTTCTCAGCATCTTCAGTGCTGCTACCTGGTTCAGGCCACCATCATCCCTTGTCTTACTGGTCTCCCTTGCATGCCTCTTGCTCCTCCTACAATTTATTTCCCACCCAGCAACTGAAGAAATCCTTTTAAAACGAGGTCAAATCACCTCGGAGTAAAAGCCAAAGTTCTTACAATGGCCTACAAGGTGCTATACGATCTGCATTTCCACTTACCACCCTCACCTCATCGCTTACTACTCTCACTCCTCTACTGCTTTCCAGCCATGTGGGCCTTTATTACCTTCCTGAAATGTGCCAGGCATTCTTCCATCTCAGGACTTTTGTACTTTCTGTTCCTCCTAGTTAGAATGCTCTCTCCCCAATTATCTTTCACTTCCTTCAGATATTTGCTCATGTCACCTTTCGAGTGACAGCCTCCCTGTCCAGGGCCACTGCATATAGTTGGGCTCTGGCCAAAGGGACAAATAGGTCCTAAAATCCAGCCTCAGTGCATGATACACAGGAGGCACTCAATAAATATTTGTTGAATAAATGGATGAATGAACAAAAGAACAAACTATTAAATCAGACACATATGACTCCTAATTCATCAGTATATATCCTTAAGGAGGAAGGGCCAATTCTTAACTTCATCTAGAGCACCTTCTCATGGTGTCAGGGCCTCCCATTATTATGCAGAGCTCTGTTGGTTTCTCTCCCCTTATTTGGCTTACAGATTGTGCTCATTCTGGCTTGCTGAGAAGAAGCCCGGTGCCTCTTTATGGCCTTTCCTCAGTTGCACAAAGCCTTGACTAAGGCTGTGGAGATTACTCTAGCACTCTTAATGATTGAATTATATTCTTAACTCAAAACCACATCTTCAGGCTTCCCTGGTGGCGCAGTGGTTGAGAGTCTGCCTGCCGATGCAGGGGACACGGGTTCGTGCCCCAGTCCGGGAAGATCCCACATGCCGCGGAGCGGCTGGGCCCATGAACCATGGCCGCTGAGCCTGCGCATCCAGAGCCTGTGCTCCGCAATGGGAGAGGCCACAACAGTGAAAGGCCCACGTACCGCAAAAAAAAAACAACCAAAAATCTCCCCCAAAACCCCACTACATCTTCTTTGGTTTCTACAAAGGAGCAGGAAAAGGGATTGTATTATCCTTGCTAAGAAACAAGATTATTCTAAACCATGCTATTGGGTCAACTGGTTAGCCATCTGGAAAAAAAATTTGTTGGATTTCCTACCTCTATTCCTAAATCAAATGGATAAATTCCAGGTTATTTTTGCACTTAAATGTAAAAAATTGAAACTAGTAAAAAAGAAAATACAGTGAATATATAGATGAGAGAGATGTTTCTAAGCATACAGCAAAAGTCGTAAATCATAAAGGAGAATAGATACGTTTGACTTACACTGGAATTTAAAAAGCTTCTATGTGGGCATTTAGGAATAAATACAGGTGAGGTAGATTATAAAGTAAAATAAGAGAATGATTAGCACAAAATTCTATATGATGATTACCTTTGGGGAGAAAGTTACCCAGCAACTTTGTTTCTATAAATTATCCTTTGGAATGAACAATAGAAATTTCTAAAGATATATTTGCAAGAGTGTTAATTTTCCGATATTTTTATATCGGAAATAACACACAAAAGTTCATTAATAGGGAACTGATTAAGTAAATTATGACATACATACAAACACATATATTAAAGATGATGTTAGTCTAGATATATTAACGTGAAAAGATGCCCACAATATTTTTTTCAAATGAAAAAAGGAAATTAGAGAACATCATGTGTACAGTGGTCCCATCTGTGTGTGTGTGTGTGTGTGTGTGTGTGTGTGTAAGTGTGCATGTAGTTAAACTAAGAGAGAGGTATTTAGAAGGAACTATTAATAGTGTTTATCCTTGGTATTTCTGGATACATTTGGCTTCATTTTCTTAGTTTTCTGAATCATTGGATGTTTATTAACATAACATACAATTTTCTCAGTAACAGTTTTTAAAATTTGAAAAATATTAAAATAATATTTTCATTAATTAAAAAATAATTAAATATATCTCATTCCTGTCCACCCAGGATTTCATATAGCCCGAGAAACGTAGCACTCCCTTCACTTTTCTCGTTCTCTACCTTGAACCCATGCTGCCCACCCCCACCCTCCCAAACACACACTTGTAAGTTTGGGCCACTGTGTTGCATCTTGTTTCTTCCGGTAGAACTACATAATTTCCTGCCCCATAACTAGAGCCATTCTGAAAACCCCAGTTGGCTGGACTCAGGGCATACTGCCCAATTTTTGCATCAGAAAGAATAATTGGGTGAAAGAAACAAATTATTCTAAAACGTAGAGAATATTACTCAGCCATAAAAAGGAACAAAATTGGGTCATTTGTAGAGACGTTGATGGAACTAGAGACTGTCATACAGAGTGAAGTAATCAGAGAAAAACAAATGTAGTATATTAATGCATATATGTGGAATCTAGAAAAATGATACAGATGAACCAGTTTGCAAGGCAGAAATAGAGACACAGATGTAGGGAACAAACATATGGACACCAATGGGGGAAAGCGGGGAGGGGCGTGGGGTGGGGTGGTGGCGGGAGGAACTGGGAGATTGAGATTGACATACGTACACTAATATGTATAAAATGGATAACTAATAAGAACCTTCTGTATAAAAGAATAAAATAAAATGCAGAACAATAAAAATACGGCTTCCCTGGTGGCGCAGTGGTTGAGAGTCCTCCTGCCGATGCAGGGGACACGGGTTTGTGCCCTGGTCCGGGAAAATCCCACATGCTGCGGAGCAGCTAGGCCCGTGAGCCATGGCCGCTGAGCCTGCGCGTCCGGAGCCTGTGCTCCGCAACGGGAGAGGCCCCAGCAGTGAGAGGCCCGCGTACTGCAAAAAAAAAAAAAAAAAAAAAAGAAACAATAAAAATAAAACATAGAGAATAGCACAGAAGGGAGTCTAACCCTACTAAATGTTAAAATGTACAATAGAGCAGCTATAGTCAAAATAACACAGTATCCTTCTGTAAATTGGACTGTGATGAATGGAACAGAAGTATGTCAAAATTTAGTACATAA
Organism: Pseudorca crassidens; assembly: GCF_039906515.1. Lineage (NCBI taxonomy): Eukaryota > Metazoa > Chordata > Mammalia > Artiodactyla > Delphinidae > Pseudorca > Pseudorca crassidens. Next base: position 31,075,420 of record NC_090309.1, read on the forward strand.
CAAAAAGAGACATCACTGAAATAACTGAATGAGGATTGCTTAATAAATGTTATCATGGTAAGTGGTTTATAGCCCAGAGTAACTTCCAGATGAATGAAAGAGTGAAATACAAAAAAGTAGTAAAATATATTAAAAAGCAATGAAATAAAAGAGAAATTAGCATCAGATCCTGGAAGGAAAATCCTTGTAAGCATTGATGCAATAGAATAAATCTGGCCAGCCAATCAACTCTATGAAATTAAAAAATTTTCACTCAGTGCAGAATGATATTACTAAATTGCTGTACTTGAAATATATGTGTAGCAAATATGACTAATAAGGAGTTAATATGTACACCAGTCATATCATTGGGTATATATTAAATACATCAAAACCTTAACACCTCTATAGATAAATATTTTAAAAACTATACACAGTGAAAAGATGAAGGAAAGATTTTTTTTTAATTTTTATTGGAGTATAGTTGATTTACAATGTTGTGTTTGTTTCAGGTATACAGCAAAGTGAATCAGTTATACGTATACATATATCCACTCTTTTTTATTATTTTCCCATATAAGCCATTGCAGCGTATTGAGTAGAGTTCCCTGTGCTATACAGTAGGTCCTTATTAGTTATCTATTTTATAGTAGTAGTATATGTAGTATATAGTACAGTAGTGAGTATATGTCAATCCCAGTCTCCCAATTTATCCCTCCTCCCCTTCCCCCCTGGTAACCATGTTTGTTTTCTACATCTGTGACTCTATTTCTGTTTTGTAAATAATTCCCTTTGTACCATTTTTTTAGATTCCACATATAAGCGATATCATATAATATTTGTCTTTCTCTGTCTGACTTACCTCGCTCAGTATGACAATCTCTAGGTCCATCCATGTTACTGCAAATGGCATTATTTCATTCTTTTTTATGGCTGAGTAATATTCCACTGTATATATATGCACCACACCTTCTCTATCCATTCCTCTGTCAATGGACAGTTAGCTTGCTTCCATGTCTTGGCTATTGTAAATAGTGCTTCAGGAACTTCCCTGGTGGCACAGTGGTTAAGAATCCACCTGCCAGTGCAGGGGACATGGTTCAATCCCTTGTCCAGGAAGATCCCACGTGCCGCAGAGCAACTAAGCCCGTGTGCCATAGTTACTGAGCCTGCACGCTAGAGCCTGCAAGCCACAACTACTGAGCCCACATGCCACAACTAATGAAGCCTGCACACTTAGAGCCCGTGCTCTGCAACAAGAGAAGCCACTGCAATGACAGGCCCATGCACCGCAATGAAGAGTAGTCCCCACTCACCATGACTAGAGAAAGCCCACGGACAGCAACAAAGACCCAATGCAGCCAAAACTAAATAAATAAAATAAATAAATTTATTTTAAAAAATAGTGCTGAAATGAACACTGGGGTGCATGTATCTTTTCGAATTATGGTTTTCTCTGGATATATGCCCAGGAGTGGGATTGCTGGATCATATTGTAGCTCTTTTTTTAGTTTTTTAAGGAACCTCCATAGTGTTCTCCATAGTGGCTCTACCAATTTACATTCTCACCAACAGTGTAGTTGCCTTTTCTCCACACCCTCTCCAGCATTTATTATTTGTAGATTTTCAAAAATTTATTTATTTTATTTATTTAGTTTTGGCTGCACTGGATCTTCATTGCTGCACGCGGGCTTTCCCTAGTCGCAGTGAGCGGGGGATGCTCTTTGTTGCGATGTGCAGGCTTCTCATTGCGATGGCTTCTCTTGCTGCAGAGCACGGGCTATAGGTGCACAGGCTTCAGTAGTTGTGGCATGTGGGCTCAGTAGTTGTGCCTTGCGGACTCTAGAGCGCAGACTCAGTAGTTGTGGCACACGGGTTTAGTTGCTCCACGGCACGTGGGATCTTCCCAGACCAGGGCTCAAACACGTGTCCCCTGCATTGGCAGGTGGATTCTTAACCACTGCACCACCAGGGAAGTCCCTATTTGTAGATTTTTTGGTGATGGCCATTCTGACCGGTGTGAGGTGATACCTCATTGTAGTTTTGATTTGCACTTCTCTAATAATTAGTGTTGCTGAGCCTATTTTCGTGTGATTTTTGGCCATGTGTATGTCTTCTTTGGAGAAATTTCTATTTAGATCTTCTGCCCAGTTTTGTTGTTTGTTTGTTTTTTTGATATTGAGCTGTATGAACTGTTTGTATATTTTTTTTAATTATTTATTTTTGGCTGCATTGGGTCTTTGTTGCTGCACTCGGGCTTTCTCTAGTTGCAGCAAGTGGGGGCTACTCTTCATTGCAGTGCATGGGCTTCTCATTGTGGTGGCTTCTCTTGTTGCAGCCCACAGGCTCTAAGCACGCAGGCTTCAGTAGTTGTGGCACGTGGGCTCAGTAGTTGCGGCACACGGGCCCTAGAGCTCCGGGGCTTCAGTAGTTGCAGTGCATGGGCTTAGTAGTTGCAGCACACAGGCTCTAGGGTATGCACACTTCAGTAGTTGTGGCATGTGGGCTCAGCAGTTGTGGCTTATGGGCTGTAGAGCGCAGGCTCAGTAGTTGTGGCCCACAGGCTTAGTTGCTCCGCAGCATGTGGGATCTTCCCGAACCATGGATAGAACCTGTGTCCCCTGCATTGGCAGGTGGATTCTTTTTTTTTTTTTTAATTTATTTATTTTTGGCTGCGTTGGGTCTTTGTTGCTGTACGTGGCCTTTTTCTAGTTGCAGCAAGCGGGGCCTTCTCATTGCAATGGCTTCTCTTGTTGCGGAGCACAGGCTCTAAGCACGTGGGCTTCAGTAGTTGTGGCACACGGGCTCAGTAGTTGTGGCTCACAGGCTCTAGAGCACAGGCTCAGTAGTTGTGGCACACGGGCTTAGTTGCTCCATGGGACATGGGATCTTCCTGGACCAGGGATCGAGCCCGTGTCGCCTGCGTCGGCAGGTGGACTCTTAACCACTGTGCTAGCAGGGAAGTCCAGCAGGTGGATTCTTAACCACTGCGCCACCAGGGGAGTCCTGAGCTGTTTGTATATTTTGGAGATTAATCCCTTGTCGGTCGCTTCATTTGCAAATATTTTCTCTCATTCTGAGTGTTGTCTTTTCATTTTGTTTCTGGTTTCATTTGCTGTGCAAAAGCTTTTAAGTTTCATTAGATACCATTTGTTTATTCTTGTTTTTATTTTCATTACTCTAGGAGGTGATCAAAAAAGATATTGCTGCAATTTATGTCAGAGAGTGTTTTGCCTATGTTTTACTCTAAGAGTTTTATAGTATCCGGCCTTACATTTAGGTCTTTAATCCATTTTGAGTTTATTTTTGTGTATGGTGTTAGGGAGTGTTCTAATTTCATTCTTTTACATGTAGCTGTCCAGTTTTCCCAGCACCACTTATTAAAGAGACTGTCTATTCACCATTGTATATTTTTGCCTCTTTGTCATAGATTAGGTGACCAGAGGTGTGTGGGTTTATCTCTGGACTTTCTATCCTGTTCCATTGATCTATATTTCTGTTTTATGTGTCAGTACCATACTGCTTTGATTACTGTAGTTTTGTAGTATATTCTGAAGTCCAGGAGCCTGATTCCTCCAGCTGTTTTTCTTTCTCAAGATTGTCTTGGCTATTCATTGTCTTTTGTGTTTCCATACAAATTGTAAATTATTTTGTTCTAATTCTGTGAAAAATGCCATTGGTAATTTGATAGGGATTGCATTGAATCTGCAGATTGCTTTGGGTGGTATAGTCATTTTGACAATATTGATTCTTCCAATCCAAGAACATGGTATATTTCTCCATCTGTTTATGTCATATTTGATTTCTTTCATCAGTGTTTTATAGTTTTCTGTGTACAGTCTTTTACCTCCTTAGGTAGGTTTATTCCTAGGTATTTTATGCTTTTTGTTGTGATGGTAAATGGGAGTGTTTCCTTAATTTCTCTTTCTGATCTTTCATTGTTAGTGTATGGGAATGCAAGAGATTTCTGTGCATTAATTTTGTATCCTGAAATTTTACTGAATTCACTGATGAGCTCTAGTAGTTTTCTGGTAGCATCTTTAGGATGTTCTATGTACAGTATCATGTTATCTGCAAACAGTGACAGTTTTACTTCTTCTTTTCCAATTTGGATTCTTTTATTTCTTTTTCTTCTCTGATTGCCGTGGCTAGGACTTCCAAAACTATGTTGAATAAAAGCAGTGAGAGTGGATATCCTTGTCTTGTTCCTGATCTTAGAGGAAATACTTGCAGCTTTTCACAGTTGAGAATGATGTTGGCTGTTGGTTTGTCATATATGAACTTTATTATGTTGAAGTAGGTTCCCTCTTTGCCCACTTTCTGGAGAGTTTTATTATAAATCGGTGTTGAATATTGTCAAAAGCTTTTTCTGCATCTACTGACATGATCATGTGGTTTTTATTCTTCAGTTTGTTAATGTGGTGTATCACATTGATTGATTTGCGTATATTGAAGAATCCTTGCATCCCTGGGATAAATCCCACTTGATCATGGTGTATGATCCTTTTAATGTGTTCTTGGATTTTGTTTGCTAGTATCTTGTTGAGGATTTTTGCATCCATGTTCATCAGTGATATTGGCTTGTAATTTGCTTTTTTAGTGATATCTTTGTCTAGTTTTGGCATCAGGTTGATGGTGGCCTTGTAGAATGAGGGTAGGTTGTTTATTTGAGATTTTTCTTGTTTCCTGAGGTAAGGTTGTGCTGCTATAAACTTCCCTCTTAGAACTGCTTTTGCTGCATCCCATAGGTTTTGGACTATCGTGTTTTCATTGTCATTTGCCTCTATGTAATTTTCAATTTCCTCTTTGATTTCTTCAGTGATCCATTTGTTGTTTAGTAACATATTATTTAGGCTCCATGTGTTTGTGTGTTTTACAGTTTTTTTCCTGTAATTGATTTCTAATCTCATAGCGTTGTGGTCAGAAAAGATGCTTGATATGATTTCAATTTTCTTAAATTTACTAAGGCTTGATTTGTGGCCCAACATGTGATCTATCCTGGAGAATCATCCATGTGCACTTGAGAAAAAAGTGTATTGTGCTGCTTTTGGATAGAATGTCCTATAAATATCAATTAAGTCTATCTGTTCTACTGTGTCATTTAAGGTTTGTGTTTCCTTATTGAATTTCTGTCTGAATGATCTGTCCATTGGTGTAAGTGAGGTGTTAAAATCCCCCTCTATTATTGTGTTACTGTTGATTTCCACTTTTATGTCTGTTAGCATTTGCCTTATATATTGAGGTGCTCCTATGTTGGGTGCATATATACTTACAATTGTTATATCTTCTTGGATTGATCCCTTGATCATTATGTAGTGTCCTTCCTTGTCTCTTGTAACTGTCTTTATTTTAAAGGCTATTTTGTCTGATATAAGTATTGCTACTCCAGCTTTCTCTTGATTTCCATTTCCATGGAGTATCTTTTTCCTTCCCCTCACTTTCAATCTGTTGTGTCTCTAGGTCTGGAGTAGGTATTTTGTAGACAGCATATATATGGGTCTTGTTGTTGTATCCATTCAGACAGTCTATGTCTTTTGGTTGGAGCATTTAATCCATTTATATTTAAGGTAATTATCAATATGTATGTTCTTATTGTCATTTTCTTAATTGTTTTGGGTTTGTTTTTGTAGGGTTTCCCTTCTTCTTTTGTTCTCTTCTCCTTAGGCTTGATGACCATCTTTAGTGTTGTGTTTGGGTTGCTTTCTCTTTTCTGTGTGTGTATTTATTGTAGTTTTTTGGTTTGCATTTCCCATGAGGTTTTGATATAACTATATATATATATATATATATATATATATATATATAGTTATACACACACACACACACACACACACACACACACACACACACACGGTTGTTTTAAGTTGCTGGCCTCTTAATTTCAAATGCAATTCCTATTTCCTGCATTTGTACTCTCCTCTTCTCCTGGTTGCTGATTTTGATATCATATTTGTGTCTGATTGATTTCCTACTTTTACTCTAAGTTTGCCTTTACTAGTGAGCTTACCCATTTGTGATTTTCTTGTTTCTAGTTGTGCACCCCCCACCCCCACCACCTAGAGAAGTTTCTTTAGCATTTGATTCAAAGCTGGTTTGGTGGTGTTGAATTCTCTTAGCTTTAGCTTGTCTGTAGAGCTTTTGATTTCTCCATCAAACTGAATGAGAGCCTTCCCTAGTAGAGTATTCTTGATATAGGTATTTTTCTTTCATCACTTTAAATATATCTTTCCACTCCCTTCTGGCCTGCAGAGTTTCTGCTGAAAAAGCAGCTGATAACCTTATGGGGATTCCCTTGTGTGTTATTTATTGCTTTCCCCTTGTTGCTTTTAATATATTTTCTTTGTATTTAATTTGTGTTAGTTTGATTAATATGTGTCTCAGCCTGTTCCTCCTTGGGCTTATCCTGTACCTCTTTGTTAAACATTTCTTGTATCTTCTTGGTTTGTGCCTCCATTATTTTTCTGAGATTTTGGATCATCTTTACTATCATTACTCTGAATTCTTTTTAAGGTAGATTGCCTATCTCCTCTTCGTTTAGTTGTTCTTGTAGGTTTTTATCTTGCTCCTTCATCTGCAACATATTTCTCTGTCATCTCATTTTGTCTCACTTACTGTGTTTGTGTTCTCCTTTCCACAGACTGCAGGATCATAGTTCCCCTTGATTCTGGTGTCTGTCCCCTGGTGGGTCCAGGGGCTTGTGTAGGCTTCCTGGTGGGAGGGGCTGATGCCTGCCCTCTGGTAGGTGGAGCTGAGTCTTGTCCCTCTGGTGGGCAGGGCAATGTCAAGAGGCGTGTTTCAGGGTGGCTGTGAGCTTAGTACAACTTTAGGCAGCCTTTTTCTTTGCCTTTGCGGTTAGTCTAGTTTCACTTGCTCAGAGGGCACCACATGAAGAGGCCTTGCACCTGGCACTTAAGACACGAGTTACTAGTGTGAAATGGCTGCACCAACACCTCAATTCTGGAAAGTAGTTTTATGATATTAAGATAGGGAAGGCTTTCCCAAGGAGTACATTAAACCCAGAATACCTAAAGGAAAACATTGGTAGATTTGACTACAAAAAATTTTTGAAATAGCAAATAGCAAAAAGAATAAAGTTAAAAGACAAATGGGAAGAAAATATTTACAACAAATATCAAAGGATTAAGATCCATGACATATAAACAGCTCCTATAAATCAATAAGATATCATGAGGGAGAAAATGCCCAAAGATGCAAAGATTGTTCCTAGAAAAAAAATATAAGTGGTTTAAAAACATATATGTGTATATATGTGTCTCAGAACCTCACTAGTAATTAAGGATATGTAAATTTAAATAAGATAATATTGTTTGGCTATCAAATGGGAAATTTTTTAAAGATTAAAAATATGTGATGTTACTTGTAATCACATAGGCACTTTAATCCCTTCCCCAGTTGATGTTTGTCTAAGTTGTCATATAAATTGCATCTACATGTGTTGAAAAGGTCACCAGACACTTTTATAACTTGAGCTTTAAACAGTCAAACATATTTTAAACAATCTAAATGTGAAAATAATATGTTACATTTATCTAGGTATTTACTATTATTGTTGTTAACACTTCATTTCCTTCTGAGGATCTGAATTTCCATCTGGTGTAATTTCCCTGCAGCCTAAGGAATTTTCTTTATAGCCCTTCATCTAGACTGTGTCTGGTAATAAACAAAACAAAGCAAAATAAAAGGACTTCTTAGATTTCTTTAATCATGGAATGTCTTAATTTGCCCTTTATTTCCCCTTGCAAGTCACCTCTCCAAAACTGATTCCCCTGCAGAGAGTCCTCAAATAGTTATTATTATTTTGTATTATTATTTGGTTCAGAGTTTTTATTGTAGGCAGTGGGAGGAATGGTCTGTACAGGGATTCTGCCATAGCAGAACTGGCCTCTGTTTCTAGCATCCCTGTGTATATTTTATTATCTATAAACAAAATGTTCTAATACTATGACACAGATCACCCACAATCCAATGCCATAAATTACATGATGTCTACAACTTATAAAGAACATGTTATTTCTACCCCCCTCATCCCAAATAAACATTTAAAAGTAATATCCTTATGCACTGCTAAATATTATCATTGCTATTCATATTTTGATAACCGTAACAAATATGTCATAATCTTCATGTATCCATTTTCTTCTGGAGAGAACATCAGTTTTAATGAAAAATAAGGTATAGAAATAAAATATTTTAAAAATATGTGATGTTATTGTATTACAGTAAAGCCCAAACTGTGTGGTAGCTTGTGTCCAAAGATGGCCTCCAACAAAAATAAAATTCCTCCTTTCCCTCTATGCATGGTGCTCCTCACATCAAGAGGTGAAGTTTACTTTCTCCCCTACTGAATTTGGGCTGGCCTGTGACTGCTTTTTTCAATAGAATGAGGTGGATATGATGTTTCTGGGACTTCTGAAACAAAGTCTAATAGGATGAGTAACTTCTGCTTCCCTTTTTGTGAGTACGTCTTCTCTGAGTCCAGTTACTATGCTGAAAGAAACACAAGCCACATGGAGAAGTCATGTGGAATAGAGCCAAGACACTTCAGCTGCTAGCTCCAACTGAGCCTGCATCAACTACCAGACATGTGAGTGAGCATCTTCCAACCCACCATGACTTTGATCACTAAGGAACAGGACCCAATTAACGTTTTACAATACGATTAACAGTACTTTCTCTTTCCTAGTGAGGAGATGGCATAGTTAGGAGGGCCAGGAGATTATTAATAACCCCATCCCACCAGTTTTTGAGGTGGGGCATTTATTTTGTTCATAGGGTTGGTCTCTGATAAGCCCCTGAACTGAACCCATGTGCCCATCAAATTGCATCCATGATGGGTCCAATCTGTGACTGGGCTTTGAGACAGGCACCGTGCACTACAGCTCCAAGTAGACTGGATTGTGCTATCTGTTTCATGCTTCTTACCTTGTTCTTTGCTCTGGGTGACCTGGCCATGTGGGACCTTGATCCACCTATAAAATAAACCACAACTTCCCACAAGTTGGGAAAATGAGTACAGCCTACTTGGAGCCCACCTACCTTATCTAATGTGCATGGGAAAGGAGAACTAGTAAGGAGCAAGTTCGAGCAGTTAGCTCCCTTTCTACCAGTTAGATGCCATCAGTGTTTGAAAGGGAAGTCAAGATGCAGTCATCCTCCAAAGGATAAATAATGGTCCCTCAGTATGTTCCACTGCCCTACATACACTTGAATTCTCCCGGCTTCTGGGTTAGGTAAGAATAATCAAGGAGCCTGTGGATATCTGTTTTTTGCCTGCCCAATATCCCTTTTTCTATTGGAGAACTTTCCCTTCCCCATCCTTAATGGTTCTAGCAACATTATCGATCATGGTGCCTTACCTACCTCCTGGTGCAGGGGTGGAAAGGTGACCTAGGCCTAGAAAATTGTGGTGCTTCCTCCTACTGTTCCCAGTAGTCAGTCAAATGAGTGTGCATGTGACACAATTATAGCCATTTGGAGTCACTACATGAGATGTGCTAGGATCATGGTTGGGGAGCAAGGCTCTGTCCTTTTCTGGAACTGAATGTTACGAGAATCATAAAGTCAAAAGCTGCATGTGTCCATCTTTCTTACCAGAGTTAGAGAACCTGCTTAACAATGAAACTACCACAGAAGAGAACAGTGTGGAGAGAGAGAAAGAGAAAGAGAAATAGGGCCTAACGACGTTTGAACACCTAGATCCAGCCGTGCTGATTCTAATAATAATCCTGAGGCTTTTCAGTAAGATGAACCAATAATTTCCCTTTTTGCTTAAGGGAATTTCGAGCTGGGTTTCTGTCAGTTGCATCTAAAGAGTCTTGACTAGCAGAGGGCACTACCTTTATCCTTCCCTGATGTCTATATCTTGAATTCTGGGAAAGGGAGAATGCTAATTATTCACCCTTATCCAGACAAAATATAATCATTCTTCAGAGGCCTTGATCATCAATTTTAGGAGAGGGTAAAGAGGGTGGGGCAATTCTCTTAATATTTCATATGGAGTATCTGAGAATTAGAAAGAGAGATGAGGGGCCTTCTGCTAATTCAGTAACTAGTCAATTCAAAATACATATTGAGTAGCTATTATATAATTAGTGTTATGCTTGCCATTATGTGAGAGTACAAGATAATCACCACCATCAAGTAAGGGATCTCAGGGTGACAAGATTTATACACATGTAATACCTAAATAGCCATCCCAGGCTTAACACAATTTACAGGCCAAAATAAAATACACCTGGTAGCATGTACCGTAAAAATTTGAGGAATTTCAGGATTTCCTGTTCAGATAATGGAAAACCTCAAAGAAGAGTCTTGGAAAGCATTAGCTTTTTTTTTTTTTTCAGCATTAGCATTAGCTGAAACAGGAAATTTTGCTCCTTTGGGCAAAGGGGCAGGTGGAAATTGTGGAAACCACAGTTTATTCCATTCCTATTTGTATGTCCTCTCTATGCCCCATAAAGTCTGAAACCTGTTGTTGTTCTTATTTATATTTTGGTCTTTTCCACTCACTGTGTGCTCTTCAAAGACAAGAACCAGGTCACGTTCACCAGTGAGTCCCCAGCATCCAGTTTGTAGCTGGTATAGAATAAATGGTCAGTAGGTAGATGTTGAATGGAGGGATGAATGGATGAGGCAGCATCACCTAGATCTGAGCTCTTGGAGACCCACAGACCATTCCTGTTCTTACCTCCTTCCTACATTTCCTGTTTAACTTTCCTCTCTACCATATAAGTATGCGTAATATATATGTTGTTTGCCAGGATACAAGATGCGAATAAGTGCTGGGGAAGTAACAAATTAGAGTCACTTGTCCTACCTATTTCCCTAGGCCCTGAAGTCCTGGCTCTGGCAAGGGCTCCCTGCCCAGGGCCAGAAGCTGCTCTCTCTCTTGCCAGCTTGCTGTGCTGACAGCTATAATTGCTAAATGAACAGTCTGTGTTTCTATGTAGGCGAGAGGTTCTCAAAAGAGTATTTGGGCTCCTGCAACCCCAGGAAGGGAACACGATATTGTGTAATCAGAAACTACCACCTCAGCAGAAGAGGTCAGCCCTGGATTTTCTATTACAGGAGGGGTAAATTTGGAACCTGGAGGCATTCTTGGAATTTTTTTTCACAAAGTACAGTGGAACCCTTCTCATCATTGGGAATGTGGACAAGCTTTGCTTTCAGAATGCAAGTTCCTATATAAACATAAAGGCTTGTGAAAGACAAATTGGGTAGTGGTGGTGTTTATGGGCTCATATTCACAACATGAATCTTTAAAGTTCATCCATAAATAGATACTTGCTGGACATGTGTATGTGAGGTAGAGAAATCAAGAATTCTCAAACGTGACCATTAAAGAGGTGGCAATTTTATTGAGGAATAAATCAGGCAGTCACAACATGTAATTAAAAATGCCAGGCAAAAAATAAGGATCACATAATAGATGCAAGCACTAAGGAGAAGAAAAAAATCATTACTCCCAATGTCCTTAAAATAGATGAATTTGCAAATGAATATTTAGATCATTGAAATCAGTATAGACCTAAGAAACTTGTGGAGAAATTCGGAAACTATCAATATTTTATCAGCCAGCTCTAACCTCAAGTTTATTCTGCAAAGTCTCTTTATGTTAAAGACCTGTGGCCAAAAGTTTCTGGTCAACACTAATAATTGATAACATGTTCACCCACATAGTCTTGATTTCTCATTAGTATAATCATTTATTACATAGTTGTATTTTAGTTTCTGATTGATCCATTTATAAAAGCTAATGTTTTAGCCTTTTTTTTTTTCTTTTTTTTGCAGTACGCGGGCCTCTCACTGTTGTGACCTCTCCCGTTGCGGAGCACAGGCTCCGGAACCGCAGGCTCAGCGGCCATGGCCCACGGACCCAGCCGCTCTGCGGCATGTGAGATCTTCCTGGACCGGGGCACAAACCCATGTCCCCTGCATCGGCAGGCGGACTCTCAACCACTGCGCCACGAGGGAAGCCCATCACTTGTATTCTTAATTTGTGTTAGTTTGATTAATATGTGTCTCAGCCTGTTCCTCCTTGGGCTTATCCTGTACCTCTTTGTTAAACATTTCTTGTATCTTCTTGGTTTGTGCCTCCATTCTTTTTTCTTTTTCTTTTTTTCTTTTTTTTGCAGTGCGCGGGCCTCTCACTGTTGTGGCCTCTCCCGTTGCGGAGCACAGGCTCCGGATGTGCAGGCTCAGCGGCCATGGCTCATGGACCCAGCCACTCTGCGTCACGTGGGATCTTCCCGGACCAAGGCATGAACCCGTGTACCCTGCATTGGCAGGCGGACTCTCAACCACTGCGCCACCAGGGAAGCCCTGTGCCTCCATTCTTTCTCAGAGATTTTGGATCATCTTTACTATCATTACTCTGAATTCTTTTTCAGGTAGATTGCCTATCTCCTCTTCGTTTAGTTGTTCTTGTAGGTTTTTATCTTGCTCCTTCATCTGCAACATATTTCTCTGTCATCTCATTTTGTCTCACTTACTGTGTTTGTGTTCTCCTTTCCACAGACTGCAGGATCACAGTTCCTCTTGATTCTAGTGTCTGTCCCCTGGTAGGTCCAAGGGCTTGTGTAGGCTTCCTGGTGGGAGGGGCTGACGCCTGCCCTCTGGTAGGTGGAGCTGAGTCTTGTCCCTCTGGTGGGCAGGGCAATGTCAAGAGGCGTGTTTCAGGGTGGCTGTGAGCTTAGTACGACTTTAGGCAGCCTTTTTCTTTGCCTTTGTGGTTAGTCTAGTTTCACTTGCTCAGAGGGTGCCACAGGCAGAGGCCTTGCACCTGGCCTGTCCAGAAATAACACATATTGCTTCCATTTACATTTCATTGGCCAAAGCAAATCACATGTTCATGCCTAACTTTAAAAGGGAAGGAAAAGTACAGTCTACCGTGAGTCTAGAAAAAAATACTGGAGTATTTGTTAATGATCTTAACAAGAGGCCAAGGACCTATTTGCTATGGCCCATTTGGTTGTCACCCCTAGTCAATGCCCATCCAGTGCCCCAGGCCCCTCTGTCTCTCTTTGTTCTTGGAAGAAATTTCCATTCTTTCACCCCTATTCACTCATCCTACATTGGCTCTACAACCTGGCTCCTGCTCTCTGCGTTTTCCCTAAAATGAGCTCCCAGGTATAGGATCCCTACTTTTGCCTCTCATTCTGGTCTCTACCTTTTGGCTTCAGCCCACATAAAAATCAGAAAGACTTGCTCTGCCCACATGTCATGCCTGGAACCCACCAAAGCTAGATTAGTCCTTGTCTGTCCCCCTTCTGATAGTGGAGGTTTAGATACTCAGAGGCCCAGACTTGCAGCTAGAGGACAAATACCAAAGCTGTGTCCAAATAAGGGTGCCAGGGCTGAGGAACTTGGCCAAATCTAGCCATCATGCAAGGAGCCAGAGCCAAGAAACAGGATCCTGAGACAAGGTCAGGGAGCCGGGGAACATGAGAGCAAAAACCAGCAGGGTGAACACTGAAAATAGAAACTCTGTAAACAGGGTCCCATATTCACACTTTATGGTTTTCTAATTAAATCTCTTTAATCAAACTAATGCCTATGCATGTTTTACAAAATCAGTTGGTTTTCCAAGACTTCCAATGAAAATCACCAGTCCCCTCCTCCATCCTCGAGGCAACTTTTTCAACCTTTTTACCTTTTCTTTTGATAACCTTTTTTTTTTTTTTTTTTTTTTTTTTTTTTTGCGGTACGCGGGCCTCTCACTGTTGTGGCCTCTCCCGTTGCGGAGCACAGGCTCCAGACGCGCAGGCCCAGCGGCCATGGCTCACGGGCCCAGCCTCTCCACGGCATGTGGGATCCTCCCGGACCAGGACACGAACCCGCGTCCCCTGCATCGGCAGGCGGACTCTCAACCACTGCGCCACCAGGGAAGCCCCTTACGTTTTCTTTTGATGTATCCTCATGTATTAATAATTTGGTTATATATTTATGCTTGGATTTTTTTAGACTATCTATTTAGTCTATCTAATGCCTTTCCACTGTGAAATAAGGGGAATTAGCTCTCTTATGCCACTCACTACATACTTTCCCTCTCCCTGTCTTCCCAGTGTGAATCCATATTCAGTGCCAACATGATTCTGACCATGCAAATATTGTCATAGAGGCAACAGGGCATAATAAGAGTAAGAACTCTGGAGATAACAGTATCTGGATTTGAATCCTGCCTCCACCTTTAGCTGTGTGTGATAGGCTAAATAATGTCTCCTCAAAGATGCTGATGCTCTAATTTCCAGAACCTGTGAATATTTTACTTTACATGGTAAAAGGGACTTTGCAGTTGTGATTAAGTTAAGGATTTTGAGATGGAGCAATTATCCTGGATTACCAAGTGTGCCCAGTGTAATCACCAGGGTCTTATTAAGAGGAAGGCAGAAGAATCAGAGTCAGAGAGAGAAGAGGTGAGGATGGAAGCAGAAGTCAGAGGGAGAGAAAATGCTACACTGCTGGCTTTGAAGATGAGGAAGGGGCCACGAGCCAAGGAATGTAGGTGGCCTCCAGAAGATGGAAAAAGCAAGGACATGGGCTCTCCCTTAGAGCCTCCAGATAGAATGCAGCCTGCAGACACCTTGATTTTAGCTCATTGAAACTTATTTTGGACTTTTAGACTCCAGAACTGTAAGATAATAAATGTGTATTGTTTTAAACAATTAAGTTTGTGGTAATTTGTTACAGCAACAAGAGGAAATGAACACACTGTGTGACAAGATATTTAACCTCTTTGTCAAAGATTTCTGATCAGCAAAATGAGCTACTGTGAGGATTAAATGAGTTAATAAATGTAAAATATTTAGAATAGTGCCTGGCACGTAGTAAGCGCTATGTGTGTATTTGCTATTATCGTTTGTAGCTAAGCCACCAAGAGTAGTATAATTATGTGCCTTTTCTTTTGTCTTTTTCTCACACTTATAATTCCCCCTTAGTCTTCTATGAATTTATCACTAACTAATCCGCAGCTATAAAATTGCCTGTTGATATGGCCATACATATAGCTGACATATCCAATCCATTTTTTTCTGGGAGACATCACTCCTGGAGTCCCAAGTTCTCTTTTCCACTGCAAGCAGGTTGCTCTCTAGGACTGTTGCACAGCTACTGCCCCTTCATTGTCTTTCTGGGGATTCCCTTCATTTTTGTCTTCTGTTAGATCTCCCGCTTTCCTTGGTTTTGTGTCTTCCTCTTTCTTCTTCTTCTTATGCTATTTATTTATTTATGGCTGTGTTGGGTCTTCGTTGCTGTGCGCGGGCTTTCTCTAGTTGCTGTAAGTAGGGGCTACTCTTTGTTGCGGTGCATGGGTTTCTCATTGTCGTGGCTTCTCTTGTTGCGGAGCACGGGCACTAGGCACGCAGGCTTCAGAGTAGTTTAAACCACTCTGGTTTAAAGCTTCGTCTGATTAAGTAATTTAAACAAAGCCTACAAGGAATGCTTTGCTCCTTCAGAAAAAAAATTACTTGTCTGCCTACTAGCCTCCACCATACCCTCCAGAAACACACTTTCAAGCATTGAAAGAACACTATCAACAGAGAAAAGGCAACCCACCGAATGGAAGAAAATATTTGCAGATCATATATCTGATAACAGATTACTGTCCAGATACATACAGAACTCATACAATTCAAAAGCAAACAACAACAACAACAAAACCAACCTGACTTCAAAATGTGCAAAGAACTTGTATAGATATTTCTACAGAGGTATACAAATGTCCAAAAAGCACATGAAAAGATACTCAACATCACTAATAATTAGGACAATGCAAGCCAAAACCACAATGAGATACCACTTCACATTCATTAGGATAGCTATTGTATGAAAAAGAAACAGAAAATAGAAAGTGCTGGCAAGGATGTGGAGAAATTGGAACCCTTATGCACAGCTGGTGGGAATATAAAATGGAGTAACCTCTGTGGAAAACAGCAGTTCCTCCAAAAAGTAAACATAGAATTATCATATGATCCAACAATTCTGCTTCTGAGTATATACCCCAAAGAATTTAAAGAATGAAAGGACTTGAACAGATATTTGTACAATTATATTAGCATTACTCACAATACTCAAATTCTATTGGCAGATGAATGGATCAACAAAAGGTTGCATATCTATATATACAATCAAATACTATTTAGTTTTAAAAAGGAATGAAATTCTGATGCATGCTATAATGCTATACAACATGGGTGAACCTTGAAGACATTATGCCTACTGAAATAAGCCAGACACAAAAGGACAGATATTGTTTGATTCCACTTACATGAGGTACCCATAGTAGTCAAATTCATAGAGCAGAAAATAGAATGGTGATTTCCAGGAAATGAGGGAAGGGGAGGATGGGAAGTTAGTGGTCAATGGGTACAGAATTTCAATTTGGGATGATAAAATCATTCTGAAGATGGACAGTGGCGATGGTTTCACAACAATGTGAATATACTTAATGCCACTGAACTGTATACTTTTTAAATTTTTATTTATTTATTTTTGGCTGCATTGGGTCTTCGTTGCTGCACATGGGCTTTCTCTAGTTGCGGTGAGCAGGGAATACCCTTCGTTGCGGTGTGTGGGCTTTTCATTGCGGTGGCTTCTCTTGTTGCGGAGCAGGAGCTCTAGGCACGAGGGCTTCAGTAGTTGCAGCACGTGGGCTCAGTAGTTGTGGTTCGTGGGCTCTAGAGTGCAGGCTCAGTAGTTGTGGTGCACGGGCTTAGTTGTTCTGCAGCATGAGGAATCTTCCTGGACTAGGGATCGAACCCATGTCCCCTCCATTGGCAGGCGGATTCTTAACCACTGCGCCACCAGGGAAGTCTTAAAATGGTTAAAATAGTAAAAAATTTGTTATGTGTATTTTACCACAGGAAAAATAAAAGAAATACCCTTAAAGAATGAAGATTTATCACTAGGACAGCAGTGGGATGTGGTGAAGGGTTGGTGGACTCCTGTTGTCTCCCTTTCTCCAGCTGACACCATCCCCTATAACTACATGACTGGTTATTGTCTCCTTTCTGTCCCTATGGACTCCTATCTAGTCTGTATACTACCACCAAATATCCACAAAGCTACCTCCCCCCTTGTCTTTTGGCTTCCATAGTTTCTGATAAGTCTGATGTAGTTCTTGTCTCCCCCTCCTCACCTCCACCATGTGATGTACCTTTTTTCTCTAACTGCTTTTAAGACTTTCTCTTTATCATTAGTGATATCCAGTCACGAAGTTATAAGAGACAGTATCAGTAGTATGGAGGGAAGCAACAAGAGCCCACCAACTCTTCCCCACATCCCATTGCTATCCTGGCAATAAATCTTCATCCTTGAAGAGTATTTCTGATTGTGCAAGGACACCATACTGACCTGCAGACTCTGTTTTTCAAAGCTGTGGATCATGTAAGTCCCTCGCTCACTATACACCTGAAGCCGCCTTAGGAAAATAAGAAGTGGAGGGTATGGGGAAGTCATCTTGGAGACAGATTTTTTTTCTAAAAGAGACGTGTTTCTCGTAAGATCAATTTATTTAATCAGATAAAGCTTAAAACCAGAGTAGACAATCCTAAAAGGATATATACCTAATAACCCAAGTTGGAAATGCAAGAAGCAATATGACTAGTGATTCTAGAGTTGTGCAGCCTAATGGCCCTGGGAATGGTACCCTCTTCCCATTCTTCACATTATTCATGTCTCTGTTCAATGCTCCTTCCTCAAACAGCTCTTAAACTATTAAACCTAAAACAGGCATTCCCTTAACCATTTCTTAACCCTGCTTTATTTTTCTTTGTAGTGCTTAGTCAAAGCATATTTTATTGTTTAAATTTTTTAAAAAAATTTTATATTGGAGTATAATTGATTTACAATGTTGTGTTAGTTTCAGGTGTACAGCATAGTGATTCAGTTATACATCATACACATATATCTATTCTTTTTCAAATTCTTTTCCTATTTAGGTTATTACAGAATATTGAGTAGAATTCCCTGTACTATACAGTAGGTCCTTGTTGATCATATATTTTATATATAGTAGTGTGTACATGTTAATCCCAAACTCCTAATTTACACCCCCCCACCTTTCCGCTTTGGTAACCATAAGTTTGTTTTCTTAATCTGTGAGTTTGTTTTGTAAATAGTTCATTTATACCATTTTTTTAGATTCCACATATAGTAATATCATATGATATTTGTCCTTTTCTGACTTACTTCACTCAGTATGATAATCTCTAGGTCTATCCATGTTGCTGCAAATGGCATTATTGCACTCTTTTTTTATGGCTGAGTAACATTCCATTGTATATATGTACCACATCTTCTTTATCCATTCCTCTGTCGATGAACATTTAGGTTGCTTCCATGTCTTGGCTATTGTAAATAGTGCTGCAGTGAACATTCAGGTGCATGTATCTTTTTGAATTATGTTTTTCTCAGGGTATATGCCCAGGAGTGGGATTGCTGGTTCATATGGTAGCTCTATTTTTATTTTTTAAAGGAACCTCCATACTGTTCTCCATAGTGGCTGTACCAATTTACATTCCCACCAAGAGTGTAGGAGGGTTCCCTTTTCTCCACACCCTCTCCAGCATTTATTGTTTGTAGACTTTTTGATGATGGTCATTCTGACTGGGACATTTTATTATTTATTGGTTACTTGTTTATTGTCAGTTTCCTCAGCTAGAGAATAAGCACCCTGGGTGCATCTTCATTGTCTTGTTCATATCATATACCCAGAGCTTAGATCAGAGCCTGGAACATCGTAGCATATGCTCGATAATGTTTGTTAAATGAAAGAATTTATTTAATTATTTATGTATTTACTTAATTATTATATTTACTATATTACATATATATTTATCTAATTACTGTATTATTTAATGAGCTTACTTAGCTGTTCTTGTCATTTTTATCATGTATCCACTCATTTTGCAATCACTTACTAAGCCTCTACTTTGTGTTATGTACACAGTTAACAGGAGAGGTGGAGAGAGACAAAGATGTGTAAGGATTTCTATAAAGAAATCCCCACTTCCTGAAGGATAAAATTCAAAGTCCTTCGCAAGCAAAGATTGGACGCCGCAAATCCAAAGGGATAGTAAGGTTTTATATATTTTTTAACATTCAGAAAGGTAGATTTGTCTCTAGAAATGTGAAGAGTGCCTCTGCTTCCCTCCAGCCCCTCCAAGGAGCCCAACTCCCCAAATTTCCTCAATGGAGGGCCGCACCATGTCCCAGTCAGCCTTGCTCAAAGCTCCTCCCTTGGTAATTGACAGCTGGGGGGAAACCCCCTGAGGCCCGCCTCCACGCCCCTCCGTGCTAGACTGAGTGGCGCAACACAGTGGGAGTGGCTGCTGGCTCAGCCAATGGAAGGAAACGGGAGCAAGGGCCTGTGTAAACAAACCCAGAGGTGCCGCGCCTTGGGCTCCTCCCCCACGTGGGGACCCGAAGGCTCCTTGGCCCAATGCCTCTACTGGACTAACGTAGAGTCCTTTCAGCCAATCTGAGCTCTCTCAAGGAGGTGCTCCACCCCGAGGGAAAGAACTCAGGGAGCGAAAAGACAGGCATTAACACCAATCAGAAGCTGGAACTTCTGAGGGAGTGGGCGGGAACTGCTTCACATTTAGACCAATAAGAAGCACACGTGCCCTTCTAGGTGACTGAGCGGCATCCTCTTTGGTCCAATAGACGAATGGGGCGGTGCCCAACAACCAATGGCTTGGGTTCGGGGGCGGGGTGAGGACCAGTGTGCAGTAAGAGGTAACCTAGCGAGTGATAGCGGCGCTCCTTGGGTGCCGTGGCTCACGCTTTGGTACTACAGGCCGAGACTGTTCTGGCGACGGCGACCTCTGCGGCGACGGCTCAGGTTCTCGGAGGAGTAGCAGAGTACGGTCTGGAGGAGGGGCTTCTGGTCAGCCCAGGTGGGCTCGGGCGCCCGGGCTGCCGGGGAGGGGACGCGCGGGAAGCGCCGCTCTCCCGGCTCTGGGGGCACACTGCGCCTCCCTTTCCGCTGCCGTCGGGGCTGTGAGGGGCGGGGCGCGCCTTCCCGAGCTCCTGTGAGGAGGTAAGCCGGCAGGTCCCACATCGTGGCCCTCGGCGAGAAGGGGCATCCGCCGGCGTCAGTCCCTGCCCCTCGGGGGTGCTAGGCGGTCTTTAGTCCCTTTCTCCCCGCACCGGCGCGCTATTCTTCCCCCGCCCCCAACTTCCCTGACCCCCCCGACTCAGCCCCCTTCTAATACTCGGACTGAAGTCTCTGGCTTGCGAGTCCCTTTACTGCCCGGGTGCGACACTGCCAGGCAAATTGACGAGTGCTGCCTCCTGCCGTCCCCCTCCCGGAGATGGGAAGGGGTAGGAGTTGCGTATTTTCGCCCCTCCCCCATTCGCGGGTCCCCCTGCATTATTTGCGTTTCTTAAACTCCCTGCGTTCCCACGTTACTCAAACCTTCATTCTTTTTTTTTTTTTGGCTGTCTTTTTTTTAACATGTTTATTGGAGTGTAATTGCTTTACAATGGTGTGTTAGCTTCTGCTTTATAACAAAGTGAATCAGTTACACATATACATATGTCCCCATATCTCTTCACTCTTGCGTCTCCCTCCCTCCCACCCTCCCTATCCCACCCCTCTAGGTGGTCACAAACCACCGAGCTGATCTCCCTGTGCTATGCGGCTGCTTCCCACTAGCTATCTATTTTACGTTTGGTAGTGTATATATGTCCATGCCACTCTCTCACTTTGTCACAGCTTACCCTTCCCCCCTCCCTATATCCTCAAGTCCATGCTCTAGTAGGTCTGTGTCTTTATTCCCGTCTTACCCCTAGGTTCTTCATGACTTTTTTTTTCTTAGATTCCATATATATGTGTTAGCATACGGTATTTGTTTTTCTCTTTCTGACTTCACTCTGTATGACAGACTCTAGGTCCATCCACCTCACCACAAATAACTCAATTTCGTTTCTTTTCATGGGTGAGTAATATTCCATTGTATATATGTGTCACATTTTCTTTATCCATTCATCTGTTGATGGACACTTAGGTTGCTTCCATGTCCTGGCTATTTTAAATAGAGCTGCAGTGAACATATTGGTACATGACTCTTTTTGAATTATGGTTTTCTCAGGGTATATGCCCAGTAGTGGGATTGCTGAGTCGTATGGTAGTTCTATTTGTAGTTTTTTAAGGAACCTCCACACTGTTCTCCATAGTGGCTGTATCAATTTACATTCCCACCAACACCTGATTTGAGTTAGGGACCCTGGCCACTTGTCTTCATCCTTCCCTTAAGCGAGTGAGCCCTTTACTCCCTCCCATCCCTTACATTTCATCTTCATCTCTCATGGATACTAACATTTTCTACTCGCCCCTTCCAGGCTCCTGGAAGGTGAACGCAAGAGAGGCAGAATACACTGTACAGGGAGCTTTTCAAGGTTGGGGACTTTAATCGGTTTTGTTAATGGTAACCCATTCTTCCCTTCCTGAAAATGGCATTGATCATTATATCTTTTCCAGAATCTGTCCCATTATAGTTGTTTTGGTGATAATTTTTGAAAATGCAAATGAGAAGGGTTTACTGGAAGCAAGAAATTTTAAAATGTATCATTATTATTTTTTAAGTAGATAGAATTGGATTATACTTTAAACAACTTAACTGGCGTGTCCGAGAGTGTGCAATGTAGGTAAGGGCTTGGCCACCCTCCTTTGTCAAGTAGCTGTATGGTGCTATGTGATTTGATCACACCCAGCCTGTGGATAATATAGCATTAAATCTGTTTAAAAACAGTACTCTCTATTCCCCTTTCACAGAGAATTTGTGTTCACCTTCATAGTATATCAGTTTGGGTTTCAATAGTGTTGGTTGTAGCCATATGTTTCTAGATAAAAGTATAAATTATGTTGTGCCTAAATAAAATATGCCAAGAATTTTATGGGGAAAAAGTAACATCATATTCAGTTTTGATTGAGACTTAAAGTTTTGAAAATATGAATTTAGATGTTGGACAGTGAGGATTTTGTTTGAGGGGATGGAGGAAATGGAAGTACTGGGATAAGCCTGACAGGTCCTTTACCCTGTGTGCAGGGGGGGAAGAGGGAAGAAAGAAAACACACGTGTACAAAGCCTAGTAGATTCTAACTGTGCTTAGTTTCATGACTTTACATAAATCGCAGTTGTTTTTCCTACTTCTTAGTGGGGAAATGTAAGCAGTGAGTTTAATATCACATCCACTGTGTTTTGGCCAGAATTTTGCAAGCTTTTGTGAAAAATTCTTATTGTCTTCCTTATCCTATTTATGACATATATATCAAAAGTCCTCCTTGTATTTTACTATGTTAAGACTGTATCTTGTATATAAAGAAATAAGTCTAATAGAGTGAATTAAAAGGAGTCTTTACTCTGAAGAGGCAGCATTGTCTAAAGGACCATATGTTTGAGCCCTGTTAATACAGAAAATCTCACTGGAAAGAGGAAGATCTTAAAACTAACACATGTCCAGATGTCTAGAACAACAACAAAATATTATGACAGAATTATTAGCAGTCATCAACTAGAAGTCCTATGAGTTGGTCACTCTTGTGAGTTGGTATAAGGCTGCAGTTGAAAACCAAAGTTCAATCTTTTCAGGTGTGTTTGTGCTTAGTAATTACGCGTTTGCAAATGTAGAGTACTATAGTTATGATTTCTTCTAGAGACTTTGTCTTTAAGGAGCTCATAGTTTGATGGAAGAGAGACCTGAAAACCAAAAATTAAATGCAGAGGGAGAGCTTCTGCAGTATAAGATGTGTACAGGGCAAAGAGAAGCACTGTGGTCTGGTGTTCTGTCCTCATCTCCTACTGCTCTAGACTTTCTAAAGTGCCATTTCCCAAACTACCTGTTTATTTCACATACCTGGGCCTTTCTCTGTAGGTACTGTTCTCTCTTCTTGAAAGCCTCTTCCACGTCTTATGTGCCTGGTGAGGTTCTATTTCAAAATCTTCTTGAAGCCTCCCACTGCCTACCCTCCATCCAAATAATTATTTTCTGTATTTTTTTGTTACCTTGTTATAAGTAATTACAGTTGATTCTCATTATTCATGGTGATTATGATCTATAAAACCACGCAGAACACTAAATTAGTGAATATTGAACCATTGCTCCTAGGGAAAATATGTACATTTCTCACATAGATTTAATCTTAAATCCTAAATACAACTCATCCTGGTAGATTCTATTTCTTTATTTCACAAAAGAGAAAATGAAGTGCAGAAATGTTAAGTGACTTGCCTGAGGCCAACCCCTAATAAGTGCCAGTTAGGATTCAGACCCTACTGGCCCAGGAGCCAGAGCTTCCTGCACTACACTGCACTGCCCCCTACTGTCTGTGTCCTCAGTCATCCCCATGAGAGCTGAAACTAAAAAGCAGAGCACTGCCTAGTTCTACCTTAGCTGGGAACGTGCTCAGGAGTGACTCAAAATTTTTGACACTCTGTGCATGTCCATGAGTGACTCCGAAAGCATCATCAGTACTGATTTTAAATTTTAGCAAGTAGGCAAATTCGCAAATACAGGATCCACAAATAATGAGTATCAGCTGTACTTGTAAATAAGCCCTGGAATCTATTTCTTGGGAACTTTCCCTGCAATCCACTGTAGAATGTGCCTTTAGCTTCTTTGAGAGTTCATTCTCTTATTCATTTGTTCAACAGATATTTATTAAGCATTTACTATAAGCCAGACTCTGTTTTAGATTGTGGTGAACAAACTAGAGATTAAGCTGCTGCCTGGGACTTCTCTGCTGGTCCAGTGGCTAAGACTCCACACTCCCAATGCAGGGGACCTGGGTTGGATCCCTGTTCAGGGAACTAGATCCCACATGCTACAACTAAAGATCCCACATGCCGCAGCTAAAGGTCCCACGTGCCACAATTAAAGATTCCATGTGCCACAACTAAAGATCCCGCACCGGCAACGAAGATCCCGCGTGCTGCAACTAAGACCTGACGCAGCCAAATAAATAAATAAATATTTTTTTTAAAAAAAGCTGCTGCCCTTACAGGTGTTAAATTTGAATAAGAAAGACAGACAGCTAACAGTCTGGAGCTCAGGAGAGAGGTCTAGTTTGGAATTAGAGATTAACTTGACCAAGGTGAAACCCTTTATGGTCCCTCCCACTTCACATCCCCTAGCATACTGATTTCCAGAATATTTCTGTTCTACTCTGTGCATACACTCTTTTGAGCCTCTCTACTTGTTATTAGTTGATTTTGAGGCCATTTACCCACGTAACTGGCAGGATATTCTAGAAGAATCATACTGATCTGGTCTTTCATTTCTGCCTTTGCCACCTGCCAACTGAGTGACTTTAGTCAAGCTGTTGAACTTTTAAAGCCTGTTTCCTAATTTCAGAAGTGGTGATCTGATGTGCTAGGCCCTTGTGGGTTGCAAGGAAGAGACACACATATTACTTTTGATGATGAAGGTTTAATGTAAACTAGAATGGGATATCATCTTAGCCACCATATTGTCCCTTGGCCCTAGTGCTTTCACAACCTTATAGGACAGTAACTTAGCAGTATTTAGGATAGGTTTTAAGCTCTGGAGACCTACCTTCTTTTACTTTGTTCACCCAACATTTGTGTTTCCTAAGAGAGAGTATCTGATTGGATTGGTTTGTCACCTTCTAAAATGGAGAACCCCTGTTGAGAAGAATTTTGAACCAGGCCATGGCCTAGGTGATCTCCCTCAATTTCAACCTGTAGATTGTTCCTAGTTAGAGCTCTGAGTCTGGTCCAGGAGTTTGTGGCCAAAGAAGTAGGATTAGTTTCTTGTATTATCTATGACACAGACTGTAGCATATACAAAAAGAACCTCTTGGAAACAGTTTCTTCAGAAAACAGCTGAATATAGAGTGGTCCGTAGAGTTTTTCATGGACTTCTGTCCAATTCACGTACCTATCTAACATGGTCATAGACAGTGTCTAATAAAGCACCTAACAAAGTACCTGACACATGTCAAATATTGCATAGATATTCCTTTTGGTATTGCATTTAACATTATTATAGTGTGGTTATTTGTTCACATGGCTGTCTTCCTTACTAGACTGTGCTCCACCAGGGAGGGTTAACATCTTCATCCTCTATCTTTGGCACTTAGTTCAGTGCCTGATACATGGTAATAAATGTACAAATGTCTAACTTGAGGAATTCCCTCACTCTTCCTAAAAGGATGGATGGATAGGAAAGCTTCCCAGAGAAGGTATTGTTTAAGCTCATTCTTAAAGAATGAGTAGGAATGTTTTCCAGGTGAATAAAACCTTGAGGCAGCAATCCAAGTAGGGACTAGCAGGTGCAAAGGCAGAGATATAAAAAGATAATGAAATTTAGTGTATGCTCCTGGTAGATTAAGACAACAAACAAAAAGCAAACAAACAAAAATCACCTCAGGAAAAAACTATCAGTGGGCTTGGCCAGAAGACCTGTCACACCTGAATTAACTATGACCACAGCTGCTCAGTAATGGATGCAAATTTTAGGGAGAAAGTGTAATATTCTCAAGTTGTTGGCAGGGTATCAGTAACAGTTTAAAAATACAAATATTGACTTTTGGGAACTATTACAGTGTAGTGAAATTGTTTACTTCAGCATTAAGTTCATATGTGTCCTGCATTGTTCAAGGTGCTGAAAATGTAATCAAACTTATTCTCAAGTGGCTCACAAGCTAACAAGGAGACAGATGGATGAACTGATTTATTATGTAAGTGAAGTAATAGAGATATGAATAAAATGCTATCTAAACCAGGAGAAAGGAGTATTTCGTGATATGGAACACTGGGGGAAGATTTCCCAAATGAGGTGGTATTTTTTTTTAAGTCTTTATTGAATTTGTTACAATATTGCTTCTGTTTTATGTTTTGGTTTTTTGGCCACGAGGTATGTGGGATCTTAGCTCCCCGACCAGGGATCGAACCCGCATCCCCGACATTGGAAGGCGAAGTCTTAACCACTGGCCCACCAGGGACGTCCCAAATGAGGTGGTATTTGAGTTGGGCCTTGGTAGGTAAAGAAGTAGGGGTGCACTGTACTGAAAATAGGGACTTTATGAAGATAATTTGTGGTAGGAAAGATTTAAGAATTATCCATATTTGCCATATCTGTTTTGGGCGTTCAGGTAGTAGTTACATTTATTCAAGCAGTTTCTCTGAGCAAAAGATGTGAATAGTTATGCCATAGTAGAATTTTGTGTCAAAATAAACTGGGTTAAACAAAGGTTTCTGAAATGCAGAACATCTCTAGAGCCTTTATTATATTAATGTCTTTTGTGAAGCATGGCTCTCCAAAAGGGCTACGTTGTATTTAACCATGGCTTCTCTCCCCATCCCCACCCCTGCAGCATACCTATACATCTTTTGGAACAGGATTACATGAGACATAGTTTGAGGAATGATGAATTAAAATATATTTTAACCAAACCAAGATTTATCGGTAGTCTCCATGTCCATTGTAAAATGATGTATAATTCTATAATCTTATAGAAAAGAAGGAGAGACATTTGGCGAGAAATAATACATTCTAGCCAAAATATCATCATCTTGGTCAATAAGTCCCAAACTTAAAAAACATTGTTATATGATCACACCCTCCCTTGAAAAGTATGGCTTATTCATATTTTAAAATTCTCTAAGGTGATCAGAGACACCCTGGGGCGTTGCAGAACTAGAGCAGGAGTCCATGGTGGTGGCAAAGGCAGAGGTCATTTTGGAAGTGGTACTCTTCCACCTTGAGAGAATGCTTCTTTTATTATGCATTCATTTTAGGCCATGTTAAACATATTTTGCCAGATGGGTAATTTATTTAAGAGGATACTGAAAATCCACACCTTCTTCTGACTCTGGAATTTTTGGGATTGTATGCCAATGTTCTCTTTTCAGTAAGATTTGGTTATATGAGCATTAATTAATGACCCTGCTGTATAATTGTAGTTCATCTGTCAAATTCTGATTATGTGATTAACTTGCAAGGTATTGTTAAAATTAAGGAAACAATGATCGTGTTTTTGATAGCGCACTGAATTTGAAGTCAGAAGATCTGTGTTTGAGATTTGTCACTGCCAGCTTTCTATTTGAATGACCTTGGGCACAGCTGTCTAGCCATCTGTGGCCTCCTTTTACTTTTTTCTTCCTTTCCCATTTTGACAAAATGAAAGTACATAGGGTTAGTATAAGAATTAAATGATGCATATAAACATACCTTATGAACTCTGAGGCACAATGCAAATAAAAGACAGACTGAAGGAATGGAATGTATCCCACTTAATTTTCATTAACATTTTATTTTTAGTTTTTAATTTTGTATTATAGAAATAATACGTATTTACCATTGTAATGTTAGAAAGCATTGATAGGCAAAAGGAGGGAAAAGCTACAAAGCACTTCATAGATCTACCATACTGAGATGATTAACATTTCGATGGATATATTTGATGGTTGTGTGTGTCTGCATTATTTAAAAGAAATGGGTTCATCTTGGGTGTTTTGTTTAGTCACTTTACTTTTATAAGTCCCCTAAGAGTACATTTGCTTGGTTCAAGGAATTGTTAAGTCTTTTGCTACATATTGCTGTATATAATGAGAACTATAATAAGAAAAGGAGCTGACTTCTCAGGCTGGTGAACGTAGGACCTTGTGGTAATCTAATATCCTGCACCACTTCAGAAGCTTCATGCAAGGCACATTCAGAAATGAACTTGATGTATGTACACAGTTATGCTTGGTATTGTTTGTAATAGCATGAAAAGGATGACTCCAGTGTGTCAACAGGAGCTGGTTAAATAAACCTTGAAACATCCAAATCATGGAATATTGTATAGTTGTGAAAAGAATGAGGAAGAGAGAAAGAAGGGTAGAATAAGAATATACATTGCTTATAATTGCAAAAGAAATTCTGAAATGATATATAAGAAACCAATGGAAGAAATAGGAGTGGGAATGGGATTTTGCCATATGCCTTCATTTATATTTTATATATTAAAAAAAATTTTGAGTCATGTTTTTGTATTACCTTTTCAAAAAATGAGTGAATGAATGAATGAAATGGAGTTAAGAAAAAGAAGAAAAAGGGATCTGAGCTGCTGCTCATCTCTTTGGTACTAGGTGAATACATAGCAACAGTAGAAGAGATTGGAAGAGAGGCCCTAGGAAGGAGTGGCAGCCTTGTTTTTCTTCTTTTACTCAGTTTTGTATATTTAAAAAATATTTTGAGAACAATGAAATGATTTGAAACTGTCAAATGGCATTGCTTCAATAGCTGAATTGCTTTCTTTTTCATGTTCACTTACAGTATTTTTTCATATGCATACATATTATTTTTAATTGTATTTACACTTTTAATATTTCTAAACTTATCTAATTGTATTTTTTCCATGTTGCTATAGGAGGACCTTTAAAAAAAATGAAGGTAGGGCAGTTTTATCTAGTGCATGTCCCCAAAGTGGTCTAATCTACCTCAAGGGGCAGGAAATTCATGCCCTCTAGTTTATATATGACATACATACATGAGGAAAAATAAGAAAAGGAAAAGATTTGAATATGTATCAATGAAAATAGCATTTCTCCTTGATGATAAAAGAAAACACTTTTTTTAATAATAATTCAGAAAACAAAATATAAAGAAAAATGTCTTAAATTTTCCACCCAAAACATTCTATTTTCTGCTTTTTGGACCTTTTTTATGCATATAAAATTTTTTTTAATTATATATATATTTCTCCCAACTATTGAGATGCTCATGTAGTTTTTTTCCTTTGCCTGTTAATATGGTAAAATACATTTTCGTATTTCTTAATTTTAGACCATCCTTGCATTTCTGGGCTGAACCCTATTTGATCAGAACTTTTTTGTTTATTTTTAAATAAATTTTTAAATAAATTGCTTGACTTTATTTGATCCTGTTTTATTTGAAATTATATGTTTGTAACATGGAAATTGGCCTGTGATTTTCTTTTGTGTTATTTTTGTTCTGTTTAATGTGTTGAGCTACCTGTATACTAATCATTAGAAGGTTCTCCATTTGTCTGTGTTCTGAAACAGTTGCATGGGGATTTACCTGCTTTTTGAAAGTAGGTACTTTGTGGACTATAGACTGGTCTTGCCCACCCTTTAAAATGCATTAAGGGAATTCTCTAGCTGTCCACTGGTTAGGACTCCGTGCTTCCACTGCAGGGGGCACAGGTTCTATCCCTGGTCGGGGAACTAAGATATCCCGAAAGCCGCGTGGCGCAGTCAAAAATAAATACGTAAAATAAAATGCATTAAAATCAGGGGAAGTGAAGTTTTAACATAGTGATTGCAGTGTAAACAGAAGCAAAACAGTGTAATTATCTAATGAGAACTTTTGTTTGATAGTGGTGTTCTCCGTGTCTTTTTGCTACCAAGGCTAGTGCTGAGGTTACACTCACCATCTGAGGGTTTACCAGATGTAACTCTAGTTCTGAGGTGTTGCACATATACTAAATGTGCCTACCAGGGCTCTGCTTTATCCCCACAGAAAGCAAGAAGTAATGCAGTAAAAATCTACGTAGCTAGAAGATTTTGAAGAATGGGGCATTCTGGTTTAATTCTATTAACTTTGGAAATATAAACGTGAAAAAAATCCTGAATTTAAACTCCCTGTTGAATGCAGTTCTACTACGTAGCAAATAATCCCACTTTTCTTCTTTAGTAAGTTTGATATCTTCAGACCTAGTTGATGTTTTATTATAGAAGTATATTAGGCGCATATTTGAAGATCCTGTTTTAGAACTTTAGGTGTAAGAGGATGTAAATGGTATTGCATGAAATCAGGCTGGGTGGGAACTGATGCCTGGTTAGTATCTATTTCAGACTAAATCTCTGATTGCTGCTTGTGTTGTTATCTAACTCATTTAAAATAATACATATTGGGTTGAGAGTGGGAGTTGTGAGGAGAGTATGTCTTTTAATCGGATGTCTTTATTTCGTATCAAGATAGGATATACAGTACCCCTGGCTTTGGACCTATAGAAGGAAACACGTTTTTCTACTTGCTGTAGACCAGTGGTGCTTCACGATCACATTGCTGGGCCCCACCCAGAG
The DNA here is from genome assembly GCF_039906515.1 of Pseudorca crassidens. NCBI lineage: Eukaryota > Metazoa > Chordata > Mammalia > Artiodactyla > Delphinidae > Pseudorca > Pseudorca crassidens. The sequence goes on from NC_090309.1 coordinate 31,105,476, forward strand.
TTTCTGATTCCACAGGTCTGGGCTGGGGCCTGATAATTTGCATTTCTAACAAGTTGCCAGGTGATAATTGATGCTGCTAGGCCAGGGACTAAATTTTGTGACCAGTTGCTGTATACTAACTGTAAATTCTAGAAATCTGGGAGTATAAGATGGGGCAGATCATGAAAGATTTAACTCTCTGCTGCTGCTCAGCAAAGTGTTTGAGTTCAGGTAATGAACCGTATACAGGGATATGACACAATTCTTGTTTCATGATTGGAAGTCCTAGCCAAATATCAAGTGAGAAATTTTGTTTCATTTGCAGAGCTTAGAGACCAAGAGATTCAAATAGGATTAAGTGATTAATCCCATGAGAATTGGGGTTATTTATATGTCTCTTTTGTCTTTCCCACTTAACATTTAGCCTTGCTTTAGAAGGGCCTGATATTTTTTTTTTAACTGGGAAAGAACTTTGAGTGCCTATTAAATTGAAAGTTTTTGTGTTTTTAAAGATATTAGCTATTTAGTCTTAACATTTTTTAAACAGTGATTTAAGAGAATAAGAGAAACTTTTTAAAAAAGAGATAACTCACTGAAATTATTTTATATGTTGGAGAATATCGTCTGCTTCATAAAACATCAAGCATACTATGGGTTTTCTTTTTTTTTTTTAGTGATTTGTCATCATATTGTTTGAGGTAATACTAGTAATTCTTATAATCCCTCTGAAGATGAAAAATGAAGGCCAAAATCATAGCTGGCACAGAAGCTGGATACAGGAGACAGCTATGAAGGAATAGATAGATATACACACACATTTACACACACACACACACACACATAAAATACACATACATACACATATTTTTTTTTTAATGGTTATTATTGTTACTATTTTAACTAAGACAAAGATACCTGTGCTGAACTTAGGCCTCAGCTCTGGAAGCCACACCTTTTCATGAAGGAATTTTCCTTCAACAAGTTTCTCTCACTTGTCTGCTACCTAATTTCTTTTGTTCCACTGCTGACACCCTGGGTTTTAAAGTTGACCAGCTGGTTCAACATCAACTGTTGGAGGAATAACTGGTGTCATACACAGCAGGTTGGGCAGACTCCCTAATTGGAAACATTCCTGTTGTGCTTCCACCCCCACAGAGGAGAATTAGGAGGAGAAAAAGGAGAGTAGAACTAGATCCTACAGACCAGGCCAGTGGTTCTGAAGCTTGTTGCACAGCAGAAGCAAGCCACTAGCGTTCTAATGCACAATATAGATTTGGGGGCCCCACCCTGAGACCTTCTGAATCATGATCTGCTAGAACAGAGCCTGGGGGCTGCATTTTTAACAGCTGCCTGAAGTAATTTTATGTAGCCAGCTGGGCTCTATGCCTCAGACCAGACCAGTGCTGGTCCTAGGTGAATTTTCGCCAGCCATGGTAAAAGTAAAAAAATTAGGACCACATAGTGTTTTTCATAAAATTGCATTTATTAATACAAAGAATTGGTTTTTGCATTGAATTAAGGCCTTCATATGTTTTTGGATGTTACAATATCCCTTTGTAAAATTATGTTGATAAGGATGTTTTCTATTACCCTTATTTAGTTAAAACAAATTGCAATCTTATGTTCTCCGCAAAATACTTGTGAAAATTTCCTAGTCTGTGAAATCCTAAAGATTGAGTATCTCTGATCTCATTTTTGGAAATCGTTTTTTAAAATACTTTGGAATACAGGTCCATACAGGGTCCAAAATCTTCGGCTAGTTAAGTTTTTTTTTAATTTAATTTTTTATTTATTTTTGGCTGCGTTGGGTCTTCGTTGCTGTGCTCAGGCTTTCTCTAGTTGCAGCGAGCGGGGGCTACTTTTTGTTGTGGTGTGCTGGCTTCTCTTGTTGCGCAGCGTGGGCTTCAGTAGTTGTGGCTCGCGGGCTCTAGAGCGCAGGCTCAGTAGTTGTAACGCACAGGCTTAGTTGCTCTATAGCATGTGGGATCGTCCCGGACCAGGGCTCGAACCTGTGTCCCCTGCATTGGCAGGGGATTCTTAACCACTGCACCACCAGGGAAGCCCTAGATAAGTTTTAGAATTCAGAAATTTTCAGATTTTAGAGAGATCCTTTCTCTGTATGATATGTAATGCCTGAGGGGGTCTGGTGCAGAACCCTTAGTTGCACACATTAATATTTCTGAGCAAAACAAGAGTATTCACACTAAGTAAGGTAAATTAAGGCGATATATAGCTTCACATCAGTTCAGGCCAAGTTTTACTGTCAATTGAGTTTTGACATGAAGTGTATGGAAAATTTTTAGTTTTTAGAGCTTTTTGGATTTTGGAATTTTACATAAGGGATAGGATAGACCTATTTGAGGTCTGCTTTCTCATCCTAAAAGTGCCAGCAAGCTTCAAATTAAATGGAGCTTTGTATGTTTATGGTAGGGAATAATTTATTTTGATTTAACACACTAGTGTGTGATGTATTCTTATTTGTATTTTCCTTCCAAAGACCTGGTCCTCTGTTGAATAGCGTTTTTCTTCAGCCTGCTTCCCCTACTCCCATTTGTAGTATTTGAGAAAATTCAGAGTTTTATATCAGAGCCATTCTAGAACTAAAGTGGGAAGAGTGAGAGTGTAGGGTAGTGGGTAAGAACATGGTCTTTGGAGACAGAAAGACCTAACCTTAAGCCCCAATTCTGGCACTCACTAGGTTGTACCTTGCTTTAACAAATATCTGAATGTCAGAGAATTTATCTGAAAAACCAGGATAATAATAGCATCTATATCAACAGTATTGCTGTGAAGGTTAAGAGAGAATGTCAGTGAAGTACTTGGAAGAGCTGTTATTCTATTCTCATCTTTTTCCCCTGGTATTTGGGTAGATTACTTGCTTCCTCTGTGTAACTTAATTGTCCCATGGTAGCCTCTCTTTCCCTTAGAGCAGGAGTCCCCAACCCCGGACGGCAGACTGGTACCGGTCCGCAGCCTGTTAGGAAGCGGGCCGCACAGCAGGAGGTGAGCAGAGGGTGAGCAAGCGAAGCTTCATCTGCCGCTCCCCATTTGCTCGCATCACCGCCTGACCGTACCCCCCACCACACGCCCCAGTCCGTGAAAAAATTGTCTTCCATGAAACCCTGGTGCCAGAAAGGTTGGGGACCACTGCCTTAGAGGTTCTGGATAAGCTTGCTTCAAACATTTTCCCAATTCATGATCTGCTTCTGTTCCATTCTTGCAACTAAAACTTCAAATCCTGCCTCATCAATGATTTCCACACCAAAAAATCCACAAGCTCCTAAGCTTTATATGGGCCTAGTAGTTTTACCAAAATTTGAATGTCTTAGGGTAGAGTCCACATTACACAGTATGAGGCCTTTCACTACCTGAAATGTATCACTCTTATTTTTTTCATCTTTACTTTGTTCCAGTACTGTGCTCCCACTAACCAGGGAAACCTTTCCCTTTCTCCCATGAAACAATTCTGCTCTTACCCTGGCCCCTCAAGGACTCACCTTCTACCCCAAATTAATTTTCAAGGAGTTTCTACCACCCTGAATGGTACCTTTCCTAAAAAGACTTCCAGTGAATACAGTTTTCTCTACCTTATTACACATGTATTTGGACTACTTAGCTCCTTTTCCCCCACTTTGCTGTGGAAGACAATTCTTTTCTCTAGAAATATATCGAATAAAATGAGCATGTGGTCCTTTTTGGTGACTTTTGTTGAGATCCATGGTATGGATTTCTTCCAGTTTACATAATCCTCTATGGCAAGATTTTATACCTAGCCTGCAGCTCGTGAAGAGAATGTTGTAGCCACCTGGTGTTATTAAACACTCAAATAGTAAATAAGAACATGTAAAGTATTTTTGAAGAATAGAATTAGAATTTTTTTTCCCCTCAAGAGTAATTTAACCTGTCAAAAACAGATTCCTGAGTGATATTGTCACTGGCTGTGGGGAATAATTGTTGATACTCAGTGAAGAATGCTCAGCCTATATCCAGGCCCCTGAAGGCATGGACGTCCCTTCCTAGCAAATGAGATTTAGCATACAGTATTCTAGAAATGGCAGTTTGTCAGCAAATTATTTATTGAAGACCTAGTGGGCACATAAAAGCATATTAGAAAGTGTAAAAGACTTGATTCTTGCCCTCGAGAAACGTCTAAGGTTATAAATGGACTGTTCCCAAAACAAATAACAAGTAATGCTCACTCGAATGTAGATATAATCAAATGTGAAATAGTGATGGAGGTGGGGTAGACCTTAGGCAGAGATTGTATTTAGGTTTCTATAGTGGCATTTTTTTTTAATTAAAAACTTTTTAAAAAATATTTATTTATTTGGTTGCATTGGGTCTTAGTTGCAGCAGGCGAGCTCCTTAGTTGTGGCTCAAGGGGTCCTTAATTGTGGCTCGCTGGCTCCTTTGTTGCAGCATGCATGTAGGATCTAGTTCCCGGACCAGGGATCAAACCCGGGCCCCCTGCATTGGGAGCGCGGAGTCTTAACCACTGTGCCACCAGGGAAGTCCCATGGCATTTCTAATACTATTACGCATTTAAAAAATAAGCTAAACTGTCCTCAGATCAGTCTAAGACATTTAAAAGCCTTTCCTTTGTTATTCAGAAAAGTTACACATATTTCATATGTAATAATTTGCCCATAGGAATGTTTTAATGTTATCTGCTAAAGATTCAGTTTGCAATATTTTCTCTGTTAATAGTATATAATATCTTGTTGGAGCTGTATATGGAGAAGTCAAGGTCCCTATGATAACCACCACTTGATGTTATCCTGGGAGGACAATTGATGGACTTTACCTGTGGAAGTAGAACTTGCCACTGACTGTTGTCAAGTGTTGATTCTACCTTTGAAAGTCCCTTTAAATGCTTTATGGAGAGCATTTTATGTCTGTTTTGTACATTTCCAGTAGGATAATAGTAATATCACAGAACATTCTAGGCATTGTTTCTAAAAGTTTGTGAGTTGTTAGAATAAAAATGTAATGAATAAATAAGGCAATTAATTAATTAGGAAAATGCTTGGTAGTTAAGACTTCTCAGAGCAGTTAATTTACTTGGCCATGGATTCTTTTTTTTGGCCATGCCCATGCGGCATGTGGGATCTTAGTTCCCTGACCAGGGATCAAACCTGTGCCCCCTGCAGTGGAAGCACAGAGCCCTAACCACTGGAAACCACCGTTTTTTTTTTTGTTTGTTTTTTCAATTTTTTGCAAAGGGCATTCACAAGACTGATGTTTTGTAAAACACCAATTTGCGAACTACTGTACTGATGTAAGAATTAGGGAAATTGGGATTTGTACTATTCCACGTAGTGTTTGCCACTGTATTAGAGGAATTGTTCTCAGTCTTTAGTCTTTCTGTATATCAGAATCACCTATAACAGTTAATAGGCAAAAATACAGATTTTGGGCCCTGGCTCAGGCCTAACAAGTCATATTGCTTAACAAGCGTGTTAACATTCTATTTGCAAGCCCTTTTCTTGCATCCAATGAAAGGATGGAACATTTGTGTATTGAGGTCAGTATAGGAACGCTTAGCAGAGTGATTACTTCCTTGTTTTCTGTTAAAGGCAATGCAGCTTCTCCGAGAACAAATGAAGTGGAAACAGAGGGGATAAGGTCATTCTAATTGGAGACTGACCCAGAACTTGTTTTTAAAATCTCCATATACATATCCTACCTGTTCTCCCTATACTTTCCCCACCCCCCAAAAAAGTTGAGCTACTCATTCTGCCTCCTTTGCACCTTGATCTTCCACCAAATGATGGAGAAAATTTGTTGGGTTTATTTACTCAGTAAAAGAAGACTTTGTAGGGCTTTCCTGGTGGCGCAGTGAGAGTCCGTCTGCCGATGCAGGGGATGTGGGTTCGTGCCGCCGTCCGGGAAGATCCCACATGCCGCGGAGCTGCTGGGCCCATGAGCCTGTGCGTCCGGAGCCTGTGCTCCACAACGGGAGAGGCCGCAGCAGCGAGAGGCCCGCGTACCGCCAAAAAAAAAAAAGAGAGAAGACGACTTTGTAAAACAAGGAGACAGATAAATTACTTTAGTGCAAAATATGTTCCACATTGTGGAAAGAAAATCAAAATGGAGTCAGTATTGCTAAGAGAGCTCTTTAAAATGGAGCTGGGAGGCCATTAGTAAAGTGTCATCTCAGCCTGGATGGAATCTGACCTTTTGACCTGATGAAGTCATCCAGAACATCTGCCAGGAACTCAGGATACTTATTGGACCCTTGCCCTAAAATAACTGTAACAGTCTATCTACTTACCAGACCCCTACCCTGAAACAACTTGTGCCTTAAGGACAAATATTTTCTGATTAGTGTCAGAGTCAGTCACAGTTCTCACCAGGCAACTGTTTTTCCAAAGTGAAGCCTATAATATTCTTTTATTAATCTACAGGTAACAAATGTAATGCAGACATCGATCTTATTGGAATAGTAGAGAAATCTCTGGAGCCAATAGAAGAGAACTGGGCGCTCCATTAAGTAGCAGTAACAGGGTAATTTAGCAACAATCACCATTAAAGGCAAACATGTATGCATAATTATGGAGGTGAGCTGTTAAATAGTAAAATCGGGACTATTAATTACAATCAAATGAAAGTTAACACTGATTACTTACGATATACAAGGCACTGTTCTGAACACTTAATTTTTTTAAATTGAGGTGTAGTTGACTTAACAATATTATATTAGTTTCAGGTATACAATAGTGAATCAAAATTTTAATAGATTATACTCTATTTAAAGTTATTATAAAAGAGTTGCTATATTCCCTGTGTTGCAAAATATATTCTTGTAGCTTATTTATTTTATACAATTTTATACATAGTGGTTTGTACCTCTTAATCCTCTACCCCTATCTTGCCCCTCCGTCCTTCCCTCTCCCCAGTGGTAACCACTAGTTCTTCTCTATATCTGTGAGTCTGTTTCTACTTTGTTGTAGTCATTTGTTTTATTTTTAGATTCCATATATATAAGTAATAACATACAGTATTCATCTTTCTCTGTCTGATTTATTTCACCAAGCATAATGCCCTCCAGCTCCATCCGTGTTGTTGCAAATGGCAAAATTTCATTCTTTTTTATGGCTGAATAGTATTCCACTATATATATATCCATTATATACAGATCCAAAAAAATATTTCTACAATTTACGTTAAACAGTGTTCTGCCAGGACTTCCCTGGAGGTCCAGTTGTTCAAACTCCGCATTTCCATCGCAGGAGGCATGGGTTCGATCCCTGGTCAGGGAACTAATCCCACAGCCATGTGGCGTGGCCAAAAAAACAAAACAAAAACCAACAACAGCAACAAAGAGTGTTCTGCCTATGTTTTCTCCTAGTAATCTTATGCTTTCTGGTCTTACATTTAGGTCTTTAATGCATTTTGAATTTATTTTTGTATATGGTATGAGAAAATGTCCTAATTTCATTCTTTTACATGTAGCTGTACAGTTTTCCAAGCAACACTTATTGAAAAGACTGTCTTTTCCCCATTATGTATTCATGTCTCCTTTGTCATAGATTAATCGACTATAAGTGTGTGGGTTTATTTTTGGGCTCTCCATTCTGTTCCATTGATCTATGTGTCTGTTTTTGTGCCTGTATCATACTGTTTTGATTACTGTGACTTTGTAGTATAGTCTGAAGTCACAGAGCATGATACCTCTTGCTCTCTTCTTTCTCAAGATTGTTTTGGCTATTTGGGGTCTCTTGTGTTTCCATACAAATTTTCGAATTATTCTAGTTCTGTGAAAAATGCTCTTGGTATTTTCATAGGGATTGCATTGAATCTATAGATTGCCTTGGGTGGTATGGTCATTTTAACAATATTAATTCTTCTGATCCATGAACATGGAATGTGTTTCCATCTGTTTGTGTCATCTTTAACTTCTTTCACTGGTGTCTTATAGTTTTCCAAGTACAAGCCTTTTACCTTTAGATTTATTCATAGGTATTTTATTCTTTTGGAAGCAATTGTAAATGAGATTGCTTCCTTAATTTCTCTTTCTGATAGTTTGTTGTTAGTGTATGGAAATGGACCAGATTTCTGTATATTAATTTTGTATTCTCCAACTTTACCAAATTCATTGATGAGCTCTGGTAGTTTTTTGGTGACATCTTTAGGATTTATTTATGTATAGTATCATGTCATCTGCAGATAGTGACAGTTTTACTTCTTCCTTTTCAGTTTGGATTCCTTTTATCTAATTGCTATGGCTAGAACTTCCAATACTATGTTAAATAAAAGTGGCAAGAGTGGGCATCCCTGTCTTGTTCCTGATCTTAGAGGAAATGCTTTCAGCTTTTCGCCGTTGAACATGATGTTAGCTGTGGGCTTATTATATGTGGCCTTTATTATGTTGAGGTATGTTCCCTCTATACCCACTTTGTGGAGAGTTTTTATTAAACATGGATGTTGAATTTTGTCAGAAGCTTTCTCTGCATCTAGTGAGATGATCAGATGATTTTTATTTTCAATTTATTAATTAATGTGGTGTACCACATTGATTGATTTGCAGATATTGAACCATCCTTGTATCTGTGGGATAGATCCCACTTGATCATGATGTATGATCCCTTTAATGTTTTGTTGGATTCAGTTTGGTAATATTTTATTGAGGATTTTTGCCTCTATGTTTATCAGTGATATTGGCCTGTAATTTTATTTTTTTGTGGTACCTTTGTTGGTTTCTTGGTATTAGGGCGATGCTGGTTCATAGAATGAGTTTGCAAGCATTTCTTCCTCTGCAATTTTTTGGAATAGTTTGAGAAGGAAAGGTGTTAACTCTTCTCTAAATGTGTGGTAGAATTCACCTGTGAAGTCATCTAGTCCTGGACTTCTGTTGCTTGGGAGTTTTTTTGTTACTGGTTTAATTTCAGTACTGGTAATTAGTCTGTTCATGTTTTCCATTTCTTCCTTGTTCAGTCTTGGGAGATTGTATATCTCTAGGAATTCGTCCATTTCTTCTAGGTTGACCATTTTATTTGCATACAGTTGCTTGTGGTAATCTCTTATGATCCTTTATATTTCTGTGGTGTTGGTAGTAACTTCTCCTTTTCCATTTCTGATTTTATTTATTTGGGCCCTCTTTTTTTTCTTGATGAGTCTGGCTAAAGGTTTATTGATTTTATTTATCTTTTCAAAGAACCAGTTCTTAGTTTCCTTGATCTTTTCTTTTTTTTCTTTTTCTTTTCTTTTTTTGTCTCTATTTCATTTATTTCTACTCTGATCTTTATGATGTCTTTCCTTCTACTAACTTTGGATTTTGTTCTTCTTTTTCTAGTTCCTCTAGTGTAAGTTTAGGTTGTTTATTTGAGATTTTTTTCTTATTTCCTGAGGTTGGCTTATATCACTATAAACTTACCTGTTCATGCTGCATCCCATAGATTCTGGATCATTGTGTTCTTGTTTTCATTTGTCTCCAGGTATTTTTTAAATTTCTTCTTTGATTTCTTCAGTGATCCATTGGTTGTTTAGTAGCATATTATTTATCCTCCACATGTTTGTGTTTTTTGCAGTTTTTTTCTTGTAGTTGACTTACTGGTCTCATAGCGTTGTGGTTGGAAAAATGCTTGATATAATTTCAATTTTCTTGATTTTACTGAGGCTTGTTTCGTGGCTTAGCATGTGATCTATCCTGGAGGATGTTCCCTGTGCACTTGAAAAGAATGTGTATTCTGCTGCTTTTGGATGGAATGTTCTATGTATATCTGTTAATAAGTCCAGTTGATCTAATGTGTCATTTATGGCCAATGTTTCCTTATTGGTTTTCTCTCTGGGTGATCTGTCCAGTGATGTAAGTGGGGTGGTGAAGTCCCCTACTCTTATTGCATTACTGTTGATTTCTCCCTTTATATCTGTTAATATTTGCTGTATGTATTTAGGTGCTCCTATGTTGGGTACATATATATTTATATTTGTTATATCTTCTTCTTGGATTGATCCCTTGATCACTGTGTAATATCCTTCTTTGTCTCTTGTTACAGTCTTTGTTTTAAAGTCTGTTTTGTCTGGTATAAGTATTGCTACCCCAGCTTTCTTATTTCCATTTGCATGGAATACCTTTTTCCATCCCTTTCCTTTCAGTCTGTGTGTCTCTTTAGATGTGAAGTGAGTCTCTTGTAGGCAGCATAACTATAGGTCTTGTTTTTGTATCCATTCAGCCACTCTGTGTCTTTTGATTGGCACCTATAGTCTCTTAACATTTAAAGTAATTATTGATAGGTATGTGTTCATTGTCATTTTGTTAATTGCTTTTGTGGTTCTTTTTTATTCCTGTATTGTTCTCTTCCCTTGTGATTTGATGACGATCTTTAGTGTTATATTTGGAGTCTTTCTCTTTCTTGTGTGTGTATCTATTATAGGTTTTGGCGTTGTGGTTACAATGATAGGCTTTTGGGTGTGGTTACAATGAGGTTTATCTATAGCAATATTTATTTATTTATTTATTTATTTATTTATTTATTTATTTATTTTCGGTATGCGGGCCTCTCACTGTTGTGCCCTCTCCCGTTGTGGAGCACAGGCTCTGGACGCGCAGGCTCAGCGGCCATGGCTCACAGGCCTAGCTTATCCACGGCATGTGGGATCTTCCCCAACCGGGGCACGAACCTGTGTCCCCTGCATCGGCAGGCAGACTCTCAACCACTGTGCCACCAGGGAAGCCCTATATATTTATTTTAAGTTGCTGATCTCTGAATTTCAAACGCATTTTAACAACTCTGCATTTTTACTCCCTTCCCCTCACAATTACTGTTTTTGTCATCATATTTTACATCTTTTGTTTTGTGAATCCTTTAACTGCTTATTGCAGATATAGATACTTTTACTACTTTTGTTTTTTAATCTTCCTACTAGCTCTGTGTGTGGTTAATTTACTACCTTTACTGTATATTTAACTTTATCAATGAGCTTTTTCCTTTCATAATTTTTATGCTTCTAGTTGTGGTCTTTTCTTTTTTGCTTAGAGAAGTCCCTTTAACATTTCTTGTAAAGCTGGTTTGGTGGTGCTGAAATCTTTTAGCTTTTGCTTCTCTGTGAAACTTTTGATCTCTCCATCAAATGAAAGCCTTGCCAGGTGGCGTATTCTTGGTTGCAGGTTTTTCCCTTTCATCACTTTAAATATATTGTGCCACTCCTTTCTGGTCTGTAGAGTTTCTGCTGAAAAGTCAGCTGACATCCTTATGGGAGTTCCCTTGTATGTAACTCATTGCTTTTCCCTTGCTGCTTTTATTTTTTTTTAATGTATTTTATTTATTTATGGCTGCCTTGGGTCTTTGTTGCTGCGCACAGGCTTTTCTCTGGTTGCAGCAAGTGGGGACTACTCTTCATTGCGATGTGTGGGCTTCTCATTGTGGTGGCTTCTCTTGTGGCATTGTATGTGTTCATTACAGGTATGGTACTTAGGGCCAAGCACCATAAGGACTACAAGAAAAAAAAAAAAAGGTAACACGTGAGGCATATATGATAAGGAGGCACCACAGTCCAGAGCACGAGCTCTGGAATCACACAGGCTTGGTTCAGATCCCAGCTAAGCCACTGCCATCTGTATACGCTGAAGAACAGTCGAAGGTTTAAATGTTTTACCAAATTTCGAAAAAGAAGAAAGAACCTATCTGCCAGGAAGGGACATCGTGGGGTGCAGCATCCAGTCGCGTCAGGGCTCTGCATCCCCTGCTCAGAAACCTTCACCGCCTGGCTCATGGTGATGCTGGCAGCTCAGCAGCCTGGAGAAGGCGCTCCTGTCTCCAGGCCTCTCAGAGAAGCTGGGGAGGTCCCCAGAGGAGGCTGGCCACAGCCTGGCAAGCTCTGGGTGCCTCCTGCACTCAGCTCTGAGCAGGCTCTGGCCTCTGGGCCCCGTTGGGGGGAAGGGCTGGCCGATACATACGCAGGGTTGAGGGGCCTGCAGAGCCGGTGCCCAGGCAGGGTGAGCTCTGGAGGAGAAGGCTTCCACAGTCCTGAACAGTCTCCGCATGGTGGCCCATCTGGTGCCAAACCCCTGCCACCCACAGCGAGAAGTCCCAGCTGCTAGAAAGTCCAGAAGGGGTCGGGCTCTGGGGCCCCGCTTTTTGCCCTTGGGCTGGGTTTCTCCACGGGCTGGACTTGCGTGTGCACCCCCGCCCCACCCCCTGCCCCACCGCCCTTTCTCTGTGACAGGTAAAATGGACATGTCACAGCGCCAGGTTGAGCCATCCAGCGTCCAGTGCGTGCTAGACATCGAGAGGAGTAAGAAGCTAGGGAGAAGCTCTCCGAGTTTCACACTCTATTCTCGGATTGCTTGGCGCACAACCGCTTCTACATGGGCAATTTGTACATTTCGTACCTGGCTCCACCGCCGCTGGCCCCGCTGCGGGCCCCGGTGGGCTGACACCCGCTGGTTTTGCCCTCCCAGGAGGCAGCCATATCTGAGCGGGACCACCCTGCTCCAGTGCCTGCCTTCTGCCCTGGTCGCAGGCTGTCCCACAGGACCGAGTGCCTTTATCGCCTGGCTTTTACATCACACCAAAAAGACAGTATCCCATCCAGCAGGCCAGGTACTCCCGTCTGGGGATTCTTCCCTTGGTGAACTGGAGGGACTCGCCGAAGAAGCCCGTGTTGTCTGCTCATAATTCCATCAGGTTCGGCCACTCAGCCATCAAGATTCCTCCACTGGGGCGCAAATTTACCCTCCTGCATTCACCACCTGAGCAGGTAGTCAAGGTTAGGAAGCCATCCAGATGGCTAGGTACCATCCAGTCACCTTCCACTTCCTTGCCCAAAGGAGAGTAAGGTGAAGGTCCAAGAAGAACCCTGAAGAGGCATGGCAAAGATGGAGGATCACCCAGAGACCAAAGGAGAGGACGATTGGAAGAGGGGCCACTGTAACAATGGGGATATACCATTGACATCTAGGCCCCAGGAGACCAGTGGAGTCCTCACTTCCCTCAAGTGCCATCCTGAGCCTCTGGACCTCCTTCCCAAGCACCCAGAAGACAGCTTGAGTGAGAACGCCCAGATGTCTCCAGTGAACTTCTCCTCAGAAAGCCATGTCATCTGCTCAGATGGAGATCCTGGAAATGTCCTGCCTCCTTGGAAGCCTGAATCCCATGCCATAGTGTTCTCTGCCCCAACCACATGCTGCTCCCTGCTGCTGGAGAGGCCAACAAAAGAAGTGCTGGGTGAAGACCACCGGCCCAACTCACCAGGCTCACTGATGTCTGGGAAGGAGCTGCAGCGTGAAAAATCTTCAGACGTCCCATCAAGAAGCTCCCCTTCCCTGGTATCTACCAGCAGTAGGCCCTGCAAGTGGAAGATTCCCCTGCCGCTTTTTCTGCTGCTGCTGGGGCTGAGGTCGCCCCCGCCAGGGCTGAGGTCACCCCTACCACTGACAAGGGATCAAGGTGAGTGACCCCCTCCTCCTAAGCTTCCGTGCTTAGCTCTTGCCGAAAACCCAGGCACCTTGGAGAAGAACAGTGAGTGTCAGTGGAACAATATCCTGAATAATATAAGGAAGGTCCAGCCACCGTCCCATGAAAAGCAACCCCCAACACCCAGTTTTGTAGATTCTACCCCTTCTCTATTACTAAGCTACTCCTCGTCCAGTCCCTACCATCAATCCCCCTGTTTTAACTGGGCAGCCCATGACTTCTCTTGCAATCCCTTCCACCAGCATGGTCACGGCATCTGGAAGTTTGACCTTCCAGCCTACTGTAGATCCTGATGTCACTGACATGGACACTACTGCCCCTTCCCAAGCTGTCATTTTTATGTCTCTCCCAGGTTTCAGGGTGGAGCAGAGGCACCCTGCAGGGGTACCAGTGTCCATCACCCGACCTGTGCCGATGGTCCCCTGCACCACCTCAATTTTTAACCATCCCTTTGGCCCCCAAACCAACCCTCAGCCCATATTTGGGACCTCTATGGGCAGCAGAGAGCCTGTCTCCCTGGTGCTCCTGTTTTCCCCAGCCCCCCATTTACGGCTTTGGCTCCTGTTTTCCCCAGCCCCTCATTTATGGCTTCGGCCGTTATCGGTGCTTCAGCAGGCAGCACCTCTGACACCGAAACTATGGACACCACACCTCCTTCTTAGGCTGTCATTTTCCAGTCTGCCCCTGTCTCCAGGCAGAACCAATACGCATTTCACACGGCTGTTCCTATTGCGGAGAACACACCACCCAGTGGTAGCAATGCCTCAGCCCATGCCTTGACTCATTTACCTGCAGCATCGGCCAACAGACAGACCAACACTTCAAGCTTCTCTTGGACCCAGGTCTCCCGTCTCAGGCCACATTTGGGGCCAACGATGGGCAGAGGCCTAACGATTATTTTCTATTGGGAAACCCAGTAAACCCAGCACAAGATAAAGTCCTAACCTCTCCCGCAGCCCAGCCACTGCGAGTCAGCATCATGCAGTCAGCTTTGCCAGCTTCCCTATTCGCCACCACCAGCAGCACGCAGCCGGCCTTTGGCGACAACCCAGGCATTCTCCCCAGGGCTGTATCCATTACTACTGGCTTTGGAGTTGCCACCAGGATGCCCAGTACTGGGGACAGTAGCTCGCTCTTTGCCGATACCACACCGGGCCTACTGTTCATGGGACCTGCAGCCCCTACAGCTGGTGGGAGCCTTGGAGTCAGTGTGTCAGCCCCAGGGCTCGCTCATTCAGAGGCATCCAGACCACTTAACTTTGGGGCAGGACTAAGTGGGGCACCCAGCACTGCTTCTGTTCCTACTTTGGGCCAGACAACCTGCGATCTACCTGACCACGGCAAGGCTGCTGCAGTAGGAGGGACAGGCACCATCCCAGCATTTGGGAGCATACCTGATTCCACCTTAAATCCAAATACCTGGGGCCTACCTGGGCTGAATACAGGTGGTATGGTGATGGCAGGGGATAACACCATCCGCACGACTGGAGGCCACTTTCCATCACTGCACCCAGGGCCCATCTGGATGTAGAAAATCTACATTTAGAAGTTCCATCCCCAAGGAGAAGAAATCTGTCAAGGGACGTGTCAGTTTCCACCTTCCATCAGAGCTCCCCACATCTGCTGGAGTTGCAAGTGTGGGTACCACCCGTGGGCTTCAACACACTTCTAGTTCTACCTTATTTCCAAATACAAGGGGCCCACCTGCCCACAATCCAGGTGGTGGTCGTATAGGAGGGCACAACATCATGCCCATGATTGGAGGACCTGGTATTCCCGCTTACAACTGGGGCCCACCTGGCCAATACACAGGTGGTGCTGATGGAGGGAACATCTCACGGGTGCCCGGAGGCCCTGTGTATTAACTGCCATCAGACTTGGAACCCATCTGTGCAGAGAATGGGGGGCCATGGGGGACAGCACCACACCTGCTGTGACTGCATACACTTCTGGTGCCTCATTCATACAAAGCACCTGCCCCCCTCCCCCAGCCAAAACCCAGGTGGCGCCATGGGGGATAGCACCATCCATATTTAGAGAGGAACCTCTGCTCTCAGAACACTGGGGTCCCCAAGTCAGGACACCCCTCTGACGTAGACGAGCCAGCATTGTGTTTGGAGGCTCCTGGTCAGGGCAGCTGTGCCTGTGCTCATAGGAGTCTGGCAGCCTCATAACCTGCCCAGGGCTTCATAGGAGCCATCAGCTAATTCCTTTCTTCTGTGAAGAAACTCAACAAATGAAGAGCAGATCTTATTCTGCAAACTGTGTAACGATGAATGAACTTTGCCTCACTGGAAAGCGGCTCAGCCCCTTTAGGTGAAACTTAACCTCTTCTCTTCCTACAACAAGCCAGAGGACCACACCTCAGGGGTGTGCGTGTGTGTGCGTGCACGCGCGCGTGTGTGTGTGTGTGCGTGCGTGCGTGCGTGTGTGTGTGTGTTGGAGGGTGAGGAGCATATGAGCCCACTTCAGAACTACACCAGACTTGAGAAGTTCCAGTTAGAAGAATGGAAGAGAGCTGCCTGTATCATCCACTGTGCCATCCCTGTGGTTTGACTGTTAACTTGGCCACCCAAGCTCCCAGCCAGTTTTCCCTAGACTTGGAACTGGCAGGATGCCCACTGCTGTTTTCAGATGCTTTCTCTCCCCCTATGCATTTGCCCCAATGGGCCCTTCTCTTTCCCAGCTTTATGTACATATGTATATATATGTCAATAAAATCTTGTTCGTATTAATCTGCTTCTGTTTATGTGTCTTTACTCACTGACTCAGCTGTAGAGGAAGAACTGACATATGTGAAGTTGATCTGTGAGCCAGACTTAAGGCCCCCAAATTTTGTGTCCCAGTGACTGGGATGTGGAATTAGGCACACGTTATGGCTGCATGTGCTGAGTCCTGAAATCTGTTATCAGTGTAACGAGTGACAATCAGGAGGAACTAAGGTCCAGAGGAGGGAGAGATGGGGTGACTCACCCTGGCTTCTCTATATGTCTCTCTGTCCCCTCACTACTCCGACCACACTGGAGGCTAGATAATCCCTGATGTGTGGTAAGGAACCACACTTTAAGATTTTAGTTTTTGAAAATGTTTAAATGTCTTTCGGGGCATCTTTTTATTCAGTTGAGACTTAGGCCAGTCATCTTCATACATTCCCACTCCTCCCAGAGAGGATGGATTTGGCACCCAGGTTCATGTGTCTGGAGAAACAAAGGAAGAGTTCATACCTGCTCTGTAATTATTGAAAATTTAAGTTTACCTCAAATTTACCATGCTGCTTAAAATAGCAGAAAAGATCCTCTTTAATAACTGGCTTGGCTCTGAGCTAAACTGCTGCAATATCAAATCACAAGAGTTATAATTGTGCCCAGTTCTGGCTGACCCTAGAGTTCTGCTGGGCCTCCACTAGGTTTAATAATGGCAAAATTCCTGAGTCTGTGCAGCCTATCTTCCAGTTGGAGGGGAGAACAGAAACCCATGTACATTATCTGGTAGGTTAGCCAGTAATAAATGCTATGGAGATTAAGCAGTATATGGTGAGTTGAGATTGTGGGCAGAGAGAAGCAAGGCTTTCAACTTAAACAGTAGACAGGATAAGTCTTACTGGGAAGGTGGAATTTGAACAGTCTAGAGGGAGGCAGATGAGTCAGACATCTGAGGGAAAAGCATTCCAGATCATGGGAATAACCTCTGCAAGGCCCAGAGGAAGGACGCCAGTGTCCTCAGGGAAGAGTTAGTAAATAATGTGGCTGGAATAGAGTCAGCAAGTGGGAAGGAGGGAAGGAGGAAAGGAGGACAGAGAAGATGTGTGTTGAATTCCCTGCATCACCATTTATTGATCGTGTGATCACAAACAGTTAATTCAACCTTGAAGTGTTTCAGTGAACTCAGTGCTTTTGCTATGGCCTATTTACCTCTCAAGAGTTCTGGAAGGATAAAATAAGGTAGGGAAGTATCCCTTCCTACCTTCCGATGGCCTAGACTATCAGTTATTCCTTCCTTCTCCTTTATTTGTAGCCTCTCTGTCTCTACTAGACTCTTTCTGTGAACATTTAAACATGTTCTAGACTGTCCAGTCTTCAAAGTTTCCAGGGACCTCTCACCCCTCCAGTTCCTGTTCATTCCTATTCCTTTCCTTGGCAGCTGGCCTCCTTGAGAGAGTATCTAATACTTCCTGTCCCTGCAATTCATACCTCATCCATTTGACTTTCTCCCTCATTTCTCTTTATGGATACTGCTTTCATTAAGGTCATCAGAGACCTCCATGGTCCTAAATTCTATGGACACTCTTCAGCCTTCCTTTTGACCTTGCATCAGCCTTCAACACACCTGCCTTACTGGGTGTGTCAGTCCCCTGTGTAACAGATTACCACAAACTGGTGGCTTAAAACAACATAAATTTATTCTCTTGCAGTTCTGGAGCCCAGAAGTCAAAAACCAAAGTGTTGGGAGGGCTGGGCTCTCTCTCTGGAGGCTGTCGGGGAGAATCTGTTCTTTGCCTCTTTAACTTCTGGTGCATATAGGCATTCCTTGGCTTGTGGCCACATCACTCCAATCTCTGCCTCCCTGGTCACACTGCCACCTTCTCTCTGTCTCAAATCTCCCTCTGCTTTTCTCTTATAAGGACACATCATTGGATTTAGGGCCTACTGGGATAATCCAGAATGATCTACTTATCTCAAGGTCCTTAATTTAGTTGCATCCGCAAAGACCCCTATTCTAAACAATGTCGCCTTCACAGGTTCTAGGGATTAGGATATGAACATATCTTTTGGGGAGCTACCATTCAACTCACTACACGGGGGTTCTGTCCTCCCTTGATTTCTGTGATGGCACACTCTTCTGGTTTCCTTCTCTGTCTCCTTTTCTATACTATCTCCTCCTGTAACTGACTTTTTAAAATATTCACACTTGTCAGGTCTGGGTCTTGGACCCTCTTCTCATCTCACTTTGCCCTTTTTCCCTAGGCAATATCTTCTAGTCCCATGACTTCTGTTATCATTTATGTAAACAACGAGTCCAGATTTCTATATTTAGCCATACCTCACCTACTGATGCATATAAACAACCTCCCTGTGTCACCATTTGAGTGTTTCAGAGGCATTACACATTTAATGTGTCCAAAATAGAACTCATCACCCTTTAGACCTCGACTCCCCATCGCCACCCAAGAAAAATTTGCCCTTCCCACAGAGTTCCTTAGCTCAGTGAGTAACATTACCACCCACCCAGTTGCTTGTGCCAAAGTTATCCTTGATATTTCCCTCACCCTGTCTCCCCACATCCAGTTCCTCACCAGAACAACCTAAGATAGTTTTGGAATCTACCTACTCTCTTCTTACTGCCATTATTTTAGTCCAAGTAGCTACCTCTTTTTTTTTTTTTTTTTTTTTTTCATCTGGTTTAGTGCATTAGCTGCCTTACTGGTCTCCCATTATCCACTCTCAGTCTCTCCAATCCATTTTCCATGTGGCAGCCTGAGTGATCTCAAAATATGAATTGAGTCGTCACTATGCTACTGAGAACACTCTTTAATGTCTTTCATTGCTTTTAGGGATGATATCCAAAATCCTTCATGTAGCCTCTGATGTCCTGCATGATCTGGCCCCATCTGCCTCTGCAACCTCATCTCTCTTCCTTGGCAATTCTCCCCCCTGGTTCTCCTTTGACCTTCCAACTATATACATACCTACCTGCTTGTAGTTCCTGAAAGTCCCCTCCTGCCTCTGAGTCTTTGCACTTGCTTTACCCTCTCCTCCCTATTGCTAGCTAACTTAAGTTCTTCAGGTATCAGTCTAAATGTTGCTTGTTCAGGGAAACCTTTCCGAACCATCCCCCACTCCTGGACTAGATTGGGTCTTCCTGTTGTCTTCTCATACTCGCTTTTACTTCTCCTTTTAATTTAATAGTAATTATTCTTAATTATTTGCTTGTCTCCTGAGCGAGTGTAAGTACCAACAGGGAAAGGACTGTGTCCCCTGTCAAAGCAGCAGTCAAGCACAGTGCCAAGCGTAGATAGGCACACAGATATTAGTGAGTGAGTGCATCTAATTACCTGAGCTGCTAAGAAGTAACTGGGAAAAGACAAAACCTGAATCTAGTGGCAGCATGTTTGAAGTAAAATGTAAAATTGTCCATAATGTTTAATTTTTATTAACCAGTATTAACCAGACTGAATGAAGTTAACAAAACTGTAGGAAACAGAATAGTAGAGACTAGTTTTTATATCAGCTACTTCATTGACTTTTTCCCAGTAATTGAGTCAAAAGTTCCAAGTGTTCTTGACAGTCAGACTGTTATCCTGGGCACGATCTAGGTTTATACCTTCTGAAAAAATCTCATTTAGGTTTAAAAAAACAGTCAGTTTTTTGTGTGAGCATGTTGTATCTGAAATTTGTGGTTTTTCAAAGTGTTGAACTGATGAAGTATGTATTCTAGAAATATCCTAGATATATTAAAAGCCCTGACGTTCTTTGTGGCTGAGAGCCAAGGCTTCTGTTTCAAGCCAGATATCTTAAACACAAACCCTTGACCATGGTAAAGTGCTAAATCAAATGCTTGGCAGGAGCTTAGCACTCCTGTTTTGACTATGAACAGGGCTACATGCTTTCCCATCTTCAGCCAAATGACAATCGTTATTTTCCATTTTCAGCATGTTTGTCATGTCTATAAGAGGGAAAGTGAAATAGAGGGGGAAGAAGTTTCAAGTAGTTCTTAGATTTCATAATGCAGTATAGACACAGACCAGACACCAACTCCTTTATGTACTGCTGAGGTCTAATTCTTGAACTTCTCAAGTAATGACCTGCTTCAGACTGCACATTTGACTTCTTGATAGATAATTGGAAAGATGTGGCAACTGGTGGTCTATGTGGCAGAGATAGTTGTCAGTGTTCATTGAATACCTGTGTTAGTTATTTATTACTATATAACAACTTACCCCAAAGATTAGCAGGTTAAAACAACAAACATTTATTATCTCACAGTTCCTGTGGGTCAGGAATCTGGGAACAGCTTAGCTGGGTGCCTCTATCTCCGAGTATCTCATGAAGTTACAGTCAAGCTGTCAACTGGAATGGCTCTCTCATCTGAGGGCTTGACTCGGGAAAGAGGAACTTCTAAATTCAATCACATGGTTGTTAATAAGATCGAATTCCTTTTCACATGCGCCTCTCTGTAGTGTAGCTGACAACGTAGCAGCTATTCTGATTTGTGATCTGCTTATGTAATCAAGCATTTCCCCCCATCTCTGGATGCTTTGGGGGTATTTTCTTTGTCTCCACTACACTAGAATTTCACAAGGATATGCTTTGGTGTGGGAGGATCAAGTGAAATAATGAACATAAAAAGTCAAAATAAGCTGATTAGAGAAACACTGTGCTGTTGGAGGGCATGCATGATGGATGGTGAGCTGGAGAGGGGCTGGAAACAGAGAATGTTAACATGCAACTTCGGAAGCAGGAAAGTCAGGGAAGTTACAGGGCAGGAAAGTCAGGGAAGTTACAGGCAATGGTGGTATCTTACCTGGTGTCTTCCTCAAGTTGGAAGGCATTCCCCAAGTGTCTTACCTAGGAGTTACCATTCTCCAGCAAAATCTCCCCATTCCCACCCCACTTCTAAAGTCGAGGGGCACATTAAGCACCAATTCACTGTCACCCAGAAGGCCCACAAACCAGTGTTGTTATTGAACTAACCCAGCAGCCCAGTTTGGTTAACCCCCGAACCAGTACCTTCTTTGGTCTTACTTTAGCACTGTCTGGGTGGTTTTTTACAAGTGAGGTTGGACAGATGATGTGCCTTAAGTTACAGCATAGATATGAAAGTACTTTATAAATTGTTAAAACACTGCACAAATTAAGTTGTTGGATTGCTGCTATTTAGAGAAACCAAACTTCCCAATTGTGTGGAAAACACAGGTGGAATGGTATAAAATACGAGTCAATACTGTAACCTACTGTGGAGAGAACCACTTTCCTAGTACTGACAGTCTCATATCTCAGTGCTTTCAGCTTCTCTAAAGTGTTTGTGTTAAATTGGATAATCCCCATGTTGAGTTTGTGGTAATTTTCCATCCCCTTTCTCATGAAGGTGTATCCTGCAGTTTGTTCTCTGTGCTCTGCCTTGCTCTTGAATTAGTAGGGTTATTCTGTTCTTTCTTCCTCTGTCTTCCCTTTTTCCTTATGGTCATGTGCACTCAGGATTTATTTTTTGGGCAAAGGCAGATGTTTTAGAAAACTGAACTCTGATTCTCTGTGGGTGATTTCCGTAATGTGGGGAAAAATCAGTGTTGGTGGTAAACAACTGCCAAGTGAATCTTTGAAAATACTATATACTGAATGTAATATGCTACCCAGCAAGGTTCAAGACCTTTAAGAGTCTCTGATTTGAGACTTCCCTGGTGGCGCAGTGGTTAAGAATCCACCTGCCAATGCAGGGTACACAGGTTTGGTCCCTGGTCTGGGAAGATTCCACATGCTGCAGAGCAACTAAGCCCGTGCGCCACAACTACTGAGCCCACACGCCACAACTACTGAAGCCCGCGTGCCCTAGAGCCCACATGCTGTAACTACTGAGCCCACGCGCCACAACTACTGAAGCCCGCACTCTCTAGGGCCTGCGTGCCGCAACTACTGAGACTGCATGCTGCAACTACTGAAGCTGGTGCGCCTAGAGCCCGTGCTCTGCAACAAGAGAAGCCACTGCAATGAGGAGCCCACGCACCGCAAAGAAGAGTAACCCCCCCTGCAGCAACTAGAGAAAGCCCATGCACGGCAACGAAGACCCAACGCAGCCAAAAAGAAAAAAAAGGTCTCTGACTAGGAATACTTACTTATGCAGTTGCCCTGGCATTTAGAGCAGACTTAATTCTATCATTGTTATGCTGCAAATGGAAGTGGTGAAAGTCAAGAGCTGGTTTCCTCCCTTTTATAGCCTTATGGAATTATTATTCTGGAGCAGTATTTGGAATAATCATTGATTTCGTTTGTCTCTATCTGAAATATGTTAAACTGATGTATTTCATACTAGGTGCCCTATTTAAACCAACAGTGAATTAAATGGGTTCTGTCTTAAATTCTTTTTGAGCTATCACTGAGTTGTTTTTCCATCTAGTCTTATTACTCTTCACAATTCTACTTTGTCTTTTAAGAAGATGAGATTTTCTAATGTTCATAACAGGTTAGAAAATTGCAAAACTTTTAAAGGGGAGTAAGCAATAATTTTTTTAGTGTACCCAGAAGCAGAGAAGGACTTTTTCATGAGTGTTGCCAAGATAGAAATGAGTGAGGAAATAATTTGTTAAAACTTAAAAATGCCCCAGGGATGGTTGGGAGGGGATTGAGTTGAGACTAGAAGGAGACAGGCTGGAAAGGGAAAGTTGCCTAAACACGATGATCCACAGTAGATATGGAGTTCCTAATGCTGAGGTAGGTTACAAAATATAGAAACCTACATCTTGTGTTTCATGAGTTTATAATTGGAAAGAGAAAAATTAAACATATGAAACAGAACAATTAAGTAGTATTAACACCATGCTCATTACATACAAGAGCTTAGAGGAGGTGGTATAGAGTGAGTAAAGACTGCAGTGGTTTTTAAAGAGTCGTTAAGATTTAAATAAAGTACAGAAAAAAGACATATTTCAGATGATAGTGAACACATCAAAATGGATTTGGAAGCCAAAGTAAACAATTTTTTAAAATATGTACGCATTTGAAAAGCCATAGACAGACACTCACACAAACTGCAGACAAAAATTAAAGCCAGTAAAAACTGCCACCAAAAAATTAATCGAAAAATAATTTTTATTTATAAATTAGTTTATGAAAAATAAAAAATTATGACAAATGTAATAAAAATTCTTACAAAAGTTAAGGAAACGATATATATACCCTGAGAGAAAAATGGGTGAAGTACTTTAGCAGAAAAATTACAGTATAAGAAATATAAATGGCTAGTAAGCTTATCTCAAAATACTTAGGCTCAGTAAAAATCAAAGAAATGTAAATGTAAACAATAACTTGCAAGTTTTCTTGTATGAAATTGGCAATAGTTTAAAAAATAATAATACTCATGAGTGCAGAGAAACAGCATTGACATAATACCAGTGGGAATTTAAATTCTTATGGCAGCATGGCAATAGATCAAGAGCCTTAAAAAAAACAAACCTTCTTTCCTATACAGCAGTTCTATTTCTAGGAGTTATCCTAAGGAAATCATTAGAAAAAATGAACACAAGAAGTTCATCCAGCCTTTATAATACAGAAATACAGGATATACACCAAACGACAGTGTGGCTGTATTAACATAGAAATAAGAAAAAGAAAATGATGGCGCATCATGCTGTTACTGTACGAATAGATCCTTGGAGAATGGTTGTGTGTATATGTACACACGTAGGGGAGGTCAGGAAGCTTATATCCACCACACTGTTAAACATTTTTAACTCTGGATGGTTAGACGACTGGTGACCTTAACTTTTCTCCTTTTTGTTTTTCAATACAATTAACATGTATTATTTTTGAAATATGTTTTAAAGAAAAACACATCTTAAGAATCAGACTAAGGGGCAGTTGTTTACAGTGTTTATTAAGAATGCATTTTCTCTACCTAGTTAAATGTTAATAAGGAAGCTGTGTGATCTTGGTTACGTTCTAGAACCTACAGAAATTTGGCTTGAAAAAATACTCCCCACCCTCGGCTCCCAACCCACTTGCCTAGAAAGGCTAACTGAGCCTAGATGTTTCTTTTCTTTTAACTCTTAAAGCGTCGTACATCTGTATAGTTGGTAAGAGGATATGGCTAGTTTTGTAACAGTTATAGACTAGCAGTTTCTATTCATCTATAGTTAATAACTTTGATTTAGAATTTCAAAAGCATCTGGAAGAATCTTTTCATTTCCTTGATCCTTTTATCCTTTTTATCCTTTTTTTTTTGCTTTTTGGATCATTTTATCCTTTCTTTTGCTCCTGTTTAGGTTCTATCATAATGAATGGATCCAGTGTGGCGAATACTTCACCCAATATAAAATCCAAAGAGGACCAAGGGTTAAATGGGCATGATGAGAAGGAAAACCCATTTGCAGAGTACATGTGGATGGAGAATGAAGAGGATTTCAACAGGCAGGTAAAGAAGTGAAAGGCTAATGAGATGTGTAATTCAACAGCTATAGTATTTTACCGTCAGTCTGTTACAAGAGAAATGGGTTCATTGGCTTTAGAACAACTTGAAAATATGTAGAAGCCTGGTCTGGGCTGACCAAGAAGCAACTTCAGCTGCTGAGACCAGATTGAAGATACGTTGGAGGATGATATTGAAATGTTTCTACCATGCTAATTAAAAGAGGATCAAATACCGTGGTGTTCTGGTGTAGACTTCTGGGAAACAGAAGTGTGCAGACAGGCCAGCTTGGCATGCCACACATAGGAACTCAGAGACTGGCAGAATGCAATTCTGAGATAGGGAGTGTATTAGGTGGGGGAAGGCTAGACTGCTTCCACAAAGATCCAGCAGTAATTCATGGTCTTATATCTCTGTGGCGTTAACAGCCCAAGGTAAGCATTCCCGGTAGACAGGTGACTCTTCAACTACACGGTGCCCTCCATGATGTTGCTCTGCCACGCCCAGGGCATTTTATCAGGATAACTGGAAGTCAAGCCACAAGGAAAGGCAGAGAGCCAAATGTCAAAGCAAAGATCTCTTTTTAACCAAGTGATGCCAAAATGCTCACATCCCTTCTGGGGACATGACATGATTAATAGTTACATGGCCATATCCAGCATGAGAGATAGGAAATGTGATTTTAACTGAATAGCCTGGTGCTTTGGGGAGAAGGAAACAAGTTTAGGGGGGAAGCCAGGAGTTACCACCCCATGTGGCCCATTGTGGTATGATCTGTGTGAATAGTACATAGACCATGCTTCCTGTCACACCTCTGGGCCCAGGTAACTATTTTTGTGGGTTGTGCCTGTGAATAAGGGTAGATTTAATACCAGGGAGCATGTTGTTATGCTCTTGGGGAGAGGAAGGGCACATCTTGAGCAGTCATGTTAAATCTTGTAGCTTGGAAATATTTTCTAGTTGTTATTTTAAGTACTTGATATTTAAAAAAAGAAAAGTGTGGCTAATTGTAATGTTGAAATAGTATGTTTAAGTCTTGCTACCAGTGACTTTTCCTTTGAATTCATGAGGTTAACTGTATTGGCTGGCTTGGGTGATTATTTTTGCTTGACCGGCCCTCCAGTGGTGGCTCAAGTGAACTGTGAATCTGTTACCAGGCTTCCTGCAGGAAAGTCATGGCCAAACAAGAAGCGGCAAGCCTGTTAAAATCACACTTAATCTCCAGAGTGAAGCATACTCTTTATTAAGAGTTAACAGTGTCTGCAAAAAAGTGTAAAATATCCTAGCTATATATTGCTTAGATTAAGACAGTCTTTAAGAAACATGCAGTTGGGGACTTCCTAGTGGTACAGTGGTTACTAATCCGCCTGCCATTGCAAGGGACACAGGTTTGAGCCCCGGTCTGGGAAGATCCCTCATGCTGCAGAGCAGCTAAGCCTGTCTGCCACAACTACTGAACCTGCGCTCTAGAGCCCGTGAGCCACAACTACTGAAGCCCGTGTACCTAGAGTCCATGCTCCACAACAAGAGCCACCGCAATGAGAAGCCCGCACTTCACAATGAAGAGTAGCCCCACTCACCTCAACTAGAGAAAGCCCGTGCGCAGCAACGAAAACCCAACTCAGCCAAAAATAAAATATATATATATATATGGAATTTAAGAAAAAAAATGTCATGAAGACGCTAGGGGTAAGACAGGAATAAAGACACAGACCTACTGGAGAACGGACTTGAGGATATGGGGAGGGGGAAGGGTGAGCTGTGACAAAGCGAGCGAGAGAGAGAGAGAGAGAGAGAGAGAGAGAGAGAGAGAGAGAGAGATGGACAGATGGACATATATACCCTACCAAAGGTAAGGTAGATAGCTAGTGGGAAGCAGCCGCATAGCATAGGGAGATCAGCTCAGTGCTTTGTGACCACCTCGAGGGGTGGGCTAGGGAGGGTGGGAGGGAGGGAGATGCAAGAGGGAAGAGATATGGGAACATATGTATATGTATAACTGATTCACTTTGTTATAAAGCAGAAACTAACACACCATTGTAAAGCAATTATACCCCAATAAAGATGTTTTAAAAATGTATATATATATATAAATTAATTAATTTAAAAAAAGAAATATGCAGTTGTGTAAATACTCATATTATTTCTTCTTGTTTTGAAAGTATACTACATTGATGACATCATTTTCTATTGCTATGCAAAAAAGTGTTCTTTATATCTTTCTAAGGTTATGAAAGTATTTTTTCTCATGTAGGGGCCTCAATACCAGAAAAGTGGGCCAGAAGCTGGGAGTTGGTTTTGATTTAATCTCCACTATCCAGGTAGTGGTCTAGTTACATAGTTCCTGTACCCTTTTCATATCTGAAAGATGGGGAATTTAAGAAGAATCGCTTCTCAACAAGATTGAGAAAAGAATTTCAAGCTTTAAAATGATTTTCTGTAAGTGCCATATGAGTGGAAAATATCTGTATCACATATTAGAAGATCTGTGAATACCTGGAATTTCTGCTATTTTGACTATTTCCTCAGCCTTATTTTTGATGGAATTTGGTTGAAAAATTAAAAATTATATTTTCTCTAGCCTGTCATTAGAAGCATCATAATTCTTAGTAGATCTCATACAAGATCATTCTTTTTTTTAATTAATTAATATTTATTTTTGGCTGCGTTGGGTCTTCGTTGCTGCGCGCGGGCTTTCTCTAGTTGGCGGTGAGCGGGGGCTACTCTTCGTTGCGGTGTGCGGGCTTCTCACTGTGGTGGCTTCCCTTGTTGCAGAGCACGGGCTCTGGGCACACGGGCTTCAATAATGGTGGCCCACTTAGTAGTTGTGGCTTAGTAGTTGTGGCGCACGGGCTTAGTTGCTCCGTGGCATGTGGGATCTTCCCGGACCAGGGCTCGAACCCGTGACACCTGAATTGGCAGGTGGATTCTTAACCACTGTGCCACCAGGGAAGTCCACAAGATCATTCTTTTTTTTTTTTTTTTTTTTTTTTGCGGTACGCGGGCCTCTCACTGTTGTGGCCTCTCCCGTTGCGGAGCACAGGCTCCGGACGCGCAGGCTCAGCGGCCATGGCTCACGGGCCCAGCCGCTCCACGGCATGTGGGATCTTCCCGGACCGGGACACGAACCCGTGTCCCCTGCATCAGCAGGCGAACTCTCAACCACTGCGCCACCAGGGAAGCCCCCCCACAAGATCATTCTTAACTGCATAGTAACAACCTCTGAAAGAAAGAGGTAGAGAAAAAACTGGAAGGTGTGAGTCCCACTGGGACAGTACGTCTGAGCTCTTCCCCTTTGCTTGCTAGGTGGAAGAGGAGCTGCAGGAGCAAGAATTCTTGGACCGCTGCTTCCAGGAGATGCTGGATGAGGAAGACCAGGACTGGTTTATTCCATCGCGAGACCTGCCTCAGGCCATGGGACAGTTGCAACAACAGTTAAATGGACTGTCAGTCAGTGATGGTCATGATTCTGAAGATATTTTGGTAAGAGCATATGTAGTTCCACATGTGACATAGTGAAAAGAATGTAGGATTTAGAGTCACAGACTCTCTTTTTGGCCCTACAACCTTGGGCAAGCCCTGGAGCCCCCTGAGCTGCTGATTCTTCACTCATCATTAATAAGGGGGTGCGTTGAAGATGCACTGCACCTCTTAAAGCATTAATAAGGGGGTGCGTTGGGCATTAATAAGGGGGTGCGTTGAAGATGCACTGCACCTCTTAAAGCACTGTGCAAATGTGATGGTTGCAGCATCACCAACTTTCATTTTCTCCCATGGGCTTTTCAAAGCAGAACTGGGAATAAGGATAAAAATTTGAACATGGAAGAGGTTTGGTTTCAAATTATCATTTGCTGCTGTCCTTTTCTTTTGCTATCCCTCAAATCTGTATTTATAATTTTGAATGATGCTGTTATAAAAATTGCCTGTTCACTTTGGAAGGAATATACTCTTAAGAGACCATCTTCCACTTATAATTAGAAGCCCAGATAAATTAATTCCTTGCATTCCATGTTGGCCTAATGTCAGAATTCTGTAAGTGATATTGTTCTCACACAACTCACTTTCTGAATGATTGTGCCCTGCAGTTTGATGAGGTTTTAGATATTCACAAGAGAGTAGATAACCAGAGAGTACAGAAAGATGAAAAAAAAAAAAAATAGGGATTGTGGTAACCAAACTACTTTGATGGAGTACTCTGATTTTCATCAAGTTAAGGTACTAATAAATTGAAAAAGTATTTTTGGAGTCAAATTTAAATGAAATTTAAATGAAAGCATCATGAAGGAAACAGGAGTCTAAAGTAGGAAGGAGAAAATGAGGTTAGCAGGGCTTAGTACATCAGAACACTGAGAGCAGCCCAGCAAGAAACAACTCAACAACAGCTTGAGTTGCAAGGAGTTCTGTTTTTTCTCTCCTTGAGGCTGAGAGGAAGGTACTGGTAATAACGGAAGCAAGGAGAAAATACGTTTTAAAGTACAGCTTGCCTTGGCATTTATTATCTCTTGGTTCTTATTTCAGAGCAAAAGTAACCTGAACCCGGATGCCAAGGAATTTATTCCAGGAGTGAAGTACTGAGCTGACAGAAAGCTTTGAGGAGAACTTGGACGTCCCCACATCTGGGGACGACGCTGCACAAAAAGGCGGAGCTGAAGAGGGGGGCGGGACGGGCAAGGGGTGCACAGTGGGGAAAGGGGACAGTGGTTTAACTCGACACTGTGATTGGAGTCACTAATGTGCTCAGTCTTTCTCTACGAGCCTCTGAGTATTTCTCTTTTGTTCTACTGACTTTGATTTGGAGCAATTTCCTATTATTATTAGCTTTTTGATTTAGGGA
This sequence comes from Pseudorca crassidens, assembly GCF_039906515.1. Lineage (NCBI taxonomy): Eukaryota > Metazoa > Chordata > Mammalia > Artiodactyla > Delphinidae > Pseudorca > Pseudorca crassidens. The sequence goes on from NC_090309.1 coordinate 31,134,822, forward strand.
AATTGCAATTCCCGCCCCCCCCCCCATCAGGAATGTTCTGCTGTATGTGTTTAAACAAAATAAGCTGACCAAGAAAATCTGGGTGTTTAAGAATGCCCTTCCCGCTCTGCTGTATACTTACCAAGGGCAGTGAACACCTGGAGCACTACTTACTCAGTCTGTTAAGCTGGATGGGAAGAGGGATGAGTGGAAGAAGCAGGTATTGTAAACCAGAATGCACAGCTCCGTGATCCCTGGGAGTTTCCTGTGATGAGCTGGGATTACCAGTGGCCTGCTGAGCCCATGTCTCCCTGCCTGAACCCCATTCAAGGAAACACAGGCTTAAAGTACTGGAAACCAACAGGAGCAACTTTCATCAGCCATCTGGTTCATGAAAGTTGTAAAGCAGGAGAGGACTGGGATGGTGATTGTCACCTGAGCCGTTCAGTTACTGTTGGCCTACTCTTAAGCCTCTGTTTACAGCTACCATCAGACTCAAAATTTACAAGGTAAAAGAGCACTAGAGTGGATTTGCCATTTCGTCTCATGGTGTCTAGTCCCCTGTCTCCCCTCCACCCCAACCCTACTCTGTTTTTGAGAAAAGGTAATGTTACCAAAGGTGTACGAGAGGCATGCGGTGCTGGCCATCAGCGTCAGCCTGGAGAAGTCATCCTTGAATCCTCTTAGTTATGTCTTAAATTTATTTTGACAGTTTTTTTCCAGCCTCATGAGGACTTGGTCCACCTGGTACCTTACTTTCCTTAGAAAGGTTTGTGCACTTTCACAAGTCAATGTATTTTTCAGGACACTAGCAAGAAGCTCAGTTCACAGTTTGGATGCTTCTTCCCACCTTACAGAATTATGCAGAAGAACTCCAAAAAAGCCTAGGAGAGCGAGTCCTGTTTGACCCTGTGACTGTGTGACCCACCAGGACAGTTGCGGCAGTTATAAAATTTTGCTGTTCCCCCATACCCAGGTTTTTGAGTTTTCTAGGTTGGACTTTCTGGGTGTGTTCCTTTCCTGCCCACAAGTCACAGGGGTTTTTGTTGTCGTTGATACTCATAAGGAACTAAACTTGGCCCAGGAGCTGCCTTTGTGTGCTAGAGAAGTCGGTGGGAGAGTCAGGTCTAAAAGAGAGCATGTCCAGTCCTGGCCGTTCTCCCAGGACGGGCAAGGACTTGCAGGGGCCTGAGGAGGACAGTGGCTTCTGTATGACTGCCACTGTCTTGTGTGATAGGCCTGTCAGGAAAACATCATGTAACTTGAAATAAAGTCTGTGTAAATTCAGTATGTGGATGTGGGACAGAGGTTGGAAGGAACGGACTAGGGTTTGGAAAATTTAAGAATTTCTCCTTTTTCTTATGAGGTCCCTTGTTGACTTTTTTGAACAGCCACAGGTTTATGTCAGATTGAAAATATGAACCCACATCTTTTCCTTGTTTGAGTCTTTAGGATGGCATCATTTGAAAAATGCCCTTCCTTGTTAGGTCACATGTCATAGGAGAGTAGTTTAGGGAGCTCGTATTGTCAGATGTGCTCATGAATTCCCAAAGTCTCTACCTCGGGAGAATGGAACTCTTAACTCGTTTTCAGGCAGGGCTACGAATAAAGAAATGTCTCAATTCCAGCTTCAGCTTTCAGCTGGAATTGTTGCCTCTAATAAGGACAGGACCTAGGAAGTGTGGAAATAGAGGTCTCTTTCTTCCAGGCCGCTTTTCCTCCTTCAATCTGCATTAACTTGTCCAAGCTCAGAATTCTGAAGGCTGCTGGAAATGTGTTGGTATTGCAGAAAGAGCCATTGTCTAGACCGTGGTGTCTCCATCACAAAGAGCACCATGGATTCTTGTGTGGCTCCTGGTCTGGGAAGTCCTACAGGGATCCAGATCGAGCCGTTTCTTCATCCTGAAGCAGGCTTACCCTTCTGACACCAGGATAGGCTAAGGTATTAGGTGTAGTTCAAAGGGCTTGTTTTCCCATCTGCTGTGGGGTTTCATCTAGGATGTCAGCGTGGTTGCACAAGGCATATTTGGTCAGGACTAAGAAAGCTTCCTTCCAGCCAAGCAGTGGAACCTGAGGGCTGGCCATTCCAGTCCCACTCAGACAGTGCGCTGACTCAAGATCAGGAAGCAGCTAGCAGTGTGACCCCCTTCTTAATGTGTAGGTTTGTGCTTCCAGCGGTTCCTCTTGCAGCGTGACCTTTTTCTCCATCTATTTTATGTTGTGAGGTGGGAGCACAATTGTCACCCAGACCACGGGCCCAGCTATAGTCAGAGTTTGCCAACTCCTTAACAGGAAATGCGTGTGGGTCTTATTGGATCTTCACTGGGGAAAGGCTGGGAACCTCTATCTCAGACTTTTCCTCGTAGGAGAGGTTCTGGGTGCAAGCCAAACTAGACACCTTTACCTTTTGAGGATGAGGCTGGTATTATAAGTGATGATTTTGATATTGAACTTAAGCCACTACTCTAAGTTTTTTTAATTGGCAACTAGAAGTTTAAGTATAGAAACAATATGTATTTTCAACAATTGCCAATTCTGGCTGGTCCCAGTGTTAGTTTATTAGTGACTGATTTTGTGATTATTGGACTCTAAAACTCCAAAATGAAAATGATTTTATCTCCTGCTCTTCAAGGGGTAAAAAACAAAAGAAATACCTTTTATTTTCTCCTGCCCTTTGAACAGCAGAAAACTTGATGGATACAGCCTAGGCCTGAGCACCTGCACCTTTGGGTCTTTGGAGCAGTTTCTGACTGCGGCAGTTGACTTTCGGGGATCACATAAGGTCAAACCCAAAAAGATTGCAAGGAAAAGGCTGGACCTTTGCAGCACCTTTAGTTTCCAAAGTCAAAACAGCTGGGGTCCCTTTAATTAAGGTTACAATGCTAATTATAACTTTAAAATGTTTTTAGAGGTAATCAGCATTTTTCAAATTGTGGATTGCTATAATGTCAAAGTTCTGGCTTGATTTTGAAGATGCTGGGAAGTAAGGAGGTGAGTCAAACGCTCTGACTTCAGAGTAGAAATTAATATATGTCGGGAAAGTTGTGTGAAGAAGTAGCCAAAGGAAACAGCTTGACTGAATCTTCTTGCATTGGTGCTGCTGCAAAGCCCATGTATAAACATCAGGAGCCCAGGAATCTACGCTCCTGAGATGGGAGGGGGCAAGTGTTCTTCAATAAGGGTCCTGGCATCACGGGTTAATAATGTTGCTTGGTTAGGTTATGCTGATGTATGGGTTCAGGCAGAGACCTGACAAATTTGACCAAGATTTGGAGACGTGCACCTTTTGGGAAAGACTGTGTATTCCTAGCTACTCTCCTCCGGGATAAATGTAGACCTCGTTAGTTTGGGAAGTTGATGGAGAGAACAGGAGGGTTGACTGGGATCTGGTGAGCATCAGGAACCTTGGTCTCCTCCTACCTCTGCCCACGGTTACCCATGTGAATCGTTTCCCCTCTCAGAGATCATTAGTTCTCCTGGTCCCTGGGTAGTACGCAGAGTACTCTTCTGCAGCCATTGCTCTGCTGCCTTGTGAATTTCATCACAATTTTGTAAGGTTTTTTTTTCCCCATTTGTTTTTAATCTTCTGTCTTTATTTCTCCCATCTTGAATCTGCAATTAGTGACAAAGGACAGGGGAATAGGAGGCTGACCCAAGGAAACACTCAAGTTTCCTGCTTGTTACTTGGTCTCTGCCCTCACTGCCCAGCCCCCCACTGCTGTCCCCAGTCGAGATTTTAGGGGGGGTCATACAAATAGGACAGCTGAGTACACTGATCTCTATGGGGCGTTAGCCAAGTGATTCACCACCCTACCCCCAGGGGACAGAAGAGAAATCTACAAAGGGACAGATGCACCATCTTTATTTTAAAAGAAAAAGCCCCTTTAGATTTTGTTACTAGGAGTCTCATTTGTGAGGTCTGCTGAGTTTTCTTCCCCAATCCTACCTTCTTACTGGCTACCTTTTAATATTATAAATAGTAAAGAAACATTCTAGGCTATGTACTATAAAAGAGTACAATGTTTTCACTCTGTAACTCAACACTAATTGATAATCCTGTACTGTTGATTGTGAGCCTTCAGAAATGTTTAATGCTTGACGGGTGGTTTGCGAGACAGGGACTTTTTTTTTTAAACAACTTTATTGAGGCATATTTTACATAACATAAAATTCACCCATTTCAAGTGTACAATTCAGTGATTTTAGTAACTTTCCTCAGTGGCACAGCCATACAGTTCTCAGTTTTAGAACATTTTCATCCCCCTCAATAAGATCCTTCATGCCTATTTACATGATAATACCTGTTCCTAGCTCTAGGGAATCACCAATCTTTCTGTCGCTATATATTTGCCTTTTCTGGACATCATCTCAATGAAATCACACAAAATGTGGTCTCTTGTATCTGGCTTTTTTCATTTACATATATTTTCGAGGTTCACCCATGACATAACTTGTGTTAGTAGTTTGTTCCTTTTTTATTGCTAAATAATATTCCATCGATGGATATATGTTTCGTCAGCAGGGGGTCTTTTAAACATGGATTTCAACCTCCTGTGGTCTAAATGGAACCCTGAGAACATAGGGCTCCTGGCGGGGCTGCTGCGCATGTCAAAGGGACGGCCTATCAGAACCAGCTTCGTCATCAGAAGCTCCGCGAGGATCCTGACCTGCTGCAGAAACTTTTATAATTTTGCAACTTCCTTTTTACATGAAACTTCTGTGCTGTCTACACATCGGGCTTCTGAAGCGTCTGATAATTAGCTTAATATGTTAATGAGCATGTGTTTGAGTGGACAAGAAAGTGAAACCATCAATACTGTGTTGAATATTTTTTCCTCCCCGACAAAATGGAGGAATCTCTGAACTTGCTCAATAGCGTCGTCTCCATTACAAAGCGGAACATGTGTTAAAGATCGTGCTGCCTTTGTTAGACCGATTTGGAAGGAAAGAGGCCAGCCAACAGAGGCCGTCAGGAGGAGAAAGGGAGTGGACTTTGCGGTACATCCCAGCGGGTCTGTGCACGGCCCACGCATCTGCTGTTGTGGACGGTGAAGCGCCGAGCGTGCCATGGCAGCTTACCACCTCCAGCAGGCCCAGGCCTGGACTTTGGACCTTTATCCCTATTTCTCAAGTGTTTTAAAAGCTGTTTTTGTTCCTTTTTTTTCCCCTAAATACACATCACATGGTAGTTATTAATACTTTGGGGGAGGGGCAGGGCTTTAAAACTGAAGAAAATACTTTTCATAAAAATATCAAAAATGGAAAAAAAGTTACTTTTTTAAAAATTTGCTATACAAACCAAATGGCAGCTGTTGAAAATCTCATTAAAATGAGAATAAAATGCATTTGCTGGCAGTGGTACCCTTTTTCCTACAGTTGGGTCATTATATCATATTACAAGGGGGCGTATGCATGGTACGTGTTTGATTTTGTCTCAACGTGGCTCACAGTTTTAGTTGCCCAATTTTCCATTCTAAATGGTGTTACGAAGTAGTACAAGCATTGTGTTGGAAGTCACAGACCTGCGTGAATCCCACCTCCACCACTTCGTGCCTTTGGCCTGAACCTGTTTATTCGTGAAGGTGTGACACCTTCCTCCTGGGGGCTATTGTGAAAATTAGACCAAATTTAATTTCAAAATACTGCCTGGCATATGATAGGCACTTAATACATGGTAGTGATAGTGGCAATGACGTGTGTGGCTTTGAACAGAGGCGGTAACAGGAAATCCTTGGGTTTGAAGGTCAGTTGGATAGCTGATATTTTCCTGTTCCTGGGGAAAACTGCCTCATCTAGAAAACAAGTAAAGGGCTTCTGTGTCTGCCTTTCAACTACTGAGCAAGTTTGAGAACCTGCTAGGTACCAAGCATTGTCCTGGGTACCAGGGCTGCTGGAGTTAACAAGCAGACATCATCCTTGCTCTTGTGGAGGTTAGTCTGGTAACTCTTACTCGGTTTACACCTAGCTTGAATCTCCCAATGATTCTCCGAGGGGCTTTATAGTAAAAAGATCATGGGACCAGACCACAGCCAATGGGTTTTGTTTTGAGTGCTTTTATTTGCCTCCTTCCTACAATCAGGTTTAAAAAAATCTGAGCTGACTTGCCTATTTACAGCTTTTTGAGATAGTTATGTCTATACAGGGCCTAACTATTCACAGCCTTACAGACGTGAATGGTGTATTCATTCACTTAAAATTTTCATTAAACTAAGTACATTAAAGAGAAGTGCAGATATTGTAAGCAGTATAGTCCATAAATTTTTACCAACTTTCTGTTGGTATAAGGTGTAACGGTATACTCATTTTTAATCCTTACATTAAAAATCCTTAGAGCGCTCATCACAGCCAGAAGACATTCAGTGAACATTTGCTGAATGGATGGCGCAGATGAGGCCATGCTGTCCACGACATCACACAGGTAGATTAAGGCAGTGCCGGCCTCTTCAAGTCCATTTCTTGTTCCCAGCTCTCTTGTTTGGCTGTTATAAGCTCAGATGAGATGAATACATACATATTCAATGCCTTGGCACTGCGGAATCCCATTAATTGCTCCTGGTATCTTATTAGTGAAGGAGATTATAAGTTTAAAATTAAAGGGGGAGAATCTCATCAAAAATCACTTATGACCTGCACTGCAACCTCTGTGTAACAGAGCCTAACTGGAGAATAAGCTACCCCATCACATCTCCTTTGACCAATGGAAAAAGGAACACAAAGTGACCTTGTGCAGTTTAACATTGCCTTCATTTTTTCAACTAATATTTAGTGAATACTTATGAGCTGGCACTAGAAAGTCAGTCAAGCTGTGCTCTAAGCCCTCCACTGTCCATCTGGAATAGTAGAGCCTGGACAATGGTAAGGAAGTGATGGCTGTACCCTGAAGAACATAAATATCTCTTTTTAAACTCTTCACCAATAGTTTTAGATTATAAATCCGAAACACTGCTTGATCCTGGTCCTGAGATCATGTGAAAAGACTTCTCCAAAGTTCACCACTCATCAGTAAGCGTTATTAGGACTGAGATGGAGCAAAGGCACTCTGCTGTGTCCCTGACTCCTTGCAAGCTTTTTAGCTGATGATGTACTGGTGACTTGCTGAGAGCTGACCCCAGTGGTCTGGGCCATACCTAGATGTGAAGAGGGCTGGCTGTCCCTTCAGAAGGGACTTGTCTTGAGTTATTGTTGTGTTGCGCTAGAGCTGATGGGACAAGAGCCGCTACCGTTGTGTTCTAGACAGTGAAATAAGTGTCATCTGACTTGGGAAACAAGTATTCACGACCCCGTTGAGAGCCTAATCAGAGCTCCAAAATTATTGGGTAGAGCTCCCTCAAGTGCAGATCCTGGACCTCTGCAGCAGAAATTACCCAAGGTATTTGGTAGAAATGAAAATTCCCCATCTCATCTCATCCTTGACCTAATGAATCAGACACCTTATGGAAGGGGGAAAAAATAGAAACCTGAGTTTAAAACAAGCTCGTGAATAACTGATGCACAGCAGTTTGAGAACTGACGTTTAGGACATGACCCATGCCTCTAACAGCTTACGCTCCAGACACCTGGAGAGGCAGCCACTGTGGATCGAGACTCTGGCTTCGGTCTTCGCCAAGCAGCACGGGCAGAACAGGAAGCTCTGGGCTTGTCTTGACCAATCAACCTGCAGTATCCAGAGGACAGGAAATCATGTCTGCTCCTCACTGATGTTCATCATTCCCGCTGCCACACAACAGTGTCATCCTGTAACCAGAGCCAGGCCAGCAGTCACCAGGAACACGTAGGCTGCCTAGTTGTGCCTAGTTGGCCTTCTTGGCTATCAGCCATCTGCACAACTTCTTAAGAGCTCATTCATGCAGAAAAACTGCAAAATGTGCTGTTCACCTGTAAGTACCAAATCCAGTGAGGTAAAAATTCTCCCAGATTAGAATTGTCCCCTGTCCCCTAAATCCTACTGGGACTATCAAGAGAGGGTGTGATATAGCTAAGGTTATTGCTGGTGATGTTCTCCATGGACAACACTTAGTTCCACTAAAAATAGTCAGGCAGCAATCTTGACCCTTGCCTTTGACTGGAGAAAACTGAGATCACAGGTTAACTGGCAGCCACATGGCATAAGTATCTAACGTGGTGGGCAGGGGCAGCACACAGGTTATCTGCCTAACCGTGTGGCGAGCAGATTGCAGACCACAGGCCAAGCATCTGGGGGTGGGGCTTTAAACCCTGGGCTAAAATCATCTCTGAGCCCTCTGGGATACCTGCTGGCAGGTGAGCTGAGGATGTACACAGCAAACGTGCTTGATAACACAATCCAACTGGGGAGTGGGTAAAGTGCGTTTATTTTCTTCTATATGTTTCTTTTTCAAAAAAAAGAAAAGGAAAAGGAGAAAAAGCCTCCTGCCTTCCAGCACCCAATGTCCACTGGGCTTGGAGGGGGTGGAACCAGGGCCAGCCCCCTAGGAGAAGGTGTAGGAGTAGAAGGCAATGGCATTGACGCTGTAGTCCATGGGGAGGAGGTGCCCGATGTGCCTGGCCCCTAGGCTGGCCCCGCCCAGGGCAGAGGAGTGCTGTAGCTTCAACAGGGTGAAGCTGGAGAAGGAGTTCTGAGCCTGGATCTCTCTGCCCTGGGTCAGCGCCAAAAGAAAACCTGGAGGAAAGAACGTAGAGGATGTAGATGAGAGACCAGGGAGAAGGTGGGGACAGAGGGAGGGAAAGAAGAGGCCCAGGCCCTGAGGCATCCTGTGGAGGTCCCACATGCCAAATCCCTAACAGATGGTTGCACCAGGGTGCGTGAGTCCAGCAACGGCTGTGGGGCACTGGAGCCCGAGGCCCCCAGGCCCCGATGCCTCCCAGGGGTTCCTAGGCAGCATCAGGGATCCTGGAGCTACTTCAGAGTATCTAATGGAAACCACACAGCCACCTGAAACAAGCTGCAAGGTTGCAAAAGGCACATTTCTTTCCTTCTAGCTAGGATTATGGTGACTGGGATGTCACCACATGCTGGTCAGAAGCTCCAATTTCAAGTCAGATTTGTCTTTAATTTTTAAAAGGTGGTGCCTATTTAATAAATCCTCTGGAAGAGAATGTCTTTCTAAGAGTTCAAGGAAGCTGGATGGGACATTGTAAAAGGACTCCGTGGAAGAGTGAAGGATGAGGGTCTTGGTCTGAGACATCAGTGGCCTGTCCAGGCCTCAGGGCCCAGGTCCCAAGTCCTCCCCAGGGCAGGCTGTTTTCCCAGACCACCCCCTTTCCAGCCCCATCTCTTGCCCTTGCCTGTCTCAACCTGCCCCCCACCCTATACTCACCTTCCTTCAGCAGCTCCCAGCTCTTCCACACAGAGCCCACACACAGGATGGGGAGGCCAATCTCCCCTTGGAACAAGACCTGGAGGAGAGCAGAAATGGATACTGGGGGCAACCAAGCCTCCCCAGTGCCAGAGGGGGACGTTTCTTAAGACCAGTCCAACCTATCTCAGTCACTCTCCCTCTAGCTGAGAACCAGAAGGTGGACTCAAAAGAAAAAAAAAGGGAGCAAAATAGAGAGATTCATAAAGGCAAGGTAGAGGACGGAAGGGAATGAAGAGTTAAGCAGCAACACAGAGGAAGAAAAGAGAAGGGAGGGAAATGGACAGAAGCAGGACTGAAAGAAAGGGGACAGCACATATACCACAGTAAGCCAATCTGCTATATATAAACACGGATGAGGGAGGGCACTGACCCAAAGAACTTCTTTGTGTTACAGACTTCCCGCAGAATTTTTCTCATACCCTAAGTTCCTTTAAAATCGTACCCAGTTTACACAGTTTGGTGGGACAGTCTCATTCTAATGGGAAAGGGCCGAGTCTGGCCCAGAAGCTCCCCAGCCTCCATTTCCCCCCTTCGACTCACCGGGTCAATCTCAGGCAACACTGCCACAACGTGTCTGCCCAGCATCTCCCCAGCCTTCCTGAAGATGTAACGGGAAAGGGGATCTCCCTGCTGAGCACCTGGGGTAGGGAGGAAGGAATGGAGTGGGTGAATACCCAGGGAGGCTCCGGTCCTCAGTGACTCTCTTTCTCTCTCTGTCTCAGGGCAGCAACAGTGCAGTGCGAGTACGATGGCTAGCAGAGGTCTCAATCAGGAACAGATGCTCACCTCACGCCGTGTGGGTAAGCCAGCCTCCAGAGCTGCCTCTCGTCCTTACCCACCGGCCCCCACCAGCTACTTTCACCCTAGGAAGGGTGTCCTGGACAGAGGTGGCTCACTCCAGGCACTCAAGAAGGGCAGCCCCACTGGGGAAAACACTGGCACCTGGTCTGTACTCCAACTTACACTGAGTTATTCAGTCTGTCCCCGAAGGTCTCTCTGCTCTGGGGACCCAGGACCCTACTTGAACAGCTGGCTGGTACTCCTCTCGGGGCTGCCCACCCGCCTCCAACAGTCTGCTGTTAGTCAGCCCAGCCCCTTCCTAGCTCTGCTCTGAAAGGGCCTCAGACCAGCAGGAGCTAAGAGGGCCCTACAATGCCCTGAGGCTTCAGGAATCCAAATTAAGGGAGCATGGACCGCACACTGGAGCAAGAGCAACGTGCAAACAAGCCCTATGGTTCAGCTCCTCCTGATACCCAACCAAATACGCCTAACCGCTCCGTGATTCCCTAGGCCTCTGGGTATCACTCGTTAAAAAAGAAAGTTATAGATCTGCCCAAAGGATAACTGCTTCATAAATTTCTCAGAAACAGACATACAGCCTGCACAAGCCGTGACAGCTGTCACGAAGAGAAACAGGTAATGTAAAACGACTGGCAGTACAACCTGCGTGTCCTTCTGTCTCCACCTCAATGCTCACCAGTACCAAGGCCCACGGTGGCAGAAAACTGACGGCACTTGGTCAAAGGGAAATTGGCTTCCAATCCCCATCTGAACCCTGCTCCACTCTCCAATTAGGGAGGTCTTTGCAGAACAAAGTCAGATAAAAACCCTACCCCATCTCCAGTACCTTCTGCAACTTTCCGGCAAAACCCAGCAAACCTGCATTTATCAAAGTCCCTATACAGGTGGGTGAGGATTCCTAGCCGATCTGGCACCTGAGAGACAGAGAAAAGGCACAAGATAGTCATCAGAAGCAAAGGAAAATTCCCAGTCTGCCCACCCAGTTGGCCTTCCTGATGTCTCTACTGTTTGAAAAGCTGGAATAATATTTGTTTATGCTCTAGAGTACAAGGATTTGAGATTTCTCATTTGAGAAAAGTTATGTTTTCCCCAGCATGGCTCTACTGCTCTTTAGAGGTTAGCCTGGACGCAACACAGAGCAGAGACCTGCGCTCACCAGAGTCTTCTTCAGTTCCTTGAGGTGCCCTTGAAAAGATTTCTTTGGTCGAAGGAATCTAACCACTACTGCTCATTGCACCTCTCCCTTAAGAGGCACAATGCAGATCAAAGGCTCTGAGAAGTCAAAATTGATTTGTTTCTCCCACACTTATTTCACCACATAAAGTCCATCTTCTACCTCAACTACCTTACACACCTGTGACGCCTCTGAAGGTCCCAAGAACCAGAGATTCCCTAGAATACGTTACTAAAATGGAAGAGGGGGTGGGGGGCTAGAATTTGAGCATCTGTGGCAACGTATTAAGCATGTCATACATACTTTGTCATTTAATCTTTCTAATGTCTTAATGACTAAACAATAAGAGAGGGAGTAGTAGACTTATTAGTGGTGTTCAGAACCAATCTGCTGAGTCAGCTCGCCTAAGTGGCCCTCAGCCAGAGAGATGTCTCTCAAATAAACTTACTTGCCTTCTCCTCTCTCAGCCTCCACCTCTGGTGCAGCTAAAGGCTGCTGTTTCCTAACCCACTACAAATGAGCACAGCCCAGACAAGGAGGGCAGTCAATCCCTGATGCCCTCCCTGGGTGGGAAGCTGTACCCTCCCAAGAACTCTCCCTGCCCCTCTTTAACAGGCTCTCCTCCCTGCCCCATATAGCCAGAGGCAGCTCACTGGCCAACATACCTGTTCAGACTTCACCTGCTGTCCCTGTGTCTGTGTGCACTGTCTCCTGATCTCACCCTGCACCTCTCACTTCAGCCCAAATGGCATCTGCCTTCAACTCGCCGCAGAGTCCAGCTGCCCAAGGATGAAGTCCAGTCTGTCCGCAACCTACCCTCTCCTCATGCGGGGAATGCATGCCCACCTCATTCTGAATCCGGTCCTCACAGACGACTTCTCCATCCTCCAGCTCTGACAAACAATTCCCCCCGACTTCCCCGGGCCCACCCAGTCCCTCTCCTGAATTCACTCCTGCTCGGTCTCCCGCTGCCCTATCCCAGGTGTGCATGTTTACCAGGGGCAGGGGGAGTACCTGGAAATAGTTGAACATGGCCTGTTTGACATAGCCAATGTCATGAGGAGCCGCCTCTAGGTTGTCGATGGAGTCAAACACTATTTTCACTGCCTGGTGTGCGATCCAGTAGGCTGCAGAGAGCAGAAAGGGCTAAGAAGATGGGGCAATCTCCCCAAGTTCACAGGGGAGGAAACTCACACCTAGACAGGGTTGAGTATTACAGAGAATTAGGTGCCCCAATTCCCAGCCTGGGGTCCTCTAATTAAACCGTATCTGACTGACCCACGTAAGGGAAAGCTGGAGGGGGAAGACTGAACAGGCGAAGCTGTGTCACATCAGTTCCCATCCCCACGTAAAGACCAGGTCAGTCAGCTGCCACCCAAACCACGAGAGTCACTGCCAGGAGCTGGACCCTAAGGGCCCTTATGAAAATGTCCACCTGCTACCTATGAAGAGGTGATGGTGGGAGGAGCTTCTAGACCCCTGTCCCACTAGCAGACTGGTACGGCATTTCCTGACATCTATGGCCTTAACCTTCACAGCGTCAATTCCCTCCTAAGGACTCCAAAAGTCAACACAGGTAGGCAACGGCTATTATGCTGAGGCATGAATCTGAGTCCTGGGTGCAAATCACTGCTGAAGAGCACGGCCAGCCAGTAGTCCAGCATTTGCATCTCTAGATCTCTTAGTCATTATCTTGGACTCAGATTCAGGCGCTCTCCCCAGAGAGCCCCAGGGGGTCAGCAGGCTGAGGGGAGGGGAGAGGAAGATGGGGAGCTGCAGGAAGTGAACGGTCCAGGACCCTGAGCCAGGCCCAGTCGGCGTGAGCTCACCTGAGCCCTCATCTCCCATCATGTGGCCCCAGCCACCGCAGCCGCTCTCAGAGCCATCGGGGTTGATGAGCCTGCAGTTGGAACCTGTCCCAGAGATGAGCACGATCCCACCTGGGGAAAGGGCACAGGAGGCTCAGTGTGGCCGAGGCCCTGCACAGAGCACACAGCTTCTGACTGAGGAAAGAAAGGACAGAAACCAGCCCCAAGCAAAGGGATCACCACCCAGTTTTGTAGAGAAAACCGAGCCCAGCTAGTTTCCTGCCTGAAGGTGGAGGGCCTGGGTCTCAGAGAAACTCCAATCACATAGTACCCTTCTCTAGGGAACAGAGAGGCACACGAGTCTGGGTCTCCTTGCCCAGCCAGCCTTCAAGTGACTACCTGCTTTACTGAGTCCCTACCATGTACCAGGGGTTGTGTCAGACCCTATTCACACAGTGATACTCATTCAGTACCCTAAACCACCTTATGAATACAATTACCCCCATTTTATAGATAAGGAAATTGAAACTCAGAGCGTTCCATAACTTCTCCAAGATGGTATAGCTGGCAAAACAGGAGCTGAGATTCAAATGCCAATCTCACGATACCATCACTTTTTATACTCCCGTCACAGAGTTCCTCCCATTGTCTTTTCAGCACTTGCTGCTTTCTCCAGCCTGCTTCGTCGCTGCACTGCCCAGGGGCTCCCTCCTCTGCAACGGAGTCTCATGTTGGACTCCTTTCTTGCTTCCCATCAAGACACCCTTCCTGCCCCCCCTCCTTCTGTCCAGTGCCTGCTCTGGCAAACCTCAGCTAATGAAGGGAGCAGGGGCTGTGATGAAGGCTGCCTCCCAGGTATTTACTAGTCAACTTCTGCCAGCTAAATCTAAGGGGCTTCCCCAGGAAAACCGGTTCTCAACCTCACCCCGCCCTCCACCTCCTCACCATCCTGCGTAGCTGTGGCGATGGAGCCGGCGGCGTCAGTGGTGATTAAGTAGCTTTCGCTCAGGTAGGGAAATCGGTCCCTCAGCTCCTCCATCAGGATCCTCACCGCGTCCTCCTGATCCCCACCGCTCAGGGATAGGCCCTAGGCCACGCGGGAGGTGAACGAGCAAGCAGCGCCCCAGACCCAGCTCCTTTCTCGACCCCCTCCCCTCCTACATCTGCTCCCTGCTTGCTACCGCTGGGCATACCCTGTTCATGCAGCCCCAGTCCTCCCTCTGCCACACACAGTGCCTCATCGAAGGCTGTGGCTGCAAGAAGAACCTGGACTGAGCCCTGCCAAGACGAAGGATTCAACAATGCCAGGTCAGGAGCCGGGGAGGACAACAGTGCCCTTAACAGAAAAAATCAGGCCGAGGAGCAAGTCGAGGAGAGGTAAGCTTGGTTCAGAATGCGTGGGGTTTGGCTGTGCCTGCAGGACATCTCCCTGAGGATACGTCCAGGAAGTAGCGGGAGCTACAGCAACTCGGGAGAAAGCTGAGCCAGGAATAACAGGTAACACTTAATCAGACTTTATGGGTCAGGCTCTGTGCAAACCACTTTGGGATGCATCATGCCATTTTACCATCCCAGCAACTCTGAGGTAGCTACTGTTTTCCGTATTTTCCAAATGAGGAAACTGAGGCTTCGAGCACATAAGTAACCTGCTTAGGGTCACACACCACAGATGCTGAGTGACAAAGCTGGGATTCAAACCGAGGTCTCATGGCTCTCCAAAGCCCTGTGCCCTTCCAATCCTTGTGGCTTGTAGGTGACAATGCAGCCACAAGAGTGGATGTGATCAGGTGAGTTTCTAGACCAGAGACTAAGCCCTCAAGGCCTTTCCCTTTGCAGTCATCGGACTCATCTAGTTCAAACTCGCTGTCTCAGTGTTGCTGTGACCTAATTCCCAAACTCTACCCAGACTCACCAGGCTTCGCAGAGGAACAAGAGGATCCACCCCTGCTTTCCGTTTGGCCCTGTTCACCATCTCGTTGATCCTCTCCACGCACTTGTCTGTCCCGATCAGCTGGCCCCAGTCAAGGGAAGGAGGAGTTACAAAGGCCTGCATGACCTCTGTCGCCCCTACAGGCTGCCAAGTGAGCCCCCAGCCCCCACCTTAACAGGAGTTACAGAGAATAAAGCCACAGTCAAGCCCACTGGTCCCCTCAGTGTGGCCTTTACCCAGTGGTTTGTGCTGAGTCCATCCGCTTCTGCCAGGACCTGCCCATCCTCTGAGAGTAAAAGGACCTTGGATCGTGTGCCTCCCCTACAGAACACAAGGGGGCACTCAGTCTTGCTCAGAAAAACCTGCAGATACAGCTAAACTTGTGCAGTCCTTGTCATAGGCAGAGCCCAGAGTGAGGGGGACAGCTTCAGCAAGCCCAATCACCATTCCCAAACCCTCCTCTGTGGCTGTTTGCTGGGCTCTTGGACTTCCAAAACATAGTTCCTGCTCAGCTTCCCTTGGGGGTATCCTACCGATCCTGCAAGACCCTACTCATATATCACCTCGTCCTTGAAACCTCCGATGTGTGGCCCACCACTACAGCTCCATTAGTTCAGCCATGTCAGTGCCCCCATGGACTCCTCTGTATTAGAAGTGCGTTAAGCTGTTTTCCTGTCTGCCTCTCACTAGACTACAAGTTCCACTGGGTCAAGCTCTGGATCATTTATTTACCCTCATTCCAGGCACAGGTAACACTCAGTAAACGTGACTAAAAAGAATGGCACGTCTCTCTGCTTCTCTCACAATAGCTAAAGGCTGCCTTTAGCAGCTCCAGCTGCCAAGATTTTCAAGACACCCTTGTGAGAAATGCTGGCCAAATGACACGAAGAGTTAATACCTGCTTAAGCAACTAAAGGGTCAAATGCTTATTACTGGGAGAAATGGTAGTTTGGACGGAGGTCTGTGGTGGTGCGATGTATGTTTCTTTACTGATCAGTACTTTTAGGAATATCACAAAAGGACACTGAAGACCTGCTGATCAAACTCGAAGATGACAAGAAGTTTCAAGGGGTAGTTAATGCATGAGGCGGCAGATTATCGTCCCAAAGAACCTCTTGACAAACTGGAAAAATGGGTCATATGTTACACATGAATATAACAGGGATGAACGCAAATTTCTGTAGTTTTTTTTTTTAAAAAAACAGTGCAATAAATACAGGGCAGGGGAGATCAATCATAACAATGCATGTGAAAAAAAAGACTTTGGGGTCCATGAGTCAGCAGTGAAATGTGACTGCCACTGAAGTAATGCAATGTCAGATTCAAAAGTAAGTGCCCTGGCTCAGACCCTCTACTGTGCCCTGATTTGACACACCCAGGGGACCCACACCCACATGCAGGGGACTTAGAGATCATTCGGTTCATCCCTCTTATCACTTCACACACGTGGTAACGAAAGCCCAGATAGGGCAAAACTCTTGCCCATAGTCACACCGAGGGGAAGAGCTATTACAAAAAGTCCTGCAGACAAGCTTCCGAACAGGAAATAAGCAAGAATAACAGAGGGTTGGATCTAGAGTGAGTAGCCTGGAGTGCCAAGAATGGAGGGGTTTCAGCCTCCCCCAGCTTTAGGTCCCAGATACCTTCCGGCAAAGATCACTGTCCGGGATTCCACCACACCCCCGCTCCCGACCCCCAGTCCAGCAACTTCACACCCGACACCTGTTCTGCAAAACTCTCTCCGGAGCGGGAATGGAAAAAAGAAGCTTCTCCAGCGGAGCACTGTGGAGTGGGTCTTTCGTGGGAGAAAGGGCTGTGGTTCCGCCGCTAAACACAAAGGACCTGCCCCGGGGTGTGGCTGTGGCACACAGTGCCTACAAAGCACACGACCGCGCGCGCAAGAGCACCGTCGCGCGGGCACACACTCCTCCTCCACAAGACCCCGCAGCCCAAAAGCCCAAAGTGGCCGGACCCTGACTGAGGTGGGAGGTCACCAGCCTGCCGACCTGGCCACGGCCTTCCGCCCCGCCCTCGGGCCAGAGAGTGGCCCAGGCCGCCCCTTCCGGACTCCCTCCTCCGGACCGCACTCACCCCTCTACACCCCCATAGAGCGCGGCCATGCTGCTGCTACCGCCACCGCGGATCCCGCCGTTTGCTTCCCTCCTGTCGGCGATCCCGGACCTCCAGCCCGCTGGGCACCGCCCCGCGTCACGTGAACGTCCGTGCGGTCCAGCCGACTCCCAGTGCGCGTGCGCGGGGCGTGGCACCGTGGCCCGCCCCAAGCCTCAGGGCTGCTGGTCTGGCTATGGCACCGGGCTGGGTGAGTGCGGTCCTCAGCGGCTCCTGCAGATCGCCTCCCCGCCTCCTGAGTCCTGCTTCTGGAGATGGATACGGGATCCCAAGCGGAGGAGCCAGGAAGGGGTGTTTGGGCCGGACCCCCTAGACCCGTTGCCTTGCTCTCCCCTCTGTGCCCGGAAGTTGCTGGCAGCTCCGCCTCGCGCGTGCGCAATGCGTGGGAGCCACGTAGACTGGGTGAAACAGGACAGTGAGGTACACCTGGCCAGACCCCCACTGGGGTGTGGGATCGGGGAGCTGCACGAAGCCAGGGGACCACTGGGAGTCCTAAAAAAGTGCACTGCTCAACCCAACACCTGCCTGGCGATGGCAGAGTCACACCGTGGGCACACGAGCACCCACTAAGACTTTACGCTGGACTTGTGTGAATATGTGTAACCAGGAGTAACCAGAAGCAGGCTGGGAAAGGAGAAAGCTCCCCAGGCTGTCCTTGTAAGCCTAGAGATGAAAGAGTTCAGCTTTCACTACTTTCCAAAGAAAGTTGGGTTCTTTGTAGAGGGTATTTGGGGGCTGTAGACTGCCAGGCGAACTAGCAGATACAGTTTGTGAAATAAAATTCGTATTTTATGGCAAGACAAAAATTTAAACATGAAAAGTTTTATCTCCCCTTTGGCTTCCTCTCTCCCCCCTATTGTGCATTGTGTATCTGCATTATGGATCGACCAAGCCTCCCCAAACTCTTGAAGGAAGGGGGACCCCTTCCGGGGCCGGAGAGTGGGCTCTTGTCTAACGCTCAGAAATGAATTGTTCGAGGAGACACACGTGCTGACAAAGCAAGAGACTTTATTGGGAAGGGGCACCCAGGTGGAGAGCAGGAGGGTAAGGGAACCCAGGAGGACTGCTCTGCCACGTGGCTTGTGGTCTCGGGTTTTATGGTGGTGGGATTGGTTTCCAGGTTGTCTCTGGCCCATCATTCTGACTCAGGGTCCTTCGTGGTGGTGCACGCATCGCTCATCCAAGATGGATTCCAGTGAGGAGGATTCTGGAAGGTTGGTAGGACAATATGGACTGGAGTCTCTTTTTGACCTTTACCAAATTCTTTGGTTTGGTGGTGGCTTGTTAGTTCCATGTTCCTTACCAGGACCTCCTGCCATAAAACTACTTGTGCAAATGGTTACTTTGGAGGCTGGCCAGTGTGGGTGGTTTCGGTCAGTGGTTCCCCTAACAAAACCTCCGTCGGCAGAATTACCAGCTTAATCATAAAGAGCAACGTTCTCCTAACATCGGTAAGACAACTCCTTAAAGATAACATTCCTTCTTGATAAGCGGTCACGTGGCACTTAGATCTGGATTATGTAAACTGTCAATAATACATCATTTAATGTACAGCCATCTTTCTCAAAAAACTTATTACTGTGCTTTGACTTCTAACAGGTGGAACAGTGCTGAGAGCTTTCTGAGATGCTCTTCTTGGGTTATAATCCTCAAATTTGGCTGGAATAAAACTTTCCATTTCTTTCTTAGATCAACTGATTACTTTTTTGTTGACAGGTTTTACAAGCCTTTTGTTGCCCTCCAGCCACCACTGCACTCTCCTTCCTTACACGGGGTCGTGACAGGGAAAGGGGGGACAAAGGGGAAAGATGCCAGGTCTGGGAGTCAAGCTGGGGCTCCTGCGTGCCTCTGCGGGCTCCTCTAGACGGTTCTGGGCCCGTAAAGGGCAGCAACTCGTGCTGGAAGGACAGTCAGCTGCCCTTGGTGTCTCTTCTGGAACGTCAGTCTAGGGAGGGGTCCTTAGCAGGGCCATTCTCAAGCTGGCCTGTCCCCACTCCCCACCCCCATCTACCTGCCCAATAAAAATTAGTTAAGATCTATGTAGTACTTTATGGTTTTCAAAACTCTTTTGATGGTTAAATCCTGTGTTAGCCTGAGTAGGTGGCTGTTTATCATCTCCATTTTGTAGAGGAGAAGCAGCAGCAATTATGTGTAATTCACCCGAGGTCATCCACTAGTAAATGGTGAAAATGCTTATCTTCACACCTTTCTCTTTTGCTTCCTTTTCTAACAAGAAATACAAAGGGAAACTTTAATATTGTCGTACACATAGATCCCAAGGCTTATTGCACTAGTGCATGGAAAGGTACAGTCTTTTCAAAATCCACCTACATCTCCTTTCCTTCAAAACTGCCAGTTTGGGGACTTGCCTGGTGGCGCAGTGGATGGGACTCCCATCTTCTTAAAGAGAAACCCTGCACTAGGATCCTCTTTCCCTGATAGCCAGCTGGGTCTGGTTATGCTTTGGTGTGAACATTTGGTGTATATGTACTTTTTAAACTAGAAGAGAGGAGTCTTTTCAGTTCTTACATATTTGGGACACTGAAACACTTCAGTTTAAGCCCCAAGAATAATTAAAAAGTAAAGCACTGCATCATAGGGAATATTGGAGAGAGGAGTAGGATTTTTTTTTAATGCCCACCTATATCATTTACATCCATAGCACATCAGACCTGGAAGGTGCTTAATCCAACAAACACATATTTTTAGAATAATGGAAGTAATAGATTCTGGTGAAATTAAACTGGCAGGATTTTTTTAAAAAATATTTATTTATTTATTAGGTTGCACTGGGTCTTAGTTGCGGCAGGTGGACTCCTTAGTTGCAGCTCGCCGGCTCCTTAGTTGAGGCACGTGGGCTCCCTAACTGTGGCTCGCAGGCTCCTTAGTTGTGGCATGTTAACTCTCAGCCGCAGCAGCATGTGGGATCTAGTTCCCTGACCAGGGATCGAACCTGGGCCCCCTGCACTGGGAGCGTGGAGTCCCATCCACTGCGCCACCAGGGAAGTCCCGAAACAGGGAGGATTTTTGAAGGAAAGGAGATGTAGGTGGATTTTGAAAAGACTGTACCTTTCCATGCACTAGTGCAATGAGTCTTGGGATCTATGTGTATGATAATATTAAAGTTTCCCTTTGTATTTCTTGTTAGAAAAGGAAGCAAAAGAGAAAGGTGTGAAGATAAGCATTTTCACCATTTACTAGTGGATGACCTCGGGTGAATTACACATAATTGCTGCTGCTTCTCCTCTACAAAATGGAGATGATAAACAGCCGCCTACTCAGGCTAACACAGGATTTAACCATCAAAAGAGTTTTGAAAACCGTAAAGTACTACATAGATCTTAACTGATTTTTATTGGCATTACTAATCAGTGTCTGCCATCCAACACAGTAGCCACATGTGACTATCGAGCACTTGAAATGTGGCTGGTCCAAAATGAGATGCACTGTGAGTGTAAAATACAGGATGGCAAAGATTTCGTACCAAGACGGAATGTAAAATATCTCCAATAACTTTTACACAAGTTACATGTTGAAATGATATTATTTTGGAGATAGTGGGTTAAAATGATATATTATTAAAATCAATTTTGCCAGTCTGTTTTATCTTTTTTAATATAGTTACTAGAAATTTTAAAATTATACATGTGGCTCACACATTTCTATTGCACGGTGCTATTTTATATCCTGTCTCCTAGACGTCTGGGCCAGAATATTTCGGTCATTGAGTACCTGTTTATGAACTATGATTGATTTAAAGAAGAAAACTGCATTGAATAAATGACTGTACATTTGTGTTGTACATTAAAGTTCTATATAAAGCTCTTTTAGGTACATTTATCTCATTTGATCATTCTAACAACCCCATGAAAATATCAGATTTCTAACCACATATTACAAGTGAGGAAACTCTGAAATCAAAGTTATTAGCCTAGGCTCACACAAATAAGAGATGTTGCTTAAAATGTGTGTGGGTAGTTCCCGTAATGGGAAGGAAATAAAGATGTTGCAAGGCAGACAAGTGTTCACCACTGTATAGCTTGTAAAAGTTTAATGCCCCTTTGTACTGGACTTGCAGCATCCTGACAGCTGCTCCTGTGAAGCTCACGAGGTTGGTAAAGTCCTCTAAGTATCTGCAAGCCACAGTTTCATATTCTGTCTTCTCTAGTGTGTCCCCACGACTCCAGAGAGGCCCTATTTCCTGGGGGTTGGAGGGGTCAGGTAAGAGGGACAGGAGGGAAAAATATCTCCCCTCCCAAATCCACTTAACGATTTTGGGACAGAGGATTTAGTGACCCGAGATCCTCAACAGGTTGTGTTGACTTGGTTCATGAAAGCACAACCACGTCTGTTTTTACTCAGCACTGTATTTCCAGGGCCAACCTCACTATCGGGCACAAGATAGGAGGTCCATGAATGGTTTTGAGAGTACTTATAACATATAAAGCACTGTACCACAAACATGAGAGCTAGTCAATGCTACTGTGAACTAAAGAAGGAAGCAAGCAGATTCTACGGCAGAGCCAATTTGCAGAACAGACTGGGGAAGAGAAAGACGTTTGGAGAAAATAGAAATGAAACTGCAAATTGGGGAAGTGGGAGCTGGACAAGTGGTCAGGGGGCCTCAGAGGGATCTAGCCCTAATCTGTCCTGCATTGGGAGATTGCCAGTACATGTGTGACCTCAGCACTGCACTTTAGGCTAATTAATCTGGCAGGTTCCTTGTAGCAGGACAACTGGGAGGGAAGAGCCTGGAGCAGGGAGACACTTAGAAGGCTGGGGCAATGGCCCAGGAAGAGATGAACAAGGAAGTGATAAGGGACAGGGCAGAGGTCATGGGAGGGATTGAAGTTGGGGTGCGGATCATACTGACCTCGTCCTCTGTTGACCGAGGATGAGGGCAGGGACAGAGGCTGGAGTTGCCTTTCTTACAGTGAAAGAGAGAGAGGTGAGGGGCTGCCTTGCTAAGGGTGGAGGTGGGACTCTGAGGCTGGTTGATGTAAGGCAAGAGCTCTTCCAGACCTGCAGGTCCCCCAGGAACAATCCAGAAGGGGCGGGGTGCACACAGAAGCAGGTGTGGATACCTGGCTATACACAGTCTGCCCTTCAAGTCTCCTCTGCCTTGATCTGAAGTGGTTCTGAAAGGGGGGCTTTGGGCCAAGGCAGCTACTCCAGAAAATCCTGTTGGTTTTCTCCCTCTTACTGGACATGTGGGTGTTTATGTATGTGTTTATATGCATGTTTTGGCTTGTGTCATCTATACGTAGATGTGTGTACATTTATTTATATATTTGAACTCGTCTTTGTATATGTTTCTAAGTGACTACACGTGTCTACAAGTGCATGATTTGAGATAATATCTTTTTTTTTGGCCACCCCTGGAGGCATGTGGGATCTTAGTTCCCCAACCAGGGATGGAACCCGTGCCCCTGCAGTGGAAGCGTGGAGTCTTACAACTGGATCGCCAGGGAGGACCCTGAGATAATATCTTTATGCACTTTTGTACTAGTGTATGTACAGAATTAGAATTAGCATTTCAATTCTTTTTTTTATAAATTTATTTATTTTGGGCCACATTGGGTCTTGGTTGCTGTTCGCGGGCTCTCTCTGGTCGGTGCGAGCGGGGGCCACTTGGCTACTCTCCGTTGTGGTGCTCCGACTTCTCAGTGCTGTGGTTTCTCTTGTAGCAGAGCACAGGCTCTAGGTGCGCTGGCTTCAGTAGTTGTGGCACGCAGGCTCAGTAATTGTGGCGCACGGGCTTAGTTGCTCCGTGGCAGGTGGGATCCTCCCAGACTGGGGCTCAAACCCGTGTCCCCTGCATTGGGAGGCGGATTCCCAACCACTGAGCCACCAGGGAAGTACCAGCATTTCAATTCTTAAAGGAACCTAAGCAACCTGCATATCTAGGCACCTTTGAGCAGATGCACAGATGTACAAGTGTAACTTTGCAGGTTGTGCTGGAGCTGGCCTGCACTAGCTCACAGAGAGCTAATTGTGCACATCTTTCTAACTTCTGTTCAGTGGTATGGTGTTGGTAGCTCTAACTTACCACGGTGTGAGTATTTATACCATAGAAATCAGCAACTGGTACCAATCACATTGTTGTTATTTTTGTTTCCCAGAAAGCTGACTGTTAAACATTTACCAGCACACACTGGATAGATGTTTGTCATGTGTGAGAATGTCGGTGGTCTGTGTATATCAGTGCAGAAGTACGTATACGAAAGCGTGTCTTGTGTAATGTGTCCAATTTTTTTTATAGACCATAGACTCAGGGGTGCAAAAATGCAACTAAGTATTTTCCCACAACTAAAAGTAATTTCTGTCTCAACCCTCCGCTCTTAATCTAGTCACTTATAGGGGAACTCGGGCATTTCAGGTTCAATTTAGATCGAACACTCGTCCGCCTCTTGGTTCCCCGTGTTTGTGTCTGAGGGCCAGGTGTAAAGGGCACTGCAGCAGCCGTGAGGAGGGGCGGCTCCAGGCATCTGCTGAGATGGTGCGGTTTTCCCATCCAGGCCTTTGCTTATTCGCATCCAGTCTCCTGACATCTCCTGAGATTCCCTCGGCCCTGTGAAGAATCCAGTTTCCCAGTGCACGTTGCCATTTTTGAAACCTGTAGTCTTGGCAGGTGTCAGGGCAAATTATGGTTCCCTCTTCCTGAGCTCCCTCCAGTCTGCCGCCTCCAGGAGTCACAGAAGAAGAGAAGCAGTGTCACATCCCCTCACAGCACAGTACCCTATAAGATAAATCTTATAGAGGCTGAAATTCCCAGAGGTCAGGGGCCAAGCTGGGATTTGAACTCAATTCTCTCTGACTCCAAAGCTTTTTCCACTCTACCAGACTTCCCCAGTTCTCCATGGATTAGAGGCAGTTGGTACAAGCTTTTGATCATGATGGGTTAGGCCACTGGTACTTAAGTAATCATAGAATTCCCAATTCCATCGTTTGACCGTGTAGCAGCAGGTACTGCTCTCGACACTGCGGTACAACGGGAATGCCAGAAATAAGTGTGTGTGGAGGGAAGGCTGTGAGATGAACCTCCGCTAGGAAGTCTGTCACATGTAAAGCCAGTGGCGTAAGTTTCACCAATTTCTCCTCCCCAGCCTGTCCCGCTCCTTTATCAGGATTTGTTTTTGGTGCCTAGCTGGAGCCCTGGACACAGAACTTCCTGAGCTACTAACAGTCTATGTCCTAAGAAAGAGGGCCCAAAGACTCAAGGTGGGGTGGGTTATGTGGACCAGAACGGAGGCCGGATTCTCCCAGAATCCTCCTCTGGAAGAGGTCCCCCTGCAAGGGAGGTTGGACAGACATGTAGAGGAGGAGCCTCATCTCTCCCAGGCTCCTGTCTTGCCCCTTGGCAAGTGTGAGGAAACCAGAGCTCCCCTTTTATAAAATTTATTCTTTTTTAATAAATAAATAATTGTTTTTATTGAGATAATTGTAGATTCACATGAAGTTGTAAGGAATACTGCAGAGAGGTCCCAATTTCCCTCAAAGGTAACATCTGGCACAACTATAGTACGATATCACAACCCACATGTTGACAGATTCCATCCATCAGTCTTTCCAATTTCTCCTATTTCACCTGTACCCGTTTTCACAAGTATTTGTGTGTGTGTTTAGTTCTGCAGTTTTATCACATGTATAGGTTCGTGTATCTACCACCTCAGTCATGAGACAGAACTGTTCCATCTGCAAAGGATGCCTCAAGTCACCCTTTGATACCTGCCCTCCCTCCCCCCACCCCCGCCCCTGACTCCTGGCAACCAATAATTTGTTCTCCATTTTCAAAATGTTATAATTTCAAGAAGGGGATGTAAATAGAACCAGACAGTGCGCAACCTTTTCTCATGCAGCATAATTCCCTGGAGGTTCATCCAAGCTGTGGCATGTCCCATAGTTCCTTGTCATTGCTGAGTAGTATTCCATGGTGTGGATATTGTATATTTCTTTTTTGTTGCTGTTGTTATATATATATTTTTTAATTTATTATTTTATTCATTGATTTTTGGCTGCATTGGGTCTTCATTGCTGCACATGGGCTTTCCTTATTTGTGGTGAACAGGGGCTACTCTTCATCTAGGTGCGCAGACTTCTCATTGTGGTGGCTTCTCTTGTTGCGGAGCATGGGCTCTAGGCACGTGGGCTTCAGTAGTTGTGGCACGTGGGCTCAGTGGTTGTGGCTCGCAGGCTCTAGAGCACAGGCTCAGCAGTTGTGGCACACAGGCTTCGTTGCTTCGCATCATGTGGGGTCTTCCCAGACCAGGGCTCGAACCCGTGTTCCCTGCATTGGCAGGCGGATTCTTAACCACTGTGCCACCAGGGAAGCCCTCTTATATATTTTTTAATTGAAGTATAGTTGATTTACAATGTCGTGTTGGTTTCAGGTGATTCTATAGCAAAGTGATTCAGTTATATATATATGGGTTATTACAAGGTATTAAAATAGTTCCTTGTGCTATACAGTAGGTCCTTGCTGTTTATCTATTTTATATATAGTGGTGTGCATCTGTTGATCCCAAACTCCTAATTTATCCCCCCTCCTTTCCCTTTTGGTAACCATAACTTTGTTTTCAATGTCTGTGAGTCAATTTCTGTTGTGTAAATAAGTGCATTTGTATCATTTTTTAAGATTCCACATGTAAGTGATATCATATGATATTTGTCTTTCTCTGTCTGACTTACTTCACTTTGTATGATAATATCTATGTCCATTCATGTTGCTGCAAATGGCATTGTTTCTTTTTTATGGCTGAGTAATATTCCATTGTATATATACACCACATCTTCTTTATCCATTCATCTGTTGATGGACACTATTGTTGCTTCCATGTCTTGGCTATTGTAAATAGTGCTGCTGTCTTTCCTTTTAGTTAAATATTTCACTAATACAAAAATCTATGCAATGTACATAAAGGTTATAAAGTCATGGATCCTTATCTGCAAACTCTTGAGCCTCACAGAAGAACCTGGGAAATGAGGAGCAGCTCTGTTTTGGTACCAACCCTCGAGCCCTTGCATGTGAGAATCCCTCCTTGGGTCTGGAGGGACTGTCTGCAGGGAGAGCGGGCTGATGAGAGCCTCAGGATGAAAAGAGGGGGCAAACCGGGCCTGGGGCAGACTAGTGCCTGCCTAGAGTAGGGCCTCCCTTTATGCTCAGACCTGTGGTGGGAAGAGGCTGGAGCAGACAGCTGCTGGTGGGGGCTGGGCAGAGACTCTTCTCAGCGCAAGTCACCACCTGTTCCAGCACCATCTGTTACCAGGGGCAAGATGAGCACAGAGGCAGTGCCAGGATCAGACAGACCTCTGCCAGGAGGGTTCCCTGGAGGAGGAGGGAAATCAGGAGAGACACCTCTGAAGCTTTATCCTCAGCTCCTGGAGATGATCCTGGCTAGGACTTCCTTAGCAAGCACTAAGTCTCTGCAGGCAGCTGGAGTCTTGGACTGGTCAGGGCCCCAGGGAGATCCCAGCTGAGAGAAGGGACCTGGAGCCTGCGGGAGACAAAGTGTGTGAGGAAATCAGAGGCTGGGAGACTTGCTCAGGGCACCGCTGTCCCGACTGGCTCGGCCACTCCCTACCACATGCCCCAAAGACTCTCCTTCCAGGCTGAGTGCCTTCCTCCCAGAATCCTGAGGGCTTGCAAACCACTTCCCAACTTATCCATCCCGGGGGCACAATTCCATCTTTGTGTGCTCTCATCCAACCTGACTCTCTCTGGACCCTCCATAGGGTGGACCCTCACTGAAACTCAGGAGTGGGGACGTGAGAGAGAGGGGTTGGGAGGGGCAACCAGGGCACCGGCTTCTGAGCCTTTCCAGGTGCCTCGTTCAGGGTTTGGTCAGGCCTGGGGGAGGACAGACATGGGTCTCCCAGACGGGCTGGGGAGGCAAGGAGTCAACCCCTGGAGAGTTCAATAAGCCAGTGATACCAAAAATCGGCCTCTGTATACCAGCACGGAATTGAATCTCAGAGACAGAGTTTGGGTGAAGTAGAAGAGAACAGCTTTATCGCTTTGTCAGGCAAAGGGGGCCACGGTGGGCTAATGCCCACAAAACTGTGTGTCCCGAGACTTCCCTGGTGGTCCATTGGTTAAGACTCCATGCTCCCAATGCAGGGGGCCCGGATTTGATCCCTGGTCAGGGAACTAGATCCCCCATGCTGTAACTAAGGGCTTGCATGCCTCAACTGAAGATCCTGCATGCCTCAACAAAGACCCGGTACGGCCAAATAAATAAATAAATATTAAAACAAAACTGTGTGTCGTGACGGGGGGATATGGGGAGGTGTTATGAGGAGTTTTGTTTTGCTTTTTGGCCGTGCTGTGCGGCATGGGGGGGTCTTAGTTCCCCCACCAGGAATTGAACCCTCAGCCCCTGCAGTGGAAGCGCAAAGTCCTAACCACTGGACCACCAGGGAATTCCTGGTGCTGTGAGGAGTTTTATAGTCAAGGGGATGGGTTGCTGATAAGGATCAGGGTACCTGCAGGGCCTGCATTTCTTCAATCCAGAGCTCATCCAGAGTCAGGTGGTTTTAAAGATACAGTGATATATATCCCTTGAGGGGGAACCAGGACCCTGCCCCAAGGCTGCACTATTGTTTGTTGACTGCCCCTCCCTTGCCTCTGCATCCCCTCCCTTCCCTGATTAGCAACCATTTAAAATTGCCCTTTGGAACTCAGGGAAGGTCATGGAGGCCGAAACCTACTTCCTACAAACAAGAAATGGGGGACACAGAAAGACTTTTATGCCCAGGAGCCCCACATGGTCCTGCTCGGTTTCACCAGGAAGTCACAGGGAGGTGGTCAGGGAGTCCAGTGAGTATCGTGGACTCCGGGTGCAAACAGGAGGCCAGAGAAGACAGGGGTTGGAATGGGCTGGAGCACCCAGGAAGGCTTCCTGGAGGAGGGATGTTAAGTAGGTCTTGAAAGCCTGGGCAGAGAGAAAGGGCAGGAAGAGCACTGTGAGTGGGGGGAGGAGGGTCTGTGCAGGGCAGGGAGCCAGGAGGAGCAAGGTCCTTTAGGGCTCCAGAGCCATGACTCAGAGTGTCACGTGCGGGGGCAAGGGGTAGAGCCAGGCAGCTTTCCTTTTCTTCTCCACCTGCCCAGGAGACCCGGCCAGTGTGACCGGCAGGGTGGGAGACTGGACAGATGGAAGAGGAAGGGCCGGCTGGTAGCTTTGAGACAGGAAGAGGGCAGGGCACAACCTTTAAAAGAATGACATAGCTGTTGAGGACACGACATAAACGGGTTAGAACCAACTGAGTCCAAGATGGTGGACAAGTCGACTTCCGCTAGATCTTGAACCTTAGTATACGCTCATTGTAATACATCAGCACGCTAAATGACACATCCACAGGCGCTATGACAGTTCCGAGGCCGACCATAAAAGGCCAAAAGGTGGGCGGTGACCCAATTCCTGGAAATCTCCACCCCTTCCCCAAAATAGTTGGAATAATTCTCCCACTCAGTTAGCCTATGAAATTACCCAGCCTATAAAAACTAACCACTTCAGATCTGGGGGGCCTCTCTCGCCTTCTGAGATGGCTCACACTCTGTCTGTAGAGTGTGTATCTCCCTGAATAAAACTTCTTGTACTTTATGGCTCACTCTTGAATTCTTTCCTGCAAGAAGCCAAGAACTCACATGTGGCGGCCGTCCCAGGCCCTGAGACCTGGGACACCACCGTCTTCTCTCCCACCGTCTTCTCTCCCCTGACGTTCTTTCCTGCAACAGCTTAATCAGTTAAAACAGTCCCTTTCATGGTGCCCTGCAGGTCTCAAAGGGCTCTTTGGAGCCAATCCCCCCTATTTCAATACCTGCTAAGAAATAGGGAGACCAATGGTCTGGTTTGCTCAGGACTGACGGAGTTCCTGTGACATGGGACTTTCAGCTTTAAAAATGGGATGAATTGGTTGCTCTATCAAAAAATCACTTCTGGGGGCTTCCCTGGTGGCGCAGTGGTTGAGAGTCCGCCTACCGATGCAGGGGACACAGGTTCGTGCCCCAGTCCGGGAAGATCCCACATGCCGCGGAGCGGCTGGGCCCGTGAGCCATGGCCGCTGGGCCTGCGCGTCTGGAGCCTGTGTTCCGCAACGGGAGAGGCCACAACAGTGAGAGGCCCGCGTACCACACAAAAAAAAAAAAAAAAAAAAAAAAAAAAAATCACTTCTGGAGAGGAGTCCTAGGGCAACTCTGTCAGTCGCCCCAATGACCCATGACAGGTTATATGGCTCAAGTGTCTTTAGAAGGAGAAGTGTTTGGTTTTCAGTTCTATAAAACTGTCCTCCAATAATTTCTGAGCAGGATTTACCTGTCACTGCCGATAACAGAATGAGGTATTGTTCCACAGATCAGTTCTGCATTGTTTCCCAAATGGTGTTTCCTGGAAGGTTTAATGGGTGCTTCCAGAACAAAGGGTTCCTGTGCCCTGGGCTGAGTCCTCTTCAGTCTTCCTGCTCCACCCTTGTTGGAGAGTCCGGCTGCCCATCAGTACATTAAGGCTCAGAAAAGCCCCAAAGGAGAGAAACCCGTTTTGTCCTGTTTAATGGCTCAGTAAACAAGGTGGCACCACGGGAGTCTTTTCTCACAAGAGGTATTAAGCCCCTAATACATCTGCCCCTGCCAGCGCACATACACACACACACACACACACACACACACACACACATAGATTTTCTCTCTCTTTTTTAAACAAAATTATTTATTTGTGGCTGCATCGGGTCTTCGTCGCTGCACATGGGCTTTCTCTAGTTATGGCGAGAGGGGGCTACCCCTCCTTGCTGTAGGGCCTCTCACTGCAGTGGCTTCTCTTGTTGCAGAGCACAGGCTCTAGATGTACGGGCTTCGGTAGTTGTGGCTCATGGGTCTAGAGCGCAGGCTCAGTAGTTGTGGCACCCGGGCTTAGTTTCTACGCGGCATGTGGGATCTTCCTGGACCAGGGCTCGAACCCGTGTCCCCTGCATTGGCAGGCAAATTCTTAACCATTGAGCCACCAGGGAAGTCCCCAGATTTTCTCTTAATTCCAGCTTGAAAAACTCTGGAAGAGGGACTTCCCTGGAAGTCCTGTAACAGGTCACTGTTAACAGGTCATCCTACATAGATATTTGGGCTCGGGGCCTTCCTCATACCCTTGTCATCACACCTCCCCCCTCCCCAGGGCAGTCCTGTGTGCTGAGCCATCTCTGCTCTCTCCCAAGAGTGAGAGGGGCAGGGCCCACCATCAGAAGTCCCACGCGGCCGGGCATGTGCGGTTCAGTGACTGTCTGAGGCCTAAGCAGAGGGGACAGCAGCGCCTTTCCTGAGACAAGTGGGAAGAAGGTATCAGCCATGGCTGACCGAGCGGTGACCCAGGGCCCAACACAGAGCCAGTTAGCAGCCACCACAGTGGTAGTGGGCTTGCCTCGGCTTCCACGAGAACCCCCACATGCAACTGGCACGTCAGGCCAAGTTAGCACCAGGAGGGCTGAGTGGAATCTGGCTGGAGGCTGCCTGCATGGGGGAGTGTGGGTGGTAACACTTCTCCTGGGCTCAGAGGAGCTGGGCCAAGTGAGACGCATGAGCACGTGTGCCTCTGCCTGTGTGTGTACATGCGCGTGGTGCGTGTGACACATGCGTCACCCAGGGCTCGTGTGTCAGTGTGCACGTGTGCACCTGCTCACGTTCCTTCAGCATGTTTAGTGCGTGCTTTGTGGGCCTACCTGGCAAAAGCTGGGAACTCTAGGACTGAGCCGGCCAAAGTCCCTGCCCTCACGGGGCTTACATTTTAGTGGGAGAGACAGAAAAGAACCAAGTAAACACCTACTATATTGGCGTGGAGTGGAAAGTGCTGCGAGGAGAGGCAAAGCAGGAAATGGGATGGGGTTCCTATTTTGCACTGGGGTCAGGGAGGGCCCCCTGTGGACGTGACCTTGACCTAGTGCGGAGGAGGCATCCTGTGAATATCTGGAGGAGGGCCTTAGACAGAGGGCAGAGGGGGGGCCAGAGTGAGGGAGCTGGAATTCCACCACGTGGCCAGTGGGCGTGGTGTGGATGGGAGGAAAAGGGAGACTGCACGGCTGGGATGACATCTGATGGACCAGGCCTGGGGACCTCCCTCAGCGAGAACCTACCTGCCCGACTCGGCTCTGAGGGGCAGCTCTGACACCCTCCTTAAGTCCGATCCCACTGTCCAGCACAGCGAGGCACCATCCCCAGGTAGGCCCCTCAGCTCTGCCGATGTGTCTGCATGGTGACCAGCAACAGGAGAAGGCTGTGCCCAGGGAAAGAGAACAGGGCTCTCACAGCCGGGCTCAAAACTGGCCTTGAAGCTGCGTCCTAGTTACCAGAGGCAAGGCTGCTTGTGGGTGCCCTGATGTGTGGAGCCCCCTGGCAGATGGCGTGATGGGACTGCTAAGAGGCTGCTGGGGACACTGGAGACCCTGGACCAGGCTCCCTCAACCCAGACTTTCCCTTGGGAGGCCTGGCGCGTGCAGCAACCAGGGCTGGGCCTTGGGAAAGCTGGAGGCCTCACTGCCCCTCACCCCGCCGCTCCGTGGGAAGGGCAGGCTCTAGACCCCAGCAAAGGTTCCAGAAGCTGCTTTCGGACCTTGTCCTCCATTTCCCAAACCCCGCAGCCCTGGCCAGAGAGCCTCGCAGGCCCAGGAGGGGAAGCTTAGCGGGCCCGCTGCAGAAGGCCTCTGGCAGAGGTTGGGTGGATGAAAGGAAAGGGAGGTTGTTAGGTGGGAAAACTGTTGTCACCCCATCAAACCAGCCAGAGGCTTCCTTCCAGGGGGGCAGACGGATTGGGGCGTCTCGGGATGACGGCAGGCGTGGGGCCCGTGTCCCTGTGTCTTGCTGGGAAGCTGCGTCTGCGGGTCTGTTTGTGTGCGTGTGTACAGGTGCGCATCGGGTGTCTGGGTCAGTCTGGGTCCTTCCTGGTTGTTTGTGTGTCTGTGGGCGAGTACCCGTGCCTCTGTGCCCATGAGCACCTCCGTGGCCCCCGCACGTGCCGGCTGTGTGGGGGCCTCTCTGGGTACGTACCTCTCTGGGTGTGAGTGTGTGAGGGGTCTCGCGGTACGTCGCCTGTCAGCCTCTGAAGCTGTAACACCCTGCTCCCTAGCATGACCCCGAAGCTCTCGGGGAGAAGCCGCCTCCTGCGTTCTGGTCCAGGCGGTGGCCTGGGTGGTGGGAGACAAGCAGCTCTTGGGGGATGCGGCAGTGCTGGGCTGGTGGGCACAGGCCCGCACCTAGCTCTGCCTTTGCTGTCACTGTCACCCGCCGCTGCATGGCTGGCCAGACCGGCGGCCCCCAAACCAGTCCCGCACTGATCGTGGCCTCTTACTGACCTCTGGCTGTGGTTTCACACTCTCGTCACTGCCACTGCCGACCCTGAAGGGGCACGGAGTGTGGCGGCGAGGAGAGGAGGTGGGTTGGTTGGACGGCAGCTGGTGGGCGGGGCTCAGAGATATCAGATTTGGGAGGCAATTCTGAGGGAATCTAGCCCCCTCCCCAGTGTATCCACGCAGCGGCACAGTTCCATCTTTGTGTACTCCCCTCCAACCTGACTCTCTCTGGACCCTCCTAAGGGTGGGCCCTCACTGAAACTCAGGAGTGAGGAGGCGAGAGGGAGGGGCTGGGGGCGGCAACCAGGGCCCTGGCTTCTGAGCCTGTCCACGTGCTTTCCCCGGGGTTTGGCCAGACTGGGGGAGGGCAGGCGTGGGTCTCACACGCTGGCTGCGGAGGTAAAGTGTCAGCTCCTGGAAAAGTCACGAGGAGGCAGTAAATGAGCCCGGTGAGGACCGTGGACTCTGGATGCAAAGAGGAGGCCGGAGAAGATGGAGGCTAGAATGGGCTGGAACACTCAGGAAGACTTCCTGGAGGAGGAATATTAAGTGGGTCTTGAAAAACTGGTAGGGACTGGTTGGGCAGAGAGAAAGGGCAGGAAGAGCACTGTGAGTGGGGCAAGGAGGGTGTGTGCAGGGCAGGCAGCCAGGAGGAGCAAGGTCCTTTAGGGCTCCAGGGCCATGACTCAGTGTCGTGTAGGGCTGGGGGATAGAGCCGGGAAAGCTTCAGGGATTGCCCTTTGCTGAGTAGGGGCTGGAAGGAAGGGGAGGGAGAAGAAGGGCAGGCTGGGCACGGCTGGCCACACAGGCAGGCCCCTCCACGGCCAACGTTACTACTGTCTTACCTGAGGGGGGTGGGTACTCCAGACTCTGGTGCCCTGTGTACTTCTCTCCCCCAGGGCAGTGGATCCCATCCTGGCTGCCCTGTGGAAGCCCTGTGCAAACAGTGGGGTATCCGGTGCAAAGGGGGCATTTGAAAAACTGCCGCAGCCGGGGCCCCAGCCCAGGGTCTGATCCCACTTGGTCTGAAGTCGTTACGCTGTGCAGCCGGACCAAGAACCCCCTGACTCAGAGTTAAACAATGAGGGGGGAGTAGATGCAGCTGACATCGGAGAAGGCGGGGGGGGGGGGTGCAAACTTCGCATCAGTGTCTTTTGAACCCTGGTAACCTCTTCCCCTGGGGCAGTTAGGACTCTTGAGTTGCAAGAAACAGAAACTTCGATAAGAGGAAGCTGGGATGGGAAGGGATTGGAACTGGGATCCAGAAAGACTAAGCCACACCCCACTGACCATATCTTCTCACACACCAGCCCGGGGCCTTCTCACCACAGCCTAGCTTCCTTTGTTGTCACCCACATAGTGGGCTCTCAGGTTGACATCTTATTGGCTAAGTGCCACGTGCTACACACAGGCTGGCCCCGCTTTCTCTCAGGCCGCCTTTCCACTTCTGGGAAAGAGAATCTGGCTGTCCTTAAGGATCCACCCCTAGTGCGATCTGTAGTGTGATCTGGCTAAATATTGCTGCAGGGGCCAGCCCTGTAGGCAGGATGGTTCTTGCGTGCCAGGCCCTGTGCTGGGCACTGGGAACAAGGAAATGAGCACATGCTCATCGCCGTCTCAGGAAACATTTGAGCTGGGTCTTGAAGAATGAGTAGGAGTTTGCCGGGTGGAAAGGGTGTAACGGGTGAGGCTGGGGAGTCTGCGTCTCAGGCAAGAACACCACAGAAAGAGAAGGAACCTCCAACTCCCTTAACTCTGTGTGAACAGAGAGAGAACGCCTGCGCAAGGAGGGACCCTTAATGGGGCACCGCGCTAAGGTGCAGTTTGGGTTTGATATGCACCGTATTTCCCCTGCCTACTGCTACCACCCAATCCCCCAATGGTTGGGCTGAAGTTGATAGCAGAGAGCTTTGTTTTGTTTTGTTTGAAAAGCAGGACACATCGCTGCCCTAAGCAAAATAGACGTTCTGTTAGGAAGGAAAAAGGAAAAGAGGGCGATCGGGCAGCAGCCCTTCAGTCTACACATCCTCGTTCCCTCGTACGGTAAGCACCTGACTCTGCCCATCACAGGAGGTGATACGAAAAGCCTGCAGAAGCGGAGGAGGCTGGCATAGGAGGCGAAAGTGTTCCATATGAGAACGCCTGGAAGGAGAGGGCTGGGGGGAGAGTGTGTGTGTGTGTGTGTGTGTGTGTGTGTGTGTGTGTGTGAAATATCTGAAGAGTGGATATTCGGAGGCAGTGTATCTGTTGGGAAAGGCATTCTCCTGTGTGCAGTCTTTCTACCCTAACTGGGCCTAAGGACAGGCCTTGGGCCTGGAACGTTTCCTCCCCAAGAGATAATGAGCCCATACAGCCCGTGCCGGGCTTATCACCTCGTGTGGGAATATCCTTCCCCGTTTCAAGCTCAGCGTGTGCTCCTTTGTCCCACTTATACGTGCACATCAGTGCCCCTCCGGCACGCCCCCAGCTTTCAGGATTCCAGACTCCAGGAAGGAGGGGTTGGGATGCTTCTGCTTCAGCACAAGAGGGGTGCACAGAGGCCAGCTGCCCCGCGGTGGCTGCACCTGCCATCAGGGCCACCTGCTGGCCATGAGGAACCAAGGCCCACGGCTGAAGCTGCCCTTGCTCTGTCTTCACACGAGTAAAGAAAGCATTGGGCGGTTCAGTGCTTGACCGCGCTGTGTTTTCCTTGGCGACTCCAACACCCAGATGCAGCGGGCAGAAGTGTTTGGACTTTTGTTCCAGTGGCTGACGCTGTGATGACCTTTGTGATGATCCCCATAGTTGGAGTCCTCCTCTGGCACTGGTTACGGGTACAAGATGTTCTGGGGTTAAGCATGCGGGTACCGGTACCAGGAAGACGAGGGACTGGGGGTGACCAACTCAGTCCAGTTAGCCCTTGACTTTCCTGGTTGTGGCCCAGAAAGTCCTGTATCCTGGCCAGAGCAGCAGGGTTGGCCACCCAATCTGGGCCTTCTTAGCTGTGTGACCTTGATAAAGTTACCTAACCTCTCTGTGCCCTGGGTTCCTCCTCCATAAAATGGGTATAAAAATAATACCTACTTTAAAGACTTTTTGTGAGGATTAAACAAGAGAGTTTGTATAAAGGACCTAGCTCGATGCCTGGCACAAAGACATGTTCAACAAATCTTAGCCATTAATAACAATATCACAGCTGGTGTATAGACTTTTTCTGGGTAGTCCCAAAGGGGAAAACTGGACCACTCTCTTCAGTACAAAGAAATATTTCCTCACAGATCATGGGGTAGTGAATTTTCAAGGTGTTCAAATAAAGGCACATGTTGGGCCTGCTTTGTGAAG
The DNA here is from genome assembly GCF_039906515.1 of Pseudorca crassidens. Lineage (NCBI taxonomy): Eukaryota > Metazoa > Chordata > Mammalia > Artiodactyla > Delphinidae > Pseudorca > Pseudorca crassidens. The sequence continues at coordinate 31,170,624 of NC_090309.1, forward strand.
TGGGAGGTAGAACTTCCTCCTGGCCCTGGCCCTTCTTAGTCCTTTGATATATTCATCTCAGCCTCCTCTTTCCCCCCACGAGGGGAGTTAGCTCGTCAGAGACAGCTGTCCCTCTTCTTCTAATCAGGATTTCCTGTCACGGGGGACCACTCAGAGCTGCTTGAATCAAGACAGGGAGGCACTCCAGCTATCTGTGTGGGTAAAGGTGGAGTGAATGTGAATGGCTGGCTGCTGTCCGGGCTCCTGGGGCCACCTCCTCTCCTTGGAGAGGAGCTCCCAGCTCTGGCTGGACTTCCATCAGAGGAGGTCCCACAACCCTGCTCAGGGGCTCTTCTGTGTGTGTGTGTGTGTGTGTGTGTGTGTGTGTGTGTGTGTGTTTGTATGAGAGAGAGGGAGAGGGAGAGGGAGACATCTGCAAGGGTCTCAGTTGATATGTGCCGAATCCCAGAGTATTGCCTTCCCCTGCCTTGTTCTTTCCTGTCATTCTCCAGACACACACACACACACACACACACACACACACACACACACACACACACACACACACACACACACACACACACACACACACACACACACACACACACACACACACACACACACACACCCTTCCCCACCCCCAATCCGGTCCTCTCAGCTCGCAGGCCCGGCAGCTTAGCTGAAGACAATGCTGAGGCAATTAACAGAGCCTTTTGAGGACTTGTCACTAGAAAGCTCTTTAACTCAGCCACCTGAATTGGGGCCCCAGGCATGTGACAGGGATGGGGGAGGGGTGCCAGGAACACCAGGGCAGCTGCCTGGGTGGGGCAGAGGCATAGCAGAGAAACAGGGTCAGGAGGCCTGTGGATTATGGGGACATAGGAGTGGCCATTGTTTTTCACTGTTTCTGGTTCGTCTCTTCCTAGACTTTTCCTCTGGCTGACCTGCTGCAGAACCAAGGCCTAAGAGGTGAGCTTCCAAACGAGAAACCTGCTGACTACGTGGACTGTCACAGGAAAGGTGTTCCTCTACGGTGTGGGCTCCTTAGAGAGGGGACTTTGTACGTGTTAGGGATAGAGTGGGAGGGGGGCGACAGGTACCTACCCCAACACTGTGCTTCTGTTGGCACTGGGGAGCTGGCCAGGAAAGGGGCAAGAGCTACACAGCGGGAGGAGAGGAAGAGGACGGAAGAGGGGCCTGGATCTCCAGGCCTGTCCCTGCCTGTCTCTGACTCCATGGTGTCTCTCACACAACAATCACTGTCTGTAGCCAATCCAGGCAGGGGCAGCAGAGGCCCGGATGCTGAGGTAGACCCTGTCTCCAACTGTGTGTAGTGTAAGTGTGCACGTGTGCGCTCGCTCTCTCTTGAACCGGCCCTGGCTTTGGTCCTCTTCCGGTCCTCTGGTCGCCACTAGAGGGCGGCAGCGAACATAGCCAGGTCAGGGGAACTGGAGCTGCAGGGTCCCGCACTGCCCAGCCTCTTCATTCCACGCTTCCCCGCCCTTCTGAGCACCTAGAGATGCTCAGGCCCCGGCCATATAACCACTGAGACCACAGAACAAACTAAAGCCAGTCCCCAGCCTTGGGTGCAGTGAAGGTGTAAGTGTGTGAGAATGTGAGAAGGTTAGCTAGGGAAGATGCTGATGGGGACCAGAGGTGAACAGAGGTGGCCAAAGCCAGAACCCTGATGTGTATTCATTAGCTCCTATAAGGATAAAGGTAGAGGGATACAAGGAAGAGCCAGGGGACCAGGCAGCCTTCAGGGAGATAAAGCGGGGCCCAGCCCACGACCAGGCAGGCAGAATCACTCTGACAGCAGGTTAGTAAAAGAGACCAGAGAAAACCACGTGGGTCTGGAGCCAGACTGTCCAGATTCAAGCCCCAGCTCCTCCAAGTACTAGCTGTGTGACCTTAGAGAAGGTATTGAACCTCTCTGAGCCTCGGTTTCTCATCTGTGAAATGGAGACAGTAATAGCATTATGTCCTATGCTAGATGTGAGTGTTAAATGGGTTAAAACATACAAATCACTCAGAACAGTGTCTGGCGCAGAGTAAGAACACTATACGCGCACTAGAGTGCACTTACAGAAACTATAAAAAGAAACAAAAGGAAATGATTGTCTTTGGAGGAAGAGATCCACATGATGCTGAAAGAGCTAGTTTCCCTAGAACATCATCATGAGATGTATGGGAACTGACCCCCACACACGTGGAAATCAAATGGTAACGTATGAGCTCGTGAATCAGTAAAAGTTAAAGGAGTATGTGTAACATTGGTATAAGTGTATGTAGTTACTGAGGTCTGTCGATATGTAAATCAACAAACCTTTGAATCTACAAATCTTTTCACTCTTGAGTTCCTTGAATTGAGCATGGGAGCCCTTCTGCGTCACCCCATCCCTCCTTCAAGAGAGGTTGTTTTTTTTTTCATCCTGGTGACCTCCTGCCTAAGCACAGGTCCCAAAGAGCCTTCATGAGCCCTGCCCCACCTTCTTGGGAAATCGTGGCTTCTTCCTGCTGTCCAGAGGAAACATGAATCCTCAGCCTTGGTACCTGGGGCCAGTTTTGGCTCTGAGACTGTGGGGAAGTCAAAATGCCCAGCTTCTGCAGGACGGAATAACCGTCCTGGGTCAGCCATCTGAATGCCCTTAACATTTTCCAGCCTCAACTTTCCCTTATCTACAATTCTGGGGAGGCGTGGGAGAATACTTTTATATTTTCCTTCCTCCTTGGGAGGATAACGTTTAGGAAAAACTAAGACGAATTGAGATTTTATTGTGCTTCTACTCACTGATGCTTCTGTGTCTCAAATACGAACTCCCCAACAGAAAAGACCTAACCATGAAGCTCCCCTATTGGGCCAGTCAGGGGTGGCCAGGTCACATGATCCAAGGTTAGCTGACTTACCTGTAAGGCGCCCCATGCTTTTCTCACAAAGGGACTGATTATCACGACAGACAACTTGAGACATCCTGGCAGGTCCAGCGTACTACAAACATTTAAATTTTAAACTTAATTCATGAATGGGTAATACATTTACATATATTTACATAGTTCAATGCTTTAAGGATATAAAAAGGAATATGGAGGAAATGCCCTCTTACTCTTGAACCCCACTCTTTCTCTTCCTAGGAGGCAAGCAAAGTTACCATTTTTTAATGGACTCTTCCAGAGATAGTCCATATAAAGAAATATCTATGCAGATTCTTTTGCTTTTTTCAAAAGAGGATCCTCCTCTATGGGCACCTAAAGAACATCCTCAATTGTTTTTACGGCTCTGCTTTATAATGTACCAAAACGTACTTGTCCAGTTTCCTAATAATGAACATTTAGCTTGTTTTCAGTCTCTCCCGGTGCTATAATGTAGAGCCTTGTAAGTAAGCACACAGTCTTTTTTTTTTTGGCCGCATCGCATGGCGGCACAAGGAACTTCCCCTTCTCTGACCAGGGATTGAACCCGCACCCACTGCACCCCCTGCAGTGGAAGTGTGGCGTCTTAACCACTGGACCACTAGGGAAGTCCAAGCACACAGTCATTTAAGGTCCCACTTCTCCTTATACACAACCCTCAGAAATTCTTAACCAGGGGTGTGGGGACCCCTAAGAAGTCAGCAGATATAAAATTCAGGGAGACAAACTGAAGGACTCTAGAAAGTTGGAAGGGAAAAAGTTCCCCTCTTTATTTACACTAAGGTCTAACTGAAATTTAACATTTCCTTCCATTATGAATGCAGGCAACAAACTCAGTAGTTGGCAGTATCTGTGACTCTCTCTTCTTATATGATTGAAGATATTTTGAAAATATTTACATTCATCCCTCCTTTGTCATTGTGGTAGTAAAGGAAAACTGTCTCTTTACTCACCACAATTCTGACACCAAATATGTGGTTTTTTCCCCCACATCAATCAATTTTCCAACTCTCTGGGCACCACCTGGGTGTCCTATAATTTTATTCAATTCTGAGACTATCTACCTGGAGGTATCGTCAGACTCCACAGCTTTAAGACCCCAGTCCCACAACACTGCCTTCAATTCAGATTCCAGTCACAGTCATGGGCCCCTGTGGTACCATACTTCTGTCTGACTTGGCTACAAAACTGGGGGTTCCCCCATACCTCCCCTCAGGTTCGATAATTTGCTACAATGGCTCACCAAACTCAGAAATAGTTACTTAGTTTACCAGTTTATCGTAAAGGATATTATAAAGGACATAGATGAACAGCCAGAGAAGAGGTGAGGTCTGGAAGGGTTGAGCTCAGGAACTTCCGTCCTCGTGGAGTTGGGGTGCACCACCCTCCCAGCATGTGGATGTATTCACCATTCCGAACCCTATGGTTTCGAGATCTTCATGGAGGCTTCCTCCTGATTATTAAGTCAATCTCCAGTGCCTCTCCCCTACCTGGAGGATGGAGGGTAGGATTGAGAGTTCCAAGCTTCTAGGGCATTCCCTGATGGTCCAGTGATTAGGAATCCTCGCTCTCACTGCTGATGGCCCAGGTTCGATCCCTGGTCGGGGAACTAAAATCCCACGAGTCACGCAGTGTGGCCAAAGAAGAAACAGTTCCAAGCTTCCAATCTGGTGACCAGCCCCCTTACTGAAGCTAACCAGGACCCACCAAGAGTCACCTCATTAGAACAGAAGATGCTCCTATCACCCAGGAAATTCCGAGGAATTTAGGAGTTCTGTGTCAGGAACTGGGGGCAGAGACCAAATGTATGTTTCTTATTGTGTCACTGGGAGGTAGTTATTAGCCTTTCTGTTAGATTGGGTTATGTTACGCTTTAATAAAGAAACATATATATTATTATATCACACAGTTTTCTAAAAAACTTTTTGATATCTGTATTTCAGTGTAATTTCTTTGCTTTGTAATCTTATGTGTGTTTTTTGTTGTTGTTGTTTTGTTTTTTGCTGTACGCGGGCCTCCCACTGTTGTGGCCTCTCCCATTGCGGAGCACAGGCTCCAGACGCACAGGCCCAGCGGCCATGGCTCACGGGCCCAGCAGCTCCGCGGCACGTGGGATCTTCCCAGACCGGGGCACGAACCCGTGTCCCCTGCATCGGCAGGCAGACTCTCAACCACTGCGCCACCAGGGAAGCCCTGATCTGTACATTTTAAATGGTTCAAATGGTAAATTTTATGTTATGTATAGTTTACCACGATTAAAAAATACATAAGGGCTTCTCTATTTCTTGATAGCATGGTAATCCTATGTTTAATTTTTCTGAGGAATATTTATTTATTTTTATACATGAAAAAATTCTGAGATAAGAAATATACCAGGGGCCCGTTATACATTATTTTGGCATGCCTGTCTCGGCCACCAGATGGGGAACTTCTTGACAAGGGCTGCCCTGCTCCTTGGGGCCCCTCAGTTAGCTCTTCCAGAGGTGTAGTAAATGCATTCAGCGCCTAATGGGCGAAGTCAACAGAGAGGGAGAGTTAGGCTTGAGGATGACTAATCAAAGGTGCCCCAATTCCTACCTGTGCCTCTTCCTAGATGTACAATAACCTGAGGCAAAGTAACCTTCCTAGGCCCTGGCTTCCCATCCATAAATTGATCTACATCATCGGATTAATTTCCATCATGAACCTACAGCCTAGCTTTTAGCATAGTGCCTGTCACACGTTAGGCACTCAACAGTTTTGTTCCTGTTACCTGCGAGAGCAAAAGAAAGCCCTGGGCAACTCCAGGCCGGCGCGTGAGTGCACAGGGAGGGGCCGGTGGCTACGTTCCAAGCTCCGGTACTAGCGCTGCGTCCCCGCGCCTCAGGACCGTCCCGCCTCCCCGTGGTTGCATTGCCGACCGGCCCCCTCTTTGCATCCTCGGGAGCCCGGCGGTCCGCGGGCGCGCGCCGGTCTGGGCAGCAGCGGTTGGCCCTCCGCGCCGGCGGGCGGCGCTAGTCCGGACCCGGCTGGGGGCGGTGCTCGGGCCGGGCTGCTCTCGGCGGCGGCGCACGACCGTCCGCGGGGCGGGGACGCGGCGGCGGTGGCGGAGACTCCGTGTTGCCGGAGCCCGAGCGCGCAGGCCCGTCCCGGCGGGCTGGCGGGCGGCCGGGGCGGGGGCGCCATGTGGTTCATGTATGTGCTGAGCTGGCTGTCGCTTTTCATCCAGGTGGCCTTCATCACGCTGGCCGTCGGTGAGAGTGCGCGACCCCGGGCCGCGCGGGCTCCAGCTCCGGCATCTGTGCTCGCCGGGGGTCGCATCACGAGGGCGCCGGAGAGAGCCGGGAGACCCCCGCCCGTTCCTTCCGGCTTTCGCATCCCCCTTCCTGCCCCGCCTGGTCCTGCCCCTCCTCCTGACCCCAGTAGCCTAGCCTGACCTCGGGTCCTTCCAGGAGTCACAGAGTCCGCCCCATTGGTGCCCAGGGGAGGCTGACTCAAGTGCCCCTTGCCCGCGCATGGCCAACCGCTGCCGCGCCCTCCGTCGCGGGGCCGGCCGCACCGAACTTTTCCCAGACACCTACCCCCGCCCTTTCGCCTCGGGCCCTTGGTGCTTCCCACTCTGACTTTGACGGCCTTTCCATTTTTGGCTAGTTCCTACTCTTGATCTCAGCTGAGACTTCACCTCCTCCGGGAAGCACTCCTTATGGGGTTTGACTTGTCCTACTGGGATCGTCTGACTCCCCTTCCCACTCAGCACCCCCTCACCCCCGCAAAGCTGGTCAGGGAAGGGACCTCGTCTGTCTCGTGCCGTACTCAGCTCTCAGCCCAGCAGCTGGCGCATACTAAATGCCAGCGAATATTTACTGAATGAGCGAAAGAAATTCCCTTTTATGGGCCAGAGGTTAGGTTTGTGCGGAGGCATCAGATACAGGTTTCCATTCACTTTTATGAAATCTCTCCTTAGTTGCCCTGACAGTTTTACTTCCGACTTGGGAGGGTAACACACGGATTGTTTGGTTTGTTTCTTACCTGATGGAATCATGAAAGGTTGAGTGGAATCCAGCTGCAGAGAGAGGGGTGATCAGCATGGTGGGAGTGACACTGGCTAATGTTCTCCCTGCTTGCTTCCCCCCTGCCAGCGGCCGGACTCTATTACCTGGCAGAATTGATAGAAGAATACACAGTGGCCACCAGCAGGATCATAAAATACATGATCTGGGTAAGTGGCAGTTTTCCCCAGGATCCCCCTCACTCTTGCCCTGCCTCAGAAGGAGGAAGTGGGGAAAGTTTGGCCTGGGTGATGAGACCTGTGTCCTTGCTGTTTCCTGAGGGCACCACCCCCTACCTCCCTGCCCTGTACCTTGTCCCCCTGGGTCTGCTCTCCTGGGCCTGTGTCTTCCCTGGCCTCCTTCCCCAAGTGGCATCGCTTCACTGCGGGCCTCGTTCTTGGTTCCTTAAGGCGAGAGCTGAGTGCCCATTCTCTGTTGACAGGGCTGTGGCTTTGCCTTTGTTTGACCACCTTCAGGGGTCTTAGCCCCTTGCTCTGCTTACAGCATTTAGAACTGAGAGGAACCTTAAGGACAGTTTTGAGTACTTGTTCTTTGCCCTCTTTCTAACTGGAACAAGTGACTTGGTCTAAGAGGGAGACACCTTCCCTGCCCCAGGCCCTGCCCTGCTCAGGGCTCGTGGAAGGATTCTCTTCCTGAAGACACAATCCTTGCCGTTGATGTCCAAGCCACAGGAGTGACTGCTGGTGGATAGATTTCTGCAGCTGCAGGAAAGGCTGGGGAGGGTCTGGGGGCACGTTTGGACAGGACGAGCCCAGTGCCTCTCAAGTCACCTGCTGTCAAAAGCCACTTCCACTTTGGGCATGGCCTGGGGTAGGGAGTTAGTGGTGGAGACAAGACCATAGCTCTCAGCTCTGGGTTCAGAGGCCCAGCTCATGAGTGTTGGTACAGGAATTAGACCTTCATTCAACCAACTGCCTGCCTTTTGTTGAGCACTGACAGCTATAAGTCCTTCAGAACAATGTTTTTCAAACTGCAGGAAGGATTCATTATTGGGTTGTGCAATCAATTCAGTAGATCATTATCAGCATTAAAAAAAAAAAAAAGGAGGGCTTCCCTGGTGGCGCAGTGGTTGGGAGTCTGCCTGCCGATGCAGGGGACATAGGTTCGTGCCCCGGTCCGGGAGGATCCCACATGCCGTGGAGCGGCTGGGCCCGTGAGCCATGGCCGCTGAGCCTGCGCGTCCGGAGCCTGTGCTCCACAACAGGAGAGGCCACAACAGTGAGAGGCCCGCGTACCACAAAAAAAAAAGGAATGGGAAAGACTAGAATTGAAATCTGAACTTTGATCATGTATATGTACATGTGTTGGGGTCACAGTGTAAACTATTTTTCTTACTGTGGGTTGCTGTCAAACAAACTTTGAGATTGAAAAGTGCTGCCCTTTGGGAGCTGAGAGACTAGCTGGGGAGGTCAGAACTGTGGCTGTGAAACAAGGAGAGACTGAAACATGAACAGAGTGTTGCCTTGAGTAGGCTGGGGGTTAGTGAGTCCAGAAAGGCTGCCTGGAAGAAGCTCCCCGCACTGTGTGCCTCTGGTTGTTTTCAGTTCTCCACAGCTGTGCTGATTGGCCTCTACGTTTTTGAGCGCTTCCCCACCTACATGATTGGTGTGGGCCTCTTCACCAACCTTGTCTACTTTGGCCTCCTCCAGACCTTCCCCTTCATCATGCTGACCTCGCCTAACTTCATCCTGTCGTGCGGTGAGAGGGGACATAGTTGGGGAGGCAACTGAGTTGGTTGGACGTGCCCAGCTCAGTCTAGGGCACTGAAGGGGATATAAAGAAAAGAGGCAAACCACTGAGGTCCTCCAGGAGACCAGGCTGATTGGAGGCTGGGGTTCTCACACATGAGGAGCCTAGGGCCCGCATTGGCTCTAATGACTAGAATTTGGGGGGCTGGGATACTCAGAAAGGGAGGGCTTTCCTAGGGAGGTAAGTTTGACAAAGGGTTTGCGAAGGGAAAAGAGGTGGGTTGGCTGAGCAGTTATAGCCCCTAAGAAACCACTTGGCCAGGAAAAGCCCAAAGCCTTTCCCTGGCCTGCAGGCAGCTCCCCATCCAGTCCTCTGGCCCAAAGTCGTGATTAAGACGAGCCTCCTGGGGCTCTGGGGGTCCCTGCAGACAGCTGCCTTGGGGTTGACAGACCCAGTTTGGAGGACCGTGGCCTTCCTGCCTTTGCTCTGCCACCAGTTTCTGACCCCAGGGAGTCATTTCCCCTCTCTGGCCTTAGCTTCTCCATCTGTTCAGTGATGTTTAGGAGACTCATTTGGCACATAGATGCTATAGTTATTCTCGGAAAAGGTTCTAGACAGTATCTGGTTACCGGGATTGCCTTTTCTCCCTTTAGTCATTACTGGTCATCGTAGCCTTTGGTCAAGATATCAGATTGATTGGGGTTTCTTAGAGCTGCTTTTCTGTTTCTGTGAGAGAATCTGGAAAGAGACTGTTACTCACAAGGAGGGCACAGTGTTAAAGCCAGGACTGAGTGCCTTGGTGTGATTCCACCAAAGGATTTGTTCTGCGGGGATTGGTGTGAGGATCCTTCCCTGGAGACCAGGCTCCTCTTGCGTCTTCCCAGGGGGGAGGGTGCTCCCCAATCCCCCCACCCCTTGGGGAGCTCCCTTGGCTTCCCTTTGTCACTCCCCTGACTTGCCCTCAAGGTGCCTGGGAGAGTTTTTCTGAAGATCTGTGGGTGTCAGGTACCATCCTATCTTCCAGTATGCCCTCGCCCTAGAGCGCGGCTAGGAGCGGCAGAGCTGTGGTTGTCTGCCTTAGAAGGGGAGAGGCAAGAGAAGAGAAAAGAGGAAAGATTCGTGGCAGTTGGCTGTGAGGTGTATGTGAGGGGTGTTGGGTGTGAGGGGATGCCTTGTTCTGGTGCCTGCCCTTCAGCTCACCGTGGGAACCGGCAGGAATGCCTGTCTCGGAGCAGCGAGTCCCCGGGATCTCTCTCTGAATTTGGCTGCATGCTAAGGAGGTGGTGGGATCCAGAACATACCAGTTCACACCAGTGAACCTTATCCTGAGGACGGACCCCTCCCCGAGAATTTTGAGGAACCCTAAGATTGCACTGCAAACCGTCTAGCAAACTGTGCCCTTTCATTCCTGAGGAGTGAGAGCCTCCTCCCTGCTGCCCCGACTGGAGTGGACTCCTTGGGAGCGTGTGCTCTGCACGCCCGTGACACCCTTCCACACAGCCCTGCGGAGCTCTCTTCAGGACTCATGGCTGCTAAAGACCAGGTCAACTGGCACCATGCTTTGGAGTGTGTAGCACTGGAGTCTCGTTTTTATAATATTCAAAGAGTGTTTTACCTACTTCTAATTGGATTCATGAGTGCCCTCTGCAGCGGGCAGGTGGGGTGGGGGCTAGTTCTTCCGTTCTCACAGATGGGAAACTGGGTTCTGGAGAGTAGTGCGCTTGGCACGGAGCCGTACTCTGAGCTGGGTGTGAGGTCAGGACTAAGCATCGGCTCCCAACCTCCGGGGCCTTGTGAAGGTTGAAAGTCTGCTTTATGTTATCCACCCCAGAATAAATGACTCTTCATTCCCTCAACAGGGCTAGTGGTGGTGAATCATTACCTAGCGTTTCAGTTTTTTGCAGAGGAATATTATCCCTTCTCAGAGGTAAGAAGTATTCAGTACGTCATCAAACTACTAACCGGGACAGAGCGAGTAAAAGGGACTTGCGTGATTTCTTTGTGAACTTGACTATGATTTGAAACTGAGTTTATTCAGGGATGACACATTTTAAAAAAATATGGTATAGGTGATTTTAGAAAGCAGTGAGGATGAGAAGCAGGGACCCCTTTGGCTGCGGTGGGGAGGACACTGCTGTCTCCCAGTGAGTCCTTTGGGGATGCCAGCATCCCAGCCTAGCATCCTAAGGTCATGAAGGGGCGGTGGGGTGGCCTGGTCTGACGCAGACCTCACAGGGCAGGGGTGGGCCACAACCCTGAACCCTGCTACTCCAGTTTGAACCCCTGGGGAAGAACAAGGTCTCTTCTCTAGGGAACATGGGTCATTCATGGTTTTGCCCTCCATCTGCCTCCTTTGGTTCAGAGGAGTTGCTTGTCCTAGTGACCACGATTTGGGGATTGTGGCCACACAGTCATCTTTGGTCTCCACCTTTCCCCACTGAATTTTCTCCATGTCTGGGGGTGTCCTGTCTCTGCTTCCCGGGCCCTGGTCCCCTTCAGAGATCAAGTGTGGGGCACGCTTGACCGCCTCTCTAAGATACATGGTGAGCACACCTGGCCCAGCCTTGGCATCTCCAGGGGTACCCTCATCTCGGTGTCTCTGTTGCCAGGTCCTGGCCTATTTCACTTTCTGTCTGTGGATAATCCCGTTTGCGTTCTTTGTGTCACTGTCGGCTGGGGAGAACGTCCTGCCCTCCACCATGCAGCCTGGAGGTGAGAAGGGGTTTGTAAGGTGGGAGGCATGGTGGGAGGACGCCAGCAAGGCCTGAGTTGCTGGGGGAGCTGGAGCCCGCCCTGTGATGGAGATACTTGGACTCTGGGTGGGCAGAGCTGTGTTCACACACGCGCGCGCACACACACACACACACACACACTCTCCCTGCACACACACACACACACTCTCATCTCCCTACACACACACACACACACACACACACACACACTCTCATCTCCCTGCCTGTGTCTCCACAGATGACGTGGTCTCCAATTACTTCACCAAAGGCAAGCGGGGCAAACGCTTAGGGATCCTGGTTGTCTTCTCCTTCATCAAAGAGGCCATTCTACCCAGTCGGCAGAAGATGTACTGAACTTCTGCGGAGGGGATGCTGGGGCAAGATCAGGAGAGTCAGGCCCCTGGGCCTCTGCAGTAGGTGGGTGCCGGGAGCTGGAAGGCACCTTCCCCCAGCGCTGGCCCTCCTTCCCTCGACTCCCCCGGAAGCCCCTATCCCCACCGTCCTCAGGAGGCTCAGCTTAGCTCAGATGTGATGCTGCCGGAGGCTGAGACCTCAGAGGGCGCCAGGGAGGATGCGGTGCCTGCTTAGCCAGGAGGCCGTGGCCCACCTGGGTGTGCAGAGCTGAGCTCCTGTGGCCCTCCCGCCGCTTCCTGTGATGGGTCCGGAGTTCTGGCTCTCCCAGGGCAGGCAGGGCAGGGGCCGTGAAGCTGGAGAGCAGACAGTGATAACTGCTATGGGCAGATGGCCGTGGGGAGGGGCCGTGGCTTAGCACTTGCAAGAGAAAGTTTTGCTGTTGAACTGTGATTTCTGTCCAAGTGCTGATTCCCGTTTGAATAAAGATTCTAGGTGGCCCTGTTTGCCTTAATACCCTGAAAGTTCATCTTCCTTTCTTCTGCTGACCTTCCGCCTGGACTGGCTTTTCTGCGCCAGGGGCTCCTTTTCTGGGTTTGGGTCTTGCCTTTCCGAAGGGACTGTTCTTGTGGCCCTTAGTGGGAAGGGGACAGAGATGAGGAGCCAAGCCTGGAGTGGGAGGCGGGGGAGTGGGGATGGATGCGGCCTTTCTTAACGCCCTTCTCTCTCCTTGCATCTCTTCTTTCCTCAGGGCTCCGTGACTGTCAGACTGGGGGCGAGAGGGGATGGTGTGGGCCTGGGTTAGATCTTTCAGGAGAACATGTACAGTGTCCTATTTATAAGTCTTCGCCTAGGGAAGAGAGCGGCTTCTGGCTGAATTCTATCTCAGGCTCGAGGAGAAACATTAAAAATTGGCTTCTTGGCAGCCCGGGCTACAGCCTGTTTGTAAGAAACAGGGCTGATGAGAGAAGCTCTTTGTCACTCTAAGAGCACACAAGGGCTGGCCCTCTCTTCTGAGCGCTCTTGGCTCCTGGGGAGGTGATCAGTCTTCTAAAAAGGCAGGCCGGGTCCTGGGCACAGGCCCGCATTTGTTGGCCTTGCGTTCCAACTACAGTGCCTTACAAGTACTCAGCAGTACCTATGCGAATGAGGTCCCCACGAGAGCCATCACCGGACATGTCCTGTACCTCACAGCAAAGCAGACAGGTGCAGAGATGGACTGCACGCATGTGGTACCTTTCAGCCACAGGGAAGACCTCTGTGCTTGAAGATCTTACCTCTACGTCCTGCCTCAAGTCCCGCCGTAGCCCTTCATTTCCTTGGGTCTAGCATTCCCGTTCTCTTAAAAATCCCAGCCTTCCCCTTTCCTGGGGAGGAGCAGTACATTTGGGCCTTCTCTCAGTGGCACTGAGATTGCCAGGCCCTTTTGTCCTATGCAGACAAGGGAGGACAAGGTGGAGGACACTGGAGGCCAGTGTCCTGACTGCTGGCCAGCAGCTGGCCTTGCCCTCCGTTGCTGTCCATGTCTTTGTTTCTCACCCCAATGGTGGGGCTTTGCCCTCCATTCACTCCACTGCCAGTGTTCTGGGGGCTGCCAGTGGCCTTGTGCTAAGTCCAGCGGACCCTCTTCCTATCTCCTCTTTCTGGATTTGTGCAGCATCGGGCAGGGCTCGTCGCCCCCAGGGTCCCAAGCACTTTTGTGGCTGGTTCTCCCTCTGGCTGCTCCTTTCCGGATCCCGTGCAGGCCCCTCCACTCACCCCCCGCGCAGTGGGGTTTCTCAGGGTTCGGTCGTGTGTTCCCTGGAGGAGCCCATCCGTGCTGATGGTTTCAAGGAATTGAGAGCCGACAGCCAGCCCCAGCATCCCTCTCGGTCCTCTGAACCACAGTTCTGCTGCACTTGGTGCCACCCTTTGCAACCTGCCTTTTCTGGGTACTTGCCTTGGCCCCAAGATCACTCAGGAGCCCGACCAGAAACCTGCTTTCTCTTTCTGCCCTGACATCCAATCTCTAACAACTGTCAAGTTTACCTTCTTAACATCTCTTGATTTGAGCCACTCCCTCTGTCAGCACCTTTCACCTGGATTATTGTGACAGCCTCCTTCTGCTTCTCTATCCCACAGCCAGAGTTGTCTTTCTAATGCATGGTTGATCTAGTCACTCCCTGGCTTACAACCTTCCACGGCTCCCCCCGTCAGGATAAAGTCCAGACTCCTGAGCATGGCTCGTGAGGCTCGCGGTGTCCCGGCTCTGGCCCGCCTCTCTGGCCTCATCACTTGCCACCTTGCATTCTGATTTTCAGCCTCCTGTATCCAGAGATACCCTTTAATTCCCTTTCTTCTGCTCGCCTGAGTACCTTCTCTGTCAGTTCTCAACTTAGATTTCACTTCCTCCAAGGAACTTTGAATGTCCCCTCTCCCTCCAGCACACCACACAGATCACTCTGGGCTTATTTGCCTGCTTACTGGTTTATCTCCCCATTAGACTGTAAGCTCCTTGAGGGCAGGAATCGTCCTTCAGTTTTTGTATCAACCGTGCCTAGCTTGGCACCTGGCACATAGAAAGTACTCAATAAATGTTTGTTTAATGAATGATTTGTAGTGGTGTGTACAGGGGATAGCAGGGGACCCAGGATAGCTTCCTGGAGAAAGTACAAGTGCTTTCAGTCTCAAACTGAAGCCATAGGTCCTCCCTCCCTTCTCCAGAAAGGCTGCCTGTGCCTCCCTGTGCTGCAGAAACCCCAGTGGCAGCTGGGTATGAAGGATGGCAGCCCATAGTGGCAGGGAAGCCAATGGCAGGGTGACACATTAGCTGTCTTCCTCCCTGTTCTGGAGATGCAGAGTGAGGCTTAGAACCTGCAGCAGGAAGGACTTAATATGAACAAGAGGCAGAATTTCCCAGTGGTCCCTCATCCTGGAATCCTTGTCCCTGGTGAGCTGTTGGGTGTGAGGAAGGGAAATGGGGACACCAAGGTGTCACTTTTACAATGGTAAGGCCCAGGATAGAGGAGGATCCCCACTCTGAGCCTTGGGCTACTGCCCTAACTTGGATCTCCTGGGGGGTCCAAGAGATTCCTTTGTGGAGAGAAGGGAGACCTGGGAGCTGGGTTTTGTCGGGGAGGGGGCTCCGATCCTTGAGCTTGGGGGTGGGCAGCCTGTGGGCACTCCCCTTCCTCCCCATCCATACAGAATCACCACACCTCAGCCTTCACTGGGCAGCCTCCAGTCGGGAGGCTACCAAAATAAGTTTAAGTGGGGGGTAATTTGGGGGAGGGCAGAGTGGGGAGCCCTTGATGGGCTCGCACGGCTGCCAGGAAGCTTTCGTCAAACGTCTCTCGCAGGTTCATGCTCAGAGTGTCGGTCCAGAAGGTGCCATCGCCCAGGCGCCGCTTCCGGGGCACCTCTCTCATGGTGACAGAACAGAAGCCCTGGGGTACCTTCATCCTGCACGGCTGCAGCGACGGGTACAGCTCACGGATTATCACCTCTAAAGGCAGCCGGGGCACAGGCGCCACATGGTTGCCGGCCACCGTGCGCAGGAGCGCACCGCCGTGCCCGTCGGACCTCACCTCGAGGAAGCAGCGGAAGTCGTGCTCCGGCCTGGGGTCGGGATGCACGCCCAGGTGGATGCCCTGCGGGTAGCCGATCTGGGCGGTGGGGGACCTGAGAGGGTTGTTGCTGAGATTCCACACCTTGGGCCGCCTGACCATGAGCTGCTTGCAGGTGGGTATAGGCATCACCCAGGGCTGACTGGGCTGCGGTGTCTGCCGCAGGCGCGCCTCTTGGGAGGGGTAGAAGCTCTTGGGAGGCCACAGTGCCCCGTGCCTGGGGGTCTTGGAGAGCACAGTGGCCTGGGGTGGAGGACGGGGCTCTCCCTGAGTGTTGCGGCTCAGGGATGGGCCTTGGGACGGCAGCTTGCGATGGAGCCACTTCTTGAAGGCAGCTTCTCTCAGAATTTGGTGCTCTTTCTGCAACATCAGAAGGCACAAGATAGTTCTGGAGGGCTACCCCCGTGTGCTTCTGTGGAAGGGGGCCCTGTGGCTGCAGCCCTGGAAACCTCAGGTTCCTGACTGAGTAGATACCTTCCTGCCTCCGGGGAGCCCGGAGTCTGATGAGAGAAACCCCTGCCTGTGGGAGCCCTTGTTCTGTTGGGGAGACAGCCACTGCCTGGAGGGGGCCCCTGGGCTCATGGGACAGACAGAGCCTTTCCCATAGGAGAGACCTCCAATCTGATGGAGACACAGCCTCTGCCCTAGGTGAGGTCTCCAACTTGAGGGCGGAGACACGGTCCCTGCCCTATGGAAAAACTTGAGTCTTAATGGGGGAGACCAGCCTCCACCCCCACTAAAGGAGTTCCCAGTCTGGTGGTGGAGACATGCCTGCCCTAAGAGAGTCTCTGGGTTGATGGGGAAAAAGGCAAATGAGTGATGTAGGGTTATCCTTGACCCTGGAAGGAGAAAGCAGAAAAGTTTGGAAGGCTAGGAACTGGATGGAGCTAATCTGGGCAGGCTTCTTGGAAGTGGTGGGCCTTGAGTGGTCAGTGTAGGGAGAGAGACAGTTTTGGCTGTCTCTCCAGGCTGGGTGGTGATGCTCTCTGTCCTTGCCTCCACTAGAGCTGAACCTTCAACTCCTTGTCACAGAACCGATCCCTTCCCCCCTCCCCATCTCAGTGTCTCACTTGCCAGACTGTTGCTAAGCAGTCAGGTGGTTTGGAGATTGACCCAGCTTCAGGTGTAGGCTCTGATTAGGCTAAGCCAATCATAGTAATTCCATCAGCCTCGCCCCAGACCTAAGTCAGTCAACACATGGCTTTCTTTTAGCTCTAGGGATTGGAACAAGAATGGACACATGATCCAGTTGAGGCCAATAAGAGATAAGGGGAGATCTTCAAGGGGCTTCTGGGAAATCTTAGAGCCACGGGAACAGATGGGCTTTACCTCCTCTGGATACATACATGACTGTGAAGGCTGGGTGACACTGACAACGGAGGGTAGGACAGGGCAGTTTGGCGAGGAATGCAGCTGGAACAGAGCTGGAGTACCGGGTTTTGCCAGCCCCGAAGCCCTCCCAACTCCCGGATCCGCTTAGGAGTCCCATCATCTTCTTTTGGGGTTTTCTGGTTCTTACATCCTGTGTCGTTATACCTGCTTAAAATCCTTTATTCTCCTTGTCTGTCCCAGCTGAGGTCTGACATTGATCTGGGCCCCTGCCGGGCCTCTAGCTTGTCAGTCTCCAGGTCACATCTGATCCCCTGGCTGTACTGAATTTGCACTTCTTGACAAACTCCACGCTCTCATGTGCCCCTATGCCCCTCCGCAGGGCTCTCTGTTCCTTCTACCAGGTTAGTCCTTTCCTGATTCTTCATGTGGCCAACTGCTGCCCACCTTTAAAGCGTCCTCTTGAGCATCATCCCTTCGGCACCCTCCTGGGGCCCTCCTCCTCAGAGGAGGGGGTGAGGGAGCCTCCTTCTGGATGGGACCACTTCTAGCCACTCTTCTAACTAACTGTGCATGTGGGTCCCTGCCCCCTCTGCTCACATGCCTGGATGGCCGGTGCCGCTGCCCGTCCTACTGGCCCTACCCCTTACTTGATACTCAGTCAGGTAGTCCTCCTCCATGAGGGCCAGCTGGTTCTTGAGCCTCTTCAGTTTCCCCATCTCATGGGCAAAGTCCTTCTTGTCCTGTTTCCACATGGCATCCTTCAAGAACCTGGTGCCGAGGCGGGGGCGTGTCATTCCCCAGTGACTGAACTTCGCCCTGGGCAGGGAAGACTGGCTGCTGCTGAGGGCCTGGGTGGGAGTGGGCAGAGCTGCCAGAGGTGAGATGAGCAAGATGACCCATCCCCACTGCCCGAGGCCCCTCTGGCTAAAGCGTCTGATGGATCACCACCCCCCTGCCGAGGAGCTGGGGCCTCACGGCAGTGCTAAACCCCAGGGGTGAGGCCCTGTGGACAGCCCTGGGAATAGCATCTTGGGGAGAGGCGCCCTCTGTAGGCTCATCCCCAGACCCTCCTCTTACATGCTCAGCTCTGGGTGAGGGCCCTGGGGAAGGGTGACAGGCAGGGTTGGTTCTCACAGCCTCACCGGGCACAGATGCGGTGGTTCCATATTTTGCAGTAGTCGATGGGTTTGCAGCCCATGGCATCTTGGGCATGAACATTGGCACCTTTCTGCACCAGGACCTTCACACAGCTCAGCAGGCCCTCGCGGGCTGCCAGGTGCAGGGGTGTGGAGCCGTTGCATGTCTGACTGTGGAGGGCCCCGCCGGGGTGGGGGTGGGAGGAGGGCAGAAAGGAAGGACCAAGGGCATCTGCCTGTCAGATAGGTGAGCCAACCAGCTTCCAGGCCTGCTCTGCCACCAGTCCACTGTGTGACCCTGGCATGTCCCTTCTCCTCTCTGTACCTCAGTTTCTTCAACTGTAGAAGGAGGGTTTGTACTAAATGAACAGCAAAAGTCTGATTATGGGGTGTGTGCCCGTGAGGAAATGCTAGAAGGAGAGCTGGTTGGCTGGAGCTCAGAGACCACTAACCTCATCTCCTCTTAAACCACTCAGCCCTCCTGCCCCTTCCCCACACCTAGCCATGGCCCACAAGGCCTGCATGGCCGGGGCCCTGCTTCCTCCCCAACTTTGCCCTCTGACCTTGCCCCGCTCTCTCCCAGCATGGCCTTTACACCTCTGCCTGGAACACTTGTCCTTGGTTTTGCTAGGCTGGCTCACCTCTCCATTCTCTCCTTAGAGGTAACTGCTCTTCCCAAATAGATCTTCTCCCTGCCCGCTTTACTCACCACCCCACCACCCTGTTTATACCCTTCATAACCACTTACCACACTCTGTCATTTTGTTCATTCATTAGTTTGCTAATTGGCTGTCTGCTCCTGCGCTAGTATATCAGCTTTACGAGGGCAGGGACCATTGCTGTATGTTCACCATTGTATTCCTCAGCTCTGGCCCAGCGCTTAGCACATTACATGCTGAATAAGTATTTTGAATGAATGCAGTCTCCTATATGCCATCCATGCACTTTCCACGCATTTTCTCAATTATCACAATAGTCTCACGTGATAGGCACTGTCATCCCCCCAAATTTCAGTTGAAGACACTGAGGCAAGAAGTTCCCAAACTCTGCTGCAAATGGGAAATAGCTGGGGATCTTTTGAGCCTTCCAGAGTCCAGGCCACACCTCAGACCAGTTAAATGACAGCCTTTGGATTGGAACACAGGCATTGGTATTTTTGAAGCTCCCCAGGTGATTCCAGTGTACAGACAGGTTTGGGAACCAGAGCACTGAGGCTTAGGGTTGAGTGACTTGCCTGAGGCTTTTCTGTCTGGTAGCAGGTAGCAAAGCTGGGACACGAACTAGGTCTGTCCTCTCCCAAAATCTCTTAACCACGACACCATGTGGGCTCTCTGACTGTTCATGTGGGAATCAATCCTTGTCACCCCACAGCCCCTCTGCCTGTCCTGCTTGGATCTGCCTGCCTGGAAGTGGGGTTCTTATCTGCCCAGGCTCCAAGCCACTCTCCCTTCATAGGCTGGACTCACGTGTTGAGGGCCGCCCCTTGCTTAATCAGATAGTGAATGCAGGGCAGGGCCGTGGTCTTGTTGTCACTGCGGATGACAAGGTGTAGAGGTGTCTGGCCATTGTTGGTGGGCAGGTCCGCGGGAAACTTGTACTCCTCTACCAAGACCCGCAGGCATGCAAGCTTGCCGCTCTGGGCTGCAAAGTGGATGGCAGTGAAACCCTGTGGGGGCCAGAGGAGGCGGGAAGAGGCTGAGCAGGACTGGCACCCAGGGCCCACAACCTAACCTAGAGAGCAATTTCTTGGGGTTACCCTCCCCCTCGTCTCTGTGCCCCCGGGGAATCGCACGTACCCCTTTCCCACTCCCGTATCGCTCACCCTTCCTCGCTCCCCCAAGATGGCCTTCCAGACGGTCGGAAGGTGAATTAGGACCATCTACCCAGAAAAGGACATCTCCGGATGCTCCACTGTCACTCTTCGCCAGGTAACTACTACGTACGGAGCTCTCTGTGGGGTGGAGACGACTTCGGTCCCCGCCCCTGAGCTCCGAGGCCTTACCTTGTCATCGGCCGGGATTTTCCCCCGGTGCCGATTTAGACAGAACCGCAACCATTCCAGGTTGCCCAACGAGGCCGCGAACAGCTCGTGGTAGCTCCCGATCGCCCTCTGGTCCCACACCTCGGCGAGACTCACGGAGCTAGAGCAGGCGCGGGGAGGAAGGCGGGAGTGAGCCGGGCAGCGGCGGCCTGCGGGGCCCGCGCGGGCCAGGCCCCCACGTGCACGAAGGCCTTTCTGGAGGCCGGGCCAGGGCGCGCTGCGCGGCAGGGCAATGGGGACGCGACCGTCGTCGAAGGCCCCGGACACCGCTCAGGAGGCGAGCGTGACCCGGCCGACCCCCGCCGCTCCACGCCCGGCCGCTCCGGGAGGCCCGAGCGGTTTCCCGCGCCCCGCCGCCCGCACACCCGCTCCCAGGCCCACCTGGGCCGCCGGGCCGCCGAGTCGCCGCACCTGGCTGACACCTTCTCCGCCAGCTGCATGGGGACGACCCCTGAGAGGCGCCGCCGCCTGCGGGGTGCCGCCCGCCCGCCGAGGTTCCAGCTCGCGCTCCGGGGATCGGGCGGGCGCTTTCGGGCGAGGGTCGCGGTGTCGGTCCCGCTCGCCTCCTCGGCCCCGGCGCCGCCCAGCCTGCCACCCCACCCCCGCGGCCCAGTCGTCCTGGAGACCCGACATCGCACACACCCCACACTGAAAGACGCGTACCTCTTGTTTATGATTATAAAATTGGTTAAGTGCTGATTGTACCAAACAGAAAGGACAATGAAGATATTAAAAATCAATCCCACCACCCACAGAAATCACGGTCTATTACTCTATGCGTATGCATATTGTATACGTTTTTGTGCCTCTTTTCTTTCAGCGCTAAATTATGAGCCAGCTTCCATTGTCAGTCCACATACTAAACGTGTATTATGACGCAACCAGAGCCCAACATCGTGATGGGTGCGCTGTCAATTTCACATGTGCTGCAGAAAACTAAATGGCTCACTTCTGGTTGTTTTCTTGGGATGGATTCCTGGGAGTAGAATTACTAAGTGAAAGGGAATGAACATTTTTTAGCTGTTTATATACGTTTCCAAACTGCCCTCCAGCAAGGTTTTCTATTCCCTTACACTTCCACCTGAAGCGAAACGGGTGCACTGTAAATCAGCCGCGTGACTTTGGTCAAGTAGCCAAGCAATAAGTGTTGCTTGAGTCAGTGTTAGTGTTACTGAGCCATCCACATTTTCACCCCTTCTCAGGGGAAACAGACCCCAAGCTTATTAGAGGGCTACTGAGGCCCCAGGGTCGACTCTAGGCTTATCTGGCCACACCACCCACTTCTAACGACCTTCTTCCTTCTGCACCGGACTTCCCAGTGTTTCCACTGGGAAAGTCTATGATGGAGGGGAGAGGGTCTATTATGACCACAGTGACCTGCAAGGAGAGACAAAAATGCAGATTCTCCAACCAGAAGGACCTCTCCCCCTTTCCAGGGAAACCTCCTTTTGTAGCCCACTTGCCTTCGAATCCCAGTGGTCAGAAGGAGTCAGCACCTCTCCTGAGCACCTTGAAAACCAGCAACTCCTACTGGATATTTGCCCCAGGTGGGGCCTTAGCAACTGGCTTCAAAGTAAGATAAAGTGACAGTGCTTTGCAGGGACAGATTTTGAGGATTTCCTGGAAGCTGAGGGATTCTTTGGGCTGTTGCTTTTGGAATATGAGGATCCAAACAATGGCAGCAAGACCTTATGTCTGTGTTAGGGGTCGGAGGGTGTATCTCAGGACCTCTTCAAGTAAACGCTCTTTATCTTCACCTGGGGTATCTTGCGGTCTCTATAGCGGTGGTTGCAACCCTGGCTGTACATTGGAATCACCTGGCGGTGGGGGGGTGCATATCAATATGGGGGACTTGTGCCTAGCGATTCAAATTACAAGTTGACCCTAGAACAACGCGGGTTTTAACTGCGCAACGCGGGTTCATTCATACGTGCATATTTTTCAATAGTAAATGCTACATGGTCCCTGGTTGGTTGAATCTGCGGATAAGGAGGAACCGCGTTTATGCAAGGCCAACTCTACGTTAGGTGAGGATTGACCCCCACGTTGTTCAAGGGTCAACTAATTGATCTGGTTTAGAGCCTGAGCAGTTGGCGTTTTGTAAATTTCTCTAGGTGATTGTCACATGCGGCCAGGGTTGAGAAGGACTTTGAGGCATTCCTGCCTCCGTCCTCGTCCTGAGGAGGCCAGAGGCTGCCGATGATCCTGAGGAAAGAAGGTCACAGAGGGAGGCAGGAGGAGATGGGAGGAGAGGATGGCTTTTACCCTAAAGACCCCTTGGCCAGAGCTAGAGCCATGCGGCTGGGCAGACAGTGCCTGATGGGACAACAGAAGCCAGACCACGGGGAGGGCAGAGGGCAGAAAGTGCCTAGTGCCTCTCTGGAAGGGGATGGTGAGGGTATATCTCCTGAACAACTGGTTTGACAGCCTCCAGGCAAGGGTGAGGGAAGGCAGAGGGAAGAGGCAAACCCAGAGAGAAGCGGAGGCAGGACCTCAGAGCCTGCGTCTCCACACCGCGGTCCCGTGCCCAAGGCCCGCCCCTCGTTGCTCCCGAAGCCGTTCCGAGATCCTTCCGAAGCTTAAGCTAGTTTGGATTGTTTCTATCGCTTTTAACTGAAGCCCGACTAGTAAAAACTTCCTGAGGTTAAATTCTCCATAGGAACAAGTTATTGGGACCAGTGGGGTGGTCCCTGGAGGCTGCTGTGTGGGCCAGGGCACTGTGGAACCCCAGAGGACATTGGGACCAGTTCCTAAGGGGTGGGTGTGCTTTGGACGCCAGGACTGGTTGGTTTGAGCAGCGGCACACTCACTTGGGCTAGGGCAGGGGGAGGCTGGCACTCTCACTGTGCCTGGCCGGTGCTAGCACATTGTCTGAGAATGGTCGTAGGACAGGGGATCTTGGCTGCAAGCACTTGAAGTCCTCGAGTGATGGGTCTGGTTTCTGGCTGTGGTGGTAATGGCATAGGAAACAGGGCTGACTGATTTTGAGGTAGTTTGAGCTGTAGTTGTGGGAGGGAGGAATAATGCTACCTTGATGGGGTAAACACTCCCATCTGCGGTAGAAAGGAAGCTTGGAAGACAGGTCCTAAGAGGTAGGAGAGGGAATGCCTGCCTCTTGAGACCAGATTTGGAGAAAGACAGGAATCTGGGTGCCTATTACATTGTGAGCATGGAGGTGGAGTCTGTTCAGGACAGGAACCCCTGAGGAAAGAAGGTCACAGAGTGAGGCCTCTTTCAGATTTGTGTGCCCATTTTCTTATCTGTTCTCCCTAGTACTCTCAATGAAGGCGTCAAATCTGAATGAATCCTTTGCTTCAGCCTCAGAGCAATTCCAAAGGATCAGCAGAACCTTAGCTGGGCTGGTGTTTTCAACCCACCACCTCAGGGATTGGAGGTTATCATGAAGCTTTCAGTAACAGGGAGATGATTTAATCAGGCTAGCACCTGAGTATCATGCTTAATTCTAACAACCCCAGAAGGGATCTAAAATGTAATTCTAATGTCTCTTGAACTGCTGAGAGCTAGAGTGAGTTTGTCTCAAATCCCTATGCCCAGCTTCCACTTCTGGAATGGTAGCATGAGGCGCTCTGTTGACCCACTGTCCTACCGTAACTGGTAAAGATTATTTTACAAATCAATTGTAAAAGTCTCTGGAAATTTTCCTAAGGGCATACAGCAAATGAAGAAACTTATTCAAGAAAATCTACTAAATCTCAGCGAGAACAGTGAGAGTCTGTGGCACTTAAGCTACAACCTGCTCCCTCCCTCCTCTCTCCCCATCTCAGAGCAATGCCTGAAGCTCTGATCCAGGTGAGTGTGGCCAAGAAAATGGGGTTCCTTTTCCCCTCAGCTCCCAGTCAAGAGATATGGTATCTCACTGAGAGGAGCAGGCTTCCGGCATCTCACCAATGCCTCCTTTCTCTGCTCCAAGTTGTAGAGGCTAAATTCCTGGTGAGTGTAGCCAAAAGATTGGGGCTCCCTTCCTTCACCCAGCCCTCACCAACAGGGCAGAGGCTTCATTTCAGGCATGGCATTCTGAGAATACTGATCACCCTTGTCCCAGCTTACATGCTCATGGGGCAGGGGTTCTGTGTTGGGAGAGGCTTACTGGCAACCTAAATGTCCATCGACAGGATCAGAGGCTACCACCAGTGCCCAGAACCCTGCTCTCAAAGCCGGATGTCATTCTGAGAGATATGAGCCACTGTCCTTGCCCTCAGCTCCTCAACAGAGACTCAGAGATTATGCCCAGTCAATCCATAAAAACTAAGAGCTCCGAAGCTCTTCCCTAAATCACTGACTTTAGGGAATTCCTTGGCAGTCCAGTGGTTAGGGCTCCATGCTTCCACTGCAGGGGGCACAGGTTCGATCCCTGCTCCGGGAACTAAGATCCCACAAGCCACAAACCCACAAAAAAAAAAATCACTGACTTTATTTGGAACAGAGCATGGGGACATTCAAACTTAAGAGTGCTCTGAAAACAATGGAGATTCTGGTGGTAAGCAATTAAAAACAACAAGCTGTAGGCCAGCTAGTTTACCAGAGAGAACCAGGGAAAGAGAAATCTTAGAAGAGCCCTCCTGGGGTCAGAACAAACCTCAAAGAATGGCTTTAAAAACTACCTTCACAAAGGGACCCAAGTTTAATTGAATCGGACCCTAGAGCAATTTATGTCCTAGGGCATTGTTGACAATAGAGCAATAAGCTGACAATTAGTGGAGCCTAAAAGTCGAGTATGATACCAGCAGAGACAGCCAGTTTAACAGAGGACTCAGGGAAAGAGACAGTCTGAGAGAGTCCTGCTAAAACTACTGCCATCCCAGAGTTACCTGCATATATCCAGAGCTGCATCCTCTTAGCAGTCGTATCAGAGGCTTCACATTGATGGGGAAAAATACTTCACTGAAATATTCCATCCAAGTCACTAAATGAATAAACAAGAAAACAACAACAAACAAACCTTGGAGAAGGGGGCGGGAAAATCAGTATCCACAGTTGCTACAATATATTACTTAAAAAGTCCAGTTCTCCACAAAAAATTATGAGACATACAAAGAAACAGAAAAAGTATGACCCATAAGCAGGGAAAAAAAGAAGCATACAACAGAAATTGTCTCTGAAAGGGCACAGATATCAGACTTAACAAACCAAGATTTCAAAACAGTTATTATAAGTATTTTCAAAGAACTAAAGGAAACCATACTAAAAAGAATTAAAAGAAAGTATGACAGTGTCTCATCAAATAAGGAATATCAATAAAGAGAAATTATCTTTTAAAAAAAGAGCCAAATGAAAATTCTGAAATTGAAAAATACAATAACTGAAATGAAAAGTTTACTAGGAATTCTCAAGAGTAGATTTGAACTTGCAGAAAAAAGAATCAGCAAACTTGAAGATAAGTGGATAGAGATTATGCAATTCAAAGAACAGAGATTAAAAAAAGAGTGGAGAAAAATGAACAGATCCTCAAAAAAAAAAGAAAAATACATATGGGACATCAGTAGGCACACCAACATACACATAGTGGGAGTACCAGGATGAGAAGTGAGAGAAAGGAGCAGAAAAAATACTTGAAGAAGTAATGGTTGAAAAAGATTAATCTACACATTTAAGAAGCTCAACAAACTTAAAGTACAAAAACACAAAGCGATTCACACCTGGGCAATCATACTAAAAATGCTGAAGACAAGGAGAAAATTTTGAAAACAACAAGAGAAAAGTGATTCACCACATACAAGGGGATCCAAAAAAGATAAGCAATTGACTTCCCATCAGAAATAATGTCATAAGGCAGTGAGATGACATACGCAAATGCTGAAAGAGAAAAACTGTCAACCAAGAATCTTATATCCAGCAAAACTATCTTTAAAAAATGAGGATGAAATAAAAACTTTGCCTACACCCCCCAAAAACAGAAAACAAAAACTGAAAATATTTTGCTAGCAGTCCTGCCTCACAAGAATTACTAATTGAGATTCTTCAGGTTACTAGCCAGTGACCCCATGCCATAATTTGGATCCTTGTAACAAAAACAAAACAAACAAAAAACCCAAAGAGCACTGGTAAAGGTAGTTATGTACTTATAAAAAACAATATAAATGTGTATTTCTTCTCCTTTTTCTCTTAACTGATTTTAAAAGAAGTTGTATAAAACAATATACATATAATTGTATTGTTGGGCCTATAACATATAGAAACATATTTCACAATAACAACTACATCTACAAAGGAGGTAGATGGGAGCAAAGCTGTATGGAGTAAGAAAATAAGTAAGTAAGATTTTAAATATTTATTTATTTATTTTTAAAATTTTGGCTGCACCAGGTCTTCGTTGCGGCATGTGGGATCTTTTTTAGTTGTGGCATGCAGACTTCTTAGTTGCAGCATGCGAACTCTTAGTTGCGCATGCATGCGGGATCTAGTTCCCCGACAAGGGATCAAACCCGGGCCTGCTGCATTGGGAGTGCGAAGTCTTACCCACTGGACCACCAGGGAAGTCCCAGAAAGTACAATTTTAACTTGAATCCACAGGAACAAATGAAGAGAACCAGAAATTGTAAATTAGAAAGTTAGTATAACAAAATCTATAAATATATACTGTTCTCAGCTTCTTTAAAGGATGTAAAATTACATAAAGCAATAGTAAAAATGCATATGTAATATATACAGATTGTAATATGTATAATAATATTACAAAAAAGTGGAAGAGAAAATAGAGATATACAGGACATATAGGATATTCAGTATCTCCTTGGAATTAAGTTAATGTAAGTCTAAAATATATTCTGCTAAGGTGAGATTGTATATGGTAAGCCCTAGAGGAAACACTAAGAAAATAAATAAAAAACAAGAGTTTAACTCATCATTAATAGAATTAAAATGTTAAACTACAAAAGATTCACTTAATGTAAAAGAAAGCGTTAAAGGAAGAATAGGGGAACCATAACAACAAAAAAGACACATATAGAAAATGAAAAGTAAAATGGCAGATGTCCATCCTACCATATCAGAAATAATAGTCAATATGAATGGATTTAACAATTCAATCAAAAGACAGAAATGGGCAACCTGAATAAAAATCAAGATCCAACTATATGCCTTCTACAGGAAATATACTTTGGGTTCAAAGACGCAAATAGGTTGAAAGTAAAAGGATAAAAGGAAAGAAAAAGTTATATTTTGCAAACAGCAACCATAAGAAAGCTGGAGCGGTTATACTAGTATCAGACAAAAAAGACCTTAACACAAAAAACTGTTACTAGAGCTAAAGAGGGACAATTCATAATGATAACAGGGTTAATCCATCAGAAAGATATAGCAATTATACAGATACGCAGTTAACAACACAGCCCCCAAAATATGAAGCAACAACTGACAGAATTGAAAGAATATACAACTTAACAATAATAGTTGGAAACTTCAACACCCCACTTTCAACAATGGATAGAACAAGGAGACAGAGTACAACAAGGAAATAGAAGACTTGACAAAACTATAAATAAATGACTTAACAGACATCTATAGCACTCTTCACCCAAAAATAGCAGAATACACATTCTTCTCAAGTGTACATGGAACATTCTACAAAATAGACAACATATTAGACCATTAAAAAGCCTCAATAAACTTAAATAAGTGTAAATCGTCCAATTGTGTGTTCTCTGACCACACTGGAATGAAATTAGAACTCAATAACAGAAAGAAACTTGGGAAATTCACAAATCTATGAAAATTAAGAAACACACTTCCAAATAACAAATGAGTCCAAGAATAAATCACAAGGGAAATTACTTTGAGATGAATAAAAACAAAAGCACAGCATACCAAAACTTATTGGGTGCAGCTAAAGCAGTGCTAAGCAGACTATTTATAGCTGTCAATGCCTATGTTAAAAAAGAAGAAAGATCTCAAATGAATAATCTAAAATTCCACCTTAACAATGTAAAAAGAAGAGCAAAGTAAAGCAAAGCAAGTAGAAGGAAAGAAAGATTAGAGTAGAAATTAATGAAATAGAGAATAGAAAACAGTAGATAAAATCAACAAAACTAAAAGATGATTCTTTGAAACGATCAAGAAGACTGGCAAATCTTTAGCTAGACTGACCAAAAGAAAAAGAAGAATTAAATTCCTAAAACAGGAATTAAAGAGGGGACATTACTACAGACCTAACAGAAACAAAAAGGATTACAAGGGAGTACTATGATCAATCATTTTCCAACAATTTATATAGCTAAGATGAAATGGACAAATTCTTCTTTTAAAACAAATTTTTTTTAATTAAAAAAAATTTTTTTGGCCGCACTGTGCAGCTTGTGGGATCTTAGTTCCCCGACCAGGGATTGAATCCAGGCCTTGGCAGTGAGAACATGGAGTCCTCACCACTGGACCCCCAGGGAATTCCCTGAAGTGGACAAATTCTTAGGACAAAAAGTACCAAAATGGACTCAGGATGAACTACAAAATATGAATAGAACTGTAACAAGAGGTTGTTAGTAATAATAAACTTTAAAAAACCTACCCACAAAGAAAATCCCAGGTTTAGACATTTGATGAATCTACAAAACATTTAAAGAAGAATTATTACCAATTACTTACAAACTCTTCCAAAAGTAAAAACTAAAAGATCAAACAATTTCAACTCATTCTGTAAGGCTAGTATTATCCTTATACCCAAATCAGACCAAACATCACAAGAAAAAAAAAAAAAAAATCCTACAGGCCAATAGCTCTTGTGAATAAAAATGCAAAAATTCTCAACAAAACACTACCAAACAGAATCTAGTAACATATAAAAAAGATTGTACACCATGACAAAGTGGAATTTATCCCAGGAATTTATCCCAGCCAATGCAATATGGGCTTAACATCTGAAAATCACTTAATGTAATATACCATATCAATAGAATAAAAGACAAAACCCATGATCATCTCAACAGACGCAGAAAGAGTGTTTAACAAAATTCCACACCTATTCTAGATAAAGCACTCAACAAACTTGGAATAGAAAGAAATTCCCCAACTTGATAAAGAGTATCTGTGTAAAATCCACAGCTAACATCATAATAGTGAAAGATTGATTTCTCGTTAAGATCAGGAACAAGACAATAATGTCCACTCTTGCCACTTCTATTCAACATTGTATTGAAGGTTATAGCCAGAGAAATGAGGCAAGGAAATGAAATAAAAGGCATTCACATTCAAAAGCAAGAAGTAAAACTATCTCTACAGATGATATGATCTTGTATATTGAAAATCTTAAGGAACCTGGTACTGGCAAAAGGATAGACATACAGATCCATGGGATAGATCTGGAATCCAGGGAAAAAAAACCCTCACATTAATGGTCAATCAAGTTTTTTATTTATTTATTTATTTTTGCCTGAGTTGGGTCTTCGTTGCTGCGCACGGGCTTTTCTCTGCGAAAGGGGGCTACTCTTTGTTGCCGTGTGAGGGCTTCTAATTGAGGTGGCTTCTCTTGTTGCAGAGCATGGGCTCTAGGCGCGCGGGCTTCAGTAGTTATGGCACGTGGGCTTAGTAGTTGTGGCTCGCGGGCTCTAGAGTGCAGGCTCAGTAGTTGTGGCGCACGGGCTTAGTTGGTCTGTGGCATGTGGCATCTTCCCGGACCAGGTATCAAACCCGTGTCCCCTGCCACCAGGGAAGCCCCTGGTCAATTGAGTTTTTATGAAAGTGCCAAGATAATTCAATGGGGGCAAGAATAGTCTTTTCAACAACTGGTGCTGGGACAACTGAATATCCACACGCAAAAGAATGAAGCTGGACCTCACTTCGTATCATAACAAAAATTAACTCAAAATGAAGGAAGATCTAAATGTAAGAGCTAAAACCATAGAACTCTTAGGAAAAAAACATAAGTGCAAAGCTTTGTGACTTTGGAGTAGGCAATGGGTTCTTAGATATGACATTGAAAGAAACAAACAAACTGGACATTATTGAAATTAAAATCCTTTGTGCTTCAAAAGATACTATCAAAAAAGTGAAAGGACAACCTACAGAATGAGAGAAAATATTTACAAATTACTGATTAAGGACTTGTGTCTAGAAAATATAAAAAACTCTTACATTCAACAATAAAAAAGACAGTCTAATTTTAAAATGGGCAAGGGATCTGAACAGACATTTCTCCAAAGAAAATATACAAATGGCCAATAAGCACATGAAAAGATAATATGCTCAATATCATTTGTCATCAGGGAAATGCAAATCAAAACCAAAAATGAGATATCATTTCACACCCCCTAGACAGCTATTAATCAAAAAGACACAATAGGGCTTCCCTGGTGGCGCAGTGGTTGAGAGTCCGCCTGCCAATGCAGGGGACACGGGTTCGTGCCCTGGGCCGGGAGGGTCCCACATGCCGCAGAGCGGCTGGGCCCGTGAGCCATGGCCGCTGCGCCTGCGCGTCCAGAGCCTGTGCTCCGCAACAGGAGAGGCCACGACAGTGAGAGGCCAGCGTACCGCTAAAAAAAAAAAAAAAAAAGACACAATAACTGTACAGTTACATGCAAAAGAATCAAACTGGACTCACACCATATAAAAAAATAAACTCAAAATGGGTTAAAGACTTAAATGTAAGACCTGAAACCATGAAACTCCTAGAGAAAACAGGCAGTATGCTCTCTGCTGTCGGTTTTAGCAATATTCTACTCAGGCAAGGGACACAAAAGCAAAAATAAACAAATTGGGTCTACATCAAACTAAAAAGATTAACACAGCGAAGGAAACTATTAACAAAACGAAAAGACTGCCTTGAATGGAAGAAGATATTTGCAAATGATAAATCTGATAAGGAGTTAATATCCAAAATACACAAAGAGGGACTTCCCTGGTGGTCCAGTGGTTAAGAATCTGCCTTCCAATGCAGGGGACGCGGGTTCGATCCCTGGTTGGAGAACTAAGATCCCACATGCCACAACTAGAGGGCCTGCGGGGCGCAATGAAGACCCAGTGCAGCCAAAAAAAAGTCCCGAAAATCAAAAACAAAAACAAAATACACAAAGAACTCATTCAACTCAACATCAAAAAAACAAACAACCCAATTGAAAAATGGGCTGAATAGCTGAATAGACATTTTCCCCTGATTAAAAAATGGTAGAGGACCTGAACAGATATTTTTCCAAAGAGTACAGATGGCCAAGAGACACATGAAAAGATATTCACATCACTAATTATCAGGGAAATGCAAATCAAAACCACAATGAGATATCACCTCACACCTGTCAGAATGGCTAATTTCAAAAAGACAACAAATAACAAGTATTGGCAAGGAGATGGAGAAAAAGGAACCCTCGTGTGCTGTTGGTGGGAATGTAAATTGGTGCAGTCATTATGGAAAACAGTACAGAGATTCCTCAGGACATTAAAAATAGAACTACCAGGGCTTCCCTGGTGGCACAGTGGTTGAGAATCTGCCTGCTAATGCAGGGGACACGGGTTCGAGCTCTGGTCTGGGAGGATCCCACATGCCATGGAGCAACTAGGCCCGTGAGCCACAACTACTGAGCCTGTGCACTGGAGCCTGTGCTCCACAACAAGAGAGGCCGCGATAGTGAGAGGCCCGCACACCGCGATGAAGAGTGGCCCCCGCTTGCCACAACTAGAGAAAGCCCTCGCACAGAAACGAAGAACCAACACAGCAAAAATAAATTAATTAATTAATAAACTCCTACCCCCAACATCTTCTTTAAAAAAAAAAAAAATAGAACTACCATACGATCCAACAATTCTGCATCTGGGTATTTCTCTGAAGAAAACAATAACCCTAATTCAAAACGATACATGCACCCTTATGTTCACTGCAGCATTATTTACAGTTGCCAAGATATGGAAGTAAACTAAGTGTCCATTGATGGATGAATGGATCAAGATGATGTGGTATATACATATATACACACAATGGAATATTACTCAGCTATACAAAGAAAGAAACCTTGCCACTTGCAACAACATGGATGGATCTAGAAGGTATTATGCTAAGTGAAATGTCAGAGAAAGTCAAACACTGTATGATTTCACTTATATATGAAATCTAAAAAAAAAAACCCACAAGAAAACAGAAACAGACTCATAGATACAGAAAACAAACTGGTGGTTGCCGGAGGGGAGTAGGGGAAGATGAGTGAAATAGATGAGGGAGATAAAAAGCTACAAACTTGTAGATAAAATAAATAAGTCACAGGAATGTAATGTACAGCATAGGAAATTAGTCAATAATATTGTAACAACTTTTTATGGTGACAGACAGTAATCAGACTTTTGTGATGATCATTTTGTAATGTATAAAAATATCGAGTCACTAGGTTGTACACTTGAAACTAATATTGGAAGTTAATCATACTTCAATTTAAAAAGGGGGGAAAAAGATAAGTGTGCTTGAGGCTGTAGAGAAATTGGAACCCTCTTGCATGGCTGGGGAATGTCACATGGTGCAGCCACTTTTGGAAGTAGCTTTGCAGTCTGGCAGTTCCACGAATGGTTAAACAGGGAGTCACCATCTGACACCCAGTTATTTCACTCCTAGGTATGTACGCAATAGAAATAAAAACATACATCCACACAAAAACTTGTACATGACTGTTCATAGCAGCATTATTTATGACAGTGAACAGTTGCTTCAACCACATGTCCATATACTGATGAAGAGATAAAAGATGTATCCATACTGTGAAATATTATTTAGCAATAAAAAGGCAAGAAGTACTGACACAGGCTACAACGTGGATGAACCTTTAAAATATTACACTAAGTGAAAGAAGCCAGACACGAAAGACCACATATTGTATGATTCTATTTATATGAGTTGACCAGCGCAGGCAAAGCTACAGAGATAGAAAGATGAATGATTGTCTTGGGCTGGGGAGGGGGCAGAAGTGTGGTTTGAGAAGTGATAACTTGGGGTACAGGGTTTCTTTTTAAGGTAATGAAAATGTTCTAAAATCGATTGTGGTGATGATTGCACAACTCTGTGAATAGACTAAAAGTTGTTGAATTGTACAATTATAAATAGGTAAACTGTATGGTACGTGAATCAATCTCAATAAAGCTGTTATTAAGTCAGAACAACCCTATGTCCTGTGGACACCCAGAAGCTTTCCCTAAAATGGCTGGAAATTGTCTTGGGGATGGGAATTTTATTCTCAAGTCCTCCTTTGGTGTCAGCTCTTGATCCGAGAATTCTGGCCTGGTTCCACAACACATTGACCCAGAAATGGAACTCAGCCTTCTGCTGAAGTTCTATCTTCCCAACCTGCCCTACCTCTTAGGAAGCACCCATGACTCCATCGTAGGTGGGGCAGAGGAGACAGGAAGGGATGGCATTACAGAAGAGCAGGCAGCTTTCAAAGGAACACCAGGTATCCTGGTTTTTAGGAAGCTCTTCGCCCATTTCTTAACTGGGGGGCCTTTCCTCAGCCTTTGCACACTGCCCCCACTGTTCCTCAGGCCATCTCCCCAGCAACTCCCCTCCCCATCTGGAGCAAACCAAATTCCTTCCTAGCATCTCTTAGGCAGAGCTGTTTAGAATCAGATACATCTTTTGTGGCCTTGAGATTGTCCTTTCTATGGCCCATGAGCTCACATTCCACCCAAGAAATTTATCAAGATATTTTTTAACAAAGATAAATATCTCCCTAAGAAGAATTCTGTTGTCACCTGTTAAGACACTAATGTAGCCTTTTTTTTTTTAAGGTGGAGAGAATAGTTTAGTGAACCTCATGTACCCCCGCAGCTCCAACAATTATCAGTGTTTTGCCAATCTTGTATTTACATGAGATAAATTCTTGGGAGAGGGCGGTGGTACTTTTAAAATACAAATGCTTCTATCAGAACAAGACAGAGAATATAGGCTTAACCACCTTCTGTTTCCCATGTCGGGGAATCCAGGGAGAGGACTGGAGTGTAGGAGCCCCCCATAACCTGTAGGGGACTGAGGGTGGGCACGGAGCGATGGGTTAAGGTGTGCGGACCAAGACGATAGGGCGGGGTGTGTAGATCGGGCGCCCGGCGAGGGCGGTGCCAGGACCTGGCTCCGGGGCCAGGCTTCCCGCGGGGCTAAAGCGCCGTGTCGGGCTCGGGGTCCGGCGGCGCCCCCTCGCGGGAGTAGAATTCATCGATAATGTTCTGCGGGATGCGCTTCAGCATCTCCTTGGGGAAGATGCGCAACAGCTTCCACCCCAGGTCCAAAGACTCGAACACCGAGCGTTTCTCGTAGGGACCTAGGGACAGAGCAGGAGTGTTAAGGGTGTGTGCGTGTGTGGGTGTCGGACCAAGGGGGTTGCTGCCTGAACGCCCCCAACGCGCCTCACCCTGGTTGATGAAGTTCTTCTCAAATTTCTGCAGGAATTCCAGGTAGAGCAGGTCCTCGGAAAGGAGCGCCTCCTCCCCCACCACTGCCTTCATGGCCTGCACGTCCTTCCCGACGGCGTAGCAGGCATACTGGTGAAGGGGGGAGGGGTTCAGCGGTCACGGCAGGCTTACCGCAGGAGTCCCGTGTTCCCCCATGTGACTGTGCGGGGACCCCAAAAGGGGAGGAATTTTTTTCTTCCAGGAGAAAAGTTCGTGGTCCAGCTAGGGCTCCAATCTCCAGCTTCTGAAACTAGCTTCCCCACCAGCCCTTGGGCTCTCTCCTTACCAGCTGGTTGGAGACATCGCCATGGTCCTTTCTCGTCATGCCCTCCCCAATGGCGGA
The DNA here is from genome assembly GCF_039906515.1 of Pseudorca crassidens. Taxonomy (NCBI): domain Eukaryota; kingdom Metazoa; phylum Chordata; class Mammalia; order Artiodactyla; family Delphinidae; genus Pseudorca; species Pseudorca crassidens. The sequence continues at coordinate 31,205,152 of NC_090309.1, forward strand.
CTTCATCAGACGCGAGAGGGAAGGGAGGACGTTGATTGGGGGGTAGATCTGGGCGGGGCGAAGAAGGCGTGTCAGAAGGCAGGGTCCAAACTTTCCCTTCTTTCCTACCTCTACTTGTCTTCCCTCCCCCTGTGGTTCTCAGCAGGCTGGTCGTTATTCATCCCACAGAGAGGTCAGCTGGCCACACCCCGCCCTCTATCGCCCACAAATTCTAGGGCTTGGGTATACAGGTGTCTACATGTGCGCACCTAGACAGGAGAGTGGAGGGGGGAGATGACATGACATTAGTTCATGAAAGTCTCGCTATTTCAAAACTTCTGATTATTTGGACAAAAGCCAGGTAGAAACTTAATAGTTCATAGTTGCAAAGAAAAACTGCCAAACAAAGAGGAAAGAGTAAGGGGGTGGCCTAAGATGGGACAGACACATTTTCTAACCCTTTGGTACATTATTCACCACCTACTTGTGTCCGTTACCTATTGTTTTTGTTCACCAAATTACTAGAAAGGAAAGAGAAGTGATATTTATTTTGTATCTACGATCTGCTAGATGCTTTCTGTGGGCCAACTTATTTTATTTTATTCTCCACAATGCAACTGTGTGACATATATTATCATTCCCATTTTACAGATGAGGAAACCTAGGATCAGAGAGATGAAATGATTTTCTCAAGGTCCCACATCCAGGTAGGCTGGATTCCACCCAGACTTGTCTTCTGTCTGGGAACCAAACAGTCTTCCTGGGGATTATCTCCTGTTAGCGGTTAGCCTTGGCCGGCCCCTCCTCATTCACAGGGCGATGAAGTACAGGGGGTGGTGGGACATTGGTTATTAGTCAGTGTACTTGGAGATGGTGGAGAGAGCAGGAAGTGGGTAAGGAGGGGACAGTACCTGTCTGTTATGAAGCTGTCTGTCCACGTAGATCTGTCCCTCTGTGATGAAGCCCGTCAGGTCTGGAATCGGGTGGGTGATGTCTGCAAGGAAAGGCACTGGTGTCAGTGTAGATCCAGGTCTCCACCCACTCAGGGCCATGTAGGTTCTATTCCCTCATGGGAGTGGGTGCTCGGGGGACGCAAGGAAGGGACAGTGTCTACCCTGATGGAGGAACAGAGCTACTGCACACCTATATAAAGAAGCATGGGTCCTTTAAGTGTCTGGGTAGGATGGGAGGGCAGGAGGGCTGCAGAGGGTAGTGGGCAGAGAGGCGGCTCACCGTCATTGGGCATGGTGAGGATGGGGACCTGAGTGATGGACCCGCCCCGGCCCTCCACACGGCCTGCCCGCTCGTAGATGGTGGCCAGGTCTGTGTACATGTACCCAGGGAAGCCTCGGCGCCCGGGCACCTCCTCTCTGGCAGCTGAGACCTGCAATGTTTGTGGGCCTTGGGGTAAGAAAGGGGGCAAGAGGCTGACACAAGGAAGGGGAGTGGGGTCTCAGTGACCATGAGGAAAGGAGTGGGGACAGGCCTGCGTGGGCCAGCTCTGGGCACAGTGACTACAGCCACCTCACCTCCCGCAAGGCCTCTGCGTAGGAACTCATGTCCGTCAGTATGACCAGCACGTGCTTCTCACACTGGTAAGCAAGGAATTCAGCCGTGGTCAGTGCCAGGCGCGGGGTGATGATCCGCTCGATCCTGCAGATACGGCCAATGTTTAGAGAGCCTCGAGGCCCAGGCCTGTGCTCCATTTAGCCCCAGTGCTGAGTGGGTGGTGAACTGGGAAGCTGGTACAGTGCACAGCAGCAGAGGACTGGGTAAGATGAGCCCCAGGCCCCAGCCCCCAGATCCAGGCCATGGTTCCTGGGAGTGGGCCCTCAATCATGTCCTGCTATTCAAGGTAGGAATGAGGACAGAGGCGGGGACAGGCAGGGAGCTGGGTGAGAGAGGGACAGGCAGGGCCAGGAGTGACTGATGAGGATGACGGTGTCCCTCGTCCCCCAGGACACCCGAGCTTGGGCATCTGGAGCACTCACACACTCTGTGTCCTCGGGGTCCTTTCCTGACTGTTCCCCTCACTATTCCTTGCTGGGCATGGGTCAGAGGCTGGCCTGCCCTGGCAGCCCTTCCACTGGGGGCAGTCCAGGCACTCTCAGTCCCCGGGCTCTGCGGCGCTTTTCTCTGGTGACGTCATCTGGGCCTCCTGAACTCTGCTACCTGGTTTGAGTTCCTTCTGAGTACCTTCAGTTCCCAGGACAGTTTATTAGATTTTTTTTTTCATCACCTAACCTGCAGATTTAAACTCACATTTTCTCAACTTTTAAAATAGCAGTTTTTCTAAGCGAATGGTTTAGGGAAATATCTCTTTAGTGGTGACCTGGTGGAAGTGAGTCTCGGATGAGGGGTCCTGACTTGGGATGGTGGCTAGACGCAGGTTGAGGGCAGGGCGGAGGGGCGACAGGTGGCCGGCGGGCTGTGGCCCAGCTCCCTGTCTCTCCGTGTGCTGTCCCTACCTCTTCCCCAGCCTCGGTGTCCCCATCTCCACAATGAGGGGCTGTTCTCCCAGCTCTGGCCCATGGCTGTAGTTCTGGGATGCCTGAGACCTGGTACTCTGGGTCTTGGAAGGGGACAGGGCCTGCTGCCTAAGGGCAGTATGGGTGCCAGGGGACGGCTCACGTGGGGTCGTTGGCCAAGTTCAGGAAGAGGCAGACATTGCCCATGGTACCGTTCTGCTCGAAGTCGGACTTGAAGAACCTGGCTGTCTCCATGTTCACCTGGACACACAGCAGGGAGGGCTGGAGGCGGGGACCAGGCTCCTTCCCTCTCTTCTCAGTAATGCCTATTGACTGACCTGCTAACGGTCACTGGGGGGAACCTGGGGCTTGAGAGGGCGGGGGCTGGGTTTGCTGCCCAGGCCGGGATAGGGTCTCATCAGAGCCCCAGAGAGAGGTTCAGACTTCAGGCTCAGCTCTGCTCAGTGCCACCCCTGCCCCTTCCCCTACCCGCTGCTTCCCTGCTAAACTCCCCGTCCCTGCCTTGGGCCCTCTAAGGGCCCCCGGGATCCCAGCTGTCCTGGGCTCATCTTATAGCTGCCGTGGCCTCTGGGCTTCTGTGGGGCACACACTGCCCACTCCTCCAGTCATGCTCTTGCCTCTCTCACCAGACAGGCTCCGACTTTGAAGGCTTCTCAAGAAGAAGGATAATGCCTCCCGCATAAGACTGGCTGTGCCAGGGGCCAAGGCTGCCCGCCCATAGCTTCCAGAACTTGCCAATCGGCCCAGCCCCTCTTACCCCCATGGCTGCAAAGACGATGGCAAAGTTGTCATCGTGGTAGTCCAGCACGGCCTTGGATTTCTTCACCAGCCCAGCCTGGCGGCAGATCTGGGCGGCGATCTGGGGATGGGAGGAAGGACAGCAGAACCAGAGCTCGAGTCAGCCCTCCGAGCACCACTGAGGAGCACGGACAGGGTAACTCCCAGCCCATCCTGCCGCCAAGGCCTTCGGTGGGAGGGACCCAAGGTCAGCAAGGAAGAAGGGCTGCCCTGGGTCCTACAGCCGCTCTCAGGGGAGGGCTGCCTTATTCTGTGGCACCTGAAGACCCAGGGTGCCTGTCATGAGGAGCAGCGTGGAAAAACAGTTCCAGAGAGCAACTGCCTACCGTGGGTTAGGGGCAACTTGGCCCTTCAGAGTCCCCTCTGCCCCGCACCCTGCTAGGGGTATCTCTGGGGTTTGCCCCAGGCCTGCAGCGTGTGGAGTTTCCAGTCGTCATGTCCAGATCCAGGATGAGCGTGTGTGTAGGGGGAAGGCAGGGACACTTCTGCCGTCTAATCTCTCTGAGCATTTCGAGGGTGAGCCGGGGTGCATCCAGGAGTAGAGGAGTGGGGGTGGTCGGGGGGGACCCTCTAGAAACCTTGTCACACCAGCTACTCCGGAAGAAATGGGCTGTCCACTCTGGGTAGAGGGGGTAGGGCAGCAAACCTGCACAGGGAGGCTTCAGACGGCCATGGGGCTGGCCCGAGGTGGGGTTCGCTCAGTGCAGGCAAGTAAAGACCATTTAAAGGACCAGTGGTAGAGCCGTGGGCTCAGCTGCGCAGGACACTCAACACTGAGGCTACCCGTGGGCTCTCTCATGAGCCAGTGCGAGCCCCACTCACTCAGGATGGAGGCTTGGAGATCTGTCTGGGGGCCCTGAGTCCCTGAGCTGCCAGGAGACAGCTGCCAGAGACCCCAGCCTGCTCGGCACAGGAGGCCCCCCTCGCTGGCCCACCAGCCCCGGCCTCTGCTCCGTCCCTTCCCCTTGGTCATGCCCACAGGCCCCTCGAAGTCCTCACCTCATTGTGGGGGAGCCCAGCTGCTGAGAAGATGGGGATCTTCTGGCCACGGGCAATGCTGTTCATGACGTCGATGGGCGAGATGCCCGTCTGAATCATCTCCTCTGGGTAGATGCGGTTGTGGGGGTTGATGGGCTGGCCTGGGAGACGGTGACCATGGACCCTGCTCAAGGGTTCAGGCCTTGCCCGCCCTCCCCCACCCCGTCCCAGACTCCGGGGCAGCACTGGTTAAAAGAATTTTCTTCCATGATGGAAATGTGCTCTAACTGCGCTGCCCAAAACGTAGCCCTGGCCGCGTGTGGCTATTGAGCATGCAAAATGTGGGGTTTTTTTAAAAATTAATTTATTTTATTTTTGGCTGTGTTGGGTCTTCCTTGCTGCAAGCGGGCTTCTCCTTGCAGTGGCTTCTCTTGTCGCGGAGCACGGGCTCTAGGCGCGCGGGCTTCAGTAGTTGTGGCTCACGGGCTCTAGAGCGCAGGCTCAGTAGTTGTGGCACATGGGCTTAGATGCTCCGTGGTATGTGGGATCTTCCCAGACCAGGGCTCGAACCCGTGTGCCCTGCATTGGCAGGCGGGTTCTTAACCACTGCGCCACCAGGGAAGTCCCGCCATGTGGTTTTGAAATGAACTTTTATTTCATTTGAATTAGTCTGTATTTCAGTAGCCACAGTCCAGTGCTCCCTTGGACGGTGCCACCCAGGCACATTAGAAGTGGCAGGCAGGTGGATCCCAGAAGGCAGGAGAGTGAGGGTCTTGGGCACCTGGGGAACTTTGCACAATGATGATAGCATTTTATAGGAATGGGACATGAAATGCAGCTGGCCCCAGACAGAGGGGCCTTTGCTCTTCTCGTATCTCACCTGACCTGCCTGTTAGTATGACCAGTCCTGGGGGTGAGCCCTGGGCAATGGCCCTGGCTTTCATCTGGGGCAGAATTTCCAAGGGCGAGGTGACAGAGGCAGTGACTGGGGTGGGGAAGGTAGTTGGGGGCTGGGTCCCGAGAGCTGTCCTGAACCTCCAGTCACTTACCATTGATATCCAGGAAGTCCTCTGCCATGACCACTGGCCCCTTGTCAATGGGTTTGCCAGAGCCATTGAAAACCCGACCTGGGAGTGGGTGAGAGGGGTTGAGTGGTGCTCAGGAACAGCCCTGGGTCTCTCACTGCCACTCACCCTCCACACCAGCAGCTCTCACCCAGCCCTCGTGTCCCAATTGCCCCATGTCCCCCTCCCCTCAGCCCTTGGTTACCCCCAGGGAGCTGGCTACAGTGACTGCCTCCTTGGGGGTCTTTCCTCCTCTCCTGGAAACCTTTACAGGCAAGGCCTTGGCCCAGGACAATGACTCTAATGGGGAGTTTTAGGGCTGGAAAGAGGAGAGGGCCAGGTATGGCAGATCTTGGGAGAAAATTAGGGATGTGCAGTTCGTTTCAGCTTGACCCCAAATAGACGGCTACCTCCTCTGCCTCTAATTTACTGAAGCTGCCTTCCTCATGTATTGAGCACCTGCTGTATGTCAGGCCCTGAGCTGGGGTTGGGGGTCAAAGACAAGGCACAACCTCTGACCTTAAAGGGCTCCCAGGGGAGGCAGACTAGGTAAAGAGGCAATGACAGTGCGGTCTGCTAGGTAAGCACTTGGTCAGGGAAGCTGGGCTGGCTGGACAGAGGGATGCCCTCACCCTGCCCATCCCTACCCCTCACCCAGCATGTCCTCCGACACTGGAGTCCGTAGGATGTCCCCTGTGAATTCGCAGGTGGTCTTCTGGGCATCGATCCCAGAGGTCCCTTCAAACACCTACAGGGTAAGAGGTTAGTTAGTCTAATAAGCGGTTTGCTGGGGAGAACAGGGCCTCCCATTCTAGGCTCCCTTTGTGTCCAGCTCCGGGCAAAGCTCTCTCAGGGGAAATAGAACATTTTCTGCCTTTGGAGTTTATAAGATAGTGTGGAAACCTTGTGGATTCATTCATTTATTCAACCACCAACATCTTATTGACACCACTTACCTGAACGATTGCCTTGGTCCCAGCCACCTCAAGCACTTGCCCGTTCCTCTGAGTCCCATTGGGGAGGGTGAAGTTGACGATCTCAGCATACTGGGCAAACTGGCAGGAGGGGAGAGCACCCCAGAGTGTCAGTGAGACCAGAGGTGAAGTCCCTGTCTCCTCCCCAGACTTCCTTGACCCATTCTCAAGCTCCTTTCTCCCATCTTGTGCCCGGATACTCCTGGAAATGAACTTCAGAGACTGGTAAGTGGAAAGCTTAAATTCTGTTTGGGAGGCAGTATACCTGGGTGGGTAGGAGTACCGACTTTGAGCCTTACTTTCCTCATCTTTAAAATGGGAATAATACTAACACCTATTTCATAAGGCTGCTGTGGGGATGAAATATATGGAAAGTCATTAGCTGGTGCCGGGACCTTATAACAGCTCAATAAAATGTAGTAGCTGTTATGGCTGTTTAGGTCTCCTGACAGCACCATTGTTTCTGCCCCTGTGGACTAATGGTGAACACACTGGCAAAGTTCTCTCCTCGGCTCCCAGATGTCCCCATCTACCAGTGGCAATCTTTCCCTAGCCATGGGGCTGGGATCAATTCACATGTAGTCCTCACAGGCTTCAGGAAAAAAACGAATCAGGCAATCACTTTGCTTTTGGCTAAGATCAAGTGAAGTATTCATTCTTATCAATGTAGAAAGCATCAGGCCAACATCTGGAATATATAAAGAAATCTTACAACTCAACAACAAAAAGACAAATACGCTATTTTAAAAATGGCAAAGGATCTAAATAAACATTTCTCCAAAGAAGATATACATGTGCCCAATAAGCACATAAATGATCAACTAATTAGTCACTAAAGAAACGCAAAACACACAATGAGACAGCACTTCACACTCATTAATATGATCGTAATAAAAAAGACAGATAATAACACGTGTTAAGGTTGTGGAGAAACTGGAACGTTCAGACACTGATGGTGTGAATGTAAAATTGTGTGGTCACTTTGGAAAATATCTGGTGGTTTCTCAAAAGGTTAAATATAGAGTTACAATATGACCCAGCAATTCCACTCCCAGGTGTACACCCAAGAGAAAGAGAAACACATGTCCACATAAAAACTTGCTTATGAAGGCTCATAGCAGCATTATTCATAACAGGCAAAAAGTGAAAACAACCCAAACGTCCACAAACTGACAAATGGATAAACAAAAGGTGGGATATCCAGGCAGTGGAATATGTCAGCTTTAAAAAGGGATGAAGGCGACTTCCCTGCTGGCGCAGCGGTTAAGAATTCGCCTGCCAATGCAGGGGACATGGGTTTGAGCCCTGGTCTGGGAAGATTCCAGATGCCACGGAGCAACTCAACCCGTGCGCCACAACTACTGAGCCCGCGTACCACAACTACTGAAGCCTGTGCGCCTAGAGCCCATGCTCCGCAACAAGAGAAGCCACCGCAGTGAGAAATGAGAAGCCCGCGCACCGCAAGGAAGAGTAGCCCCCACTTGCCGTGTCTAGAGAAAGCCCGCGTGCAACACAGCCAAAAATAAATAAATTAAAAAAAAATAAGGGATGAAGTACTGATCTATACTACAACATGGATGAATCTTGAAAACATCATGCTAAGTGAGAGAAGCCAGAAACAACAGGCCACACAGTATATAATTCCACTGATATGAAATGTCCAGACTGGTCAAATCCATAAAACAAAAAGTTAGTGGTTGCTGGGGACTGGAGGAGGGAGGATTGGTGGTGACAGCTAACAGGTTCAGGGTTTCTGTTTGAGGTGATGAAAATGTTCTGGAATCAAGTAGTGGTGATGGTTGCACAACTCTGTGTATAGAATAAAACCCACTGAACTATACACTTGAAAAGAGTGAAGTTTATAGTATACACATTATAACTCAATTTTAAAAACCAATCAGGCTGTCCCTCCAGGAACCCAGGCAGCAAGTGGGTAGGTGGATGTCTGCCCCAAGGGAATCCCTGAGCTCCGCTGTCAGTGTGTGCTTCAGGAGCCAAGTTCTAGACGAGGCTATGAGCCAAGCCAAAGAAGCTGGGCTGGGAGAGCAGACGCTCCCAGCTGACACTGGTTCTCAGCTCTGGTCAGCACCAGGAGAGCTAAGCCCTCCACCTGCACCTTCTTCCCAGGGGAGGTCCTGGAGAGAATGCATGGCATCGCCCAGGCTCCCTCACCTTGCTGCCCATCCACCTGGCTTCCTTGATTCACTTCAGGGGTAAGTCATAATCTTAATCCAATAAGAATAAATGTAAAAAAGACTGCATCTCTCCCTGCAATGTTTCTAATATTCTGGGAAATTAAAGTACTCCTCTAAGTTACTCCTTGGACATTAGAAGAAATCAAAACTAAAATCACAGAAGAAACAGAAAATAATGAAAAGGATATCACTTCGAACACATCAGTGTTTTCTGATCATAATCAAAGTAAGTTAGAAATCAATAACAAAAGGATAGTTAGAAAAACTTCATACATTTGGAAATTTTGAAACGTTCTAAATATAGAAAAACTGGGACTTCCCTAGTGGTGCAGTGGTTAAGAATCTGCCCGCCAATGCAGGGGACATGGGTTCGAGCCCTGGCCTGGGAAGAGCCCACATGCCGTGGAGCAACTAAGACCATGTGCCACAACTACTGAGCCCGCATGCCACAACTACTGAAGCCCATGTGCCTAGAGCTTGTGCTCTGCAACAAGAGAAGCCACTGCGGTGAGAAGCCCACGCGCCACAAAGAAGAGTAGCTCCCCCTTGCCGCGACTAGAGAAAGCCCGCGCACAGCAACGAAGACCCAATGAAGCCAAAAATAAATAAATAAATATAGAAAAACTTATAATCAGATTAGAAAACATTTAGCACTAAACAATAATGAGAAACTATTTTTCAACACACATGTGATGCATTTAAAGCTTTAAATGCTTATATTAGAAAAGAAAAAAAGGTAGAGGTAGTTTAAATGTATGCAACATGAAAAGTTAGAAAATAGAACAGCATTAAAATTCCAAATAAAATAAAAGAAATAATAAAAGGGCAGAGATCATTAAAATAGAAACAAACATATAATCGAGATGACCAACAAAGCCAAACTGGTTCTTTGAAAAGACTAATAAAATAGACAAATCTCAGGCATCACTGACTAAAAGACATGAGTAAATAATTGTTGGAATAAAAACAGTCAAAGCTATAGCTATACTAATAATATTAAAAATAATTTTAAAATTATGAATAACTTTATGCAATATATTTCAGAACTTAGATGAATAAATGTCTTGAAAAATGCAAATCAAACCAAATCCAATTAAAAACAAAATAGAAAGCCAGGATAGTCCTATAATCTTCAAGATATTGGATAAATAACTTAAAATCTTTCCAGGAAGAAAACACCAGTCCCAGATAATTAGTGAGTTCTAACAATCAAGGAACAAATAATTTGAAACCTACTTAAGCTCTTCAAAAGACTGGAAGAAAAACTCCAGTCTTAATTAATTTTATGAGGCAAGGATAATCTTGATACAAAATAAGATAATAATGGGAAATTTATAGGCAATCTCAATCATGAACATAGATGCAAAAATACTAAGCAAATATTAGCAAACTAAATCCAGCAATGTACCAAAAAGACCACAAGTTACAAACAAACCAAACAATAAAAGAAAAAATTCAAGAAATGAAGATAAACACATACACACAAAAGACCAAGTTGGGATTATTCCAGGAATTCAAGGTTAGTCTAACATTAGAAAATCTACTAATAAATTTATCTTATTAATGAATTAAAGGATTAAAAAACACGTTATCTCAACAAGTTTTACAAAAAGTTTTGAAAAAAACTACGATTGAAAACAAAGAACAAAACTATTCTTTGAAAACAGAATAAAAGGGAAATTCTTTAACCCCAAAAAGTAGCCTCAGAAAACCTACAGAAAATATACTCAATGGTAAAAAGTATAAAACAGTCTCTTTAAATTTAGGAGCAAAACAACACTGCCTGCTATCATCATTCCATTCAGCATGGAGGAACTAACCAAAGTAATAAGATGAAGAGAAAACAGAGATTAGAAGAAAACAAAACTATAAAATGGAAAACTCCCAAACCCCAAATCTAATCTAGTACCCCCCAAAAACTATAGACTAATTTCTCTTATAAATATAGATGCAGAAATTATAAATAAACTACTGGCCAGTCAAATCAAACAATGTATTAAATAAATAAACATGTATGACCGAATAGGGTTTATTCCAAGCATACAAGCTTAGATCAATCAACCTTTGTGAATCAGTCAACATTTCACAACATCATTTATAATAATAGGGAGTTTGTGAACCTAAAAGAAAAACCCTACAGGATTATGCAAATAGAAATCAAAAGGCTTTTGATATAATTCAGCAGCTGTTTGTAATGCAATTCTATGTAAAACAGGTATGGAAGGTAACTCCTTGAATACTAGACTATTTACCAAAACCAACATCAACATCCTTCTAAATGGTAAAATGCTAAGCCTATTTTCATTTCCAATAAAATCAGTAATGCACAGAGAGAGATGCCTGTATCACTGTTGTTACATAGCATTGTTTTGGAATTTTTGGTTTATACAATAAGACCAAAAAAAGAAATTGAGAAGTATACCAATAAACATAAATAGAGAATGTTCTATTTTTAAAAAAGGTAGTGAGGGAAGACCGTATTCTTCAGAAATGTTAAAGAAAGGCTGTAGAGGGCTTCCCTGGTGGTTCTGTGGTTGAGAATCTGCCTGCCAATGCAGGGGACACGGGTTCGAGCCCTGGTCCGGGAAGATCCCACTTGCTGCGGAGAAACTAAGCCCATGCACCACAACTACTGAGCCTGTGCTCTAGAGCCAATGCGCCACAACTACTGAGCCTGCGCTCTAGAACCCATGAGCCACAGCTACTGAGGCTGCGCGCCTAGAGCCTGTGCTCCACAACCAGAGGAGCCACCGCAATGAGAAGCCCGTGCACCGCGACAAAGAGTAGCCCCCGCTCACCACAATGAAGACCCATTTTATAAAATAAATAAAATAAATATAGTTATCAAAAAAAAAAAAAGAAAGAAAGGCTGTGGAAATATTCCAGGTTATAGGAAGCTAAACAGACATGATGATTAAACGTGATACCAGGCCCTAGACTGGATCCTATACTGGAGGGAGAAAAATGCTATAAAAGACTTTGTTAGGTCAGCTTATAAATTGGAATATAGATTGTAGATTAAAGTATCAGTGTAAATTTTTAAAGTTGATAACTACTGTGGTTGTGTAAGAGAATATCCTTATTTTTCAGAAATACACACTAGAGTTTTGGGCATAACTTACTCTCAAAATACCTAAAAAAAAAAAAATTAAGCGCACACACACACACACACACACACACACACACACACACACATACACTCAGAGCAGTGATAGAACAAATGGGTAGATGGATATTCCTTGTACTATTTTTATTTTTGCAACTTTTTATAAATTTGAAAATGTTTCAATAAAAAGTCAAATTAAAGTATGCCAGTGGAAAAAGAGATATGATTCCCTTTATTTGCAGATGATATTGTATATCTAAAAAACCCTAAGAGGATCTAGTTAAAAACGAAAACAAACAAAAACAACCCCAACCAGGAGTAATAAGAGAATTTGGCTGTATACAAGATAAATATATAAAAATCAATCTCAGATTATTTTCCATTATGTTATTATAAGATATTGAGTATAGTTCCCTGTGTCATAGAGTAAATCTTTGTTGCTTATCTATTTTATTTAAGTAGTTTGTACCTGTTAATCCCACACTCCTAATTTATCTCATAATCTGAAAAAATATATATATAGGGCTTCCCTGGTGGCAGAGCGGTTAAGAATCCACCTGCCAGTGCAGGGGACACTGATTCGAGCCTTGGTTCAGGAAGATCCCACATGCCACGGAGCAACTAAGCCTGTGCACCACAACTACTGAGCCTGCACTCTAGAGCCCATGAGCCACAACTACTGAGCCCACGTGCCACAGCTACTGAGGCCCGTGCGCCTAGAGCCTGTGCTCCGCAACAAGAGAAGCCACCGCAATGAGAAGACCGCGCACCACAAGAGTAGCCCCCGCTTACCGCAACTAGAGAAAGCCTGCGTGCAGCAACGAAGACTCAATGCAGCCAAAAATAAATTTATTAAAAGAAAAAAAAGCTTCTCATTTAAAAATATATATATATATAAAACTGATTCACTTTGCTGTATACCTGAAACTAACATATTGTAAATCAACTATACTTCAATTAAGAAAAGTGTTCCCCCCAAAAGAATCACAGAATATTAAAACGTATCATTAAACAAAATTTATGCAAAAAGTGAAAAAAAACCAATCGCTATTATTTTCTATTCCAGCAATAAACGGAAGAGGAAATGGAGAAAAATATTTCATCCACAATAGGGCCGAAACCCATAAAATATCTGGAAATAAATTTAACAAGAAAGGTACAAGAAAATAATAAACTCTTACTGAAGGACAGAAAACAAGCCCTGAACAAATGGAGAGCACTAGTGCTTTCCAAGACAGAATGACTTACTATCACAAAAATATAAATCCTTTTCAAAAATATATAAATTCAATGCTTTCCCAATGGATTGCTTCTCCTGGAACTTGATAAAACGATCTTAAAATTCATGTAAATGTCTGAGAATATCCAAAAAGAGTTATGGAAAAGATCAGGGGTGGAGGACTTGCCTTGTCAGATAACTGAAACGTGCTCTAAAGCTACTGAGGTCAAGTGGTCAGTGTTGGGGTGAGGCAGATGAACGGAGATGTTGGAAGGCTAGAGTCCAGAAACAGATCCCAGATTTTAGGAGACTATTAGAGAACAAATGTGGCATATAAGTTCATAGGGAAAAAGAATTTATTGTACAAATGGTGCTAATACACTGGGTATCTATCCCTATCATAAACACAAATGCATTCCAGGCATATAAAAATTTAAATATAAAACTAAAACAAAATACCAGAAGCTTTTCTTCTTTCCTTTTTTATGGAATAATCCAGTTAAAAGCTGGATAAGAGAGACATCTTTAAGCAAGATAAGAAATCCAGAAGCCATAAACAAAAAAATAGAAATCTTTGATAATATAAATATTTGAAATTTCTGTATGGCAAAGATACCATAAACAAAGGTGAACAATAAACAAAGCAAAACGTACAACTCAGTGTGTAGGAAACGGTCACAGAGGAGGAAGTGCGATCTCAACTGATAAAAAGATACTCAGCTCCGCTAGTCATCAGGGAAATGCAAATAAAAGCAAGATAGGACTAGTCTTAACCATTAGGCAAAATTACTGGAGAGCACATATTCAGTGCTGGCAAGGATGCTGGGAAGTGGGTCCTCTCATGCATGGCTGGTTGGAATATGAATTACCACAACCTTGCTGGGCAAGCAATTTTGCTCCAAATTGTCAATATCTATTTAAAAATAAATAAGAACTTTGAACCAGCAGTTCCATTTGAGGGGAATCTAACCTGTAGCAATAAGGGCACCAGTATAAAAGGGATATATATTGCTATACTATTTGTAATAGCAAAACCTGGAAACATGTTGATTGTCTATCAAAAATGGAATACATCACGGTACATCCACACCACAGTATGTCCAAACCATAGTCGCTATCAAAAAGAATGAGTAAAATGTGTATCTACTGACATGGAGGAAAATACTCAATACATTTTAAGAGACTAACACCAACGTAAACATCTAACTTGCTTATAGTTGCCCATATACAGCAGGATCTTTACATTGGTTATCACACGAGGGTGGGAATAAAGAGGTTAGGGGCAAATAGTTAACTTTGTGTCTTTTATTTCACTAGTTACAAAAAGCATGTTTTGCGTGTGCGTGTAATTAAAATGTAAAAAAAAAGGGGGGGTGGGGGGAATTCCCTGGCGGTCCAGGGGTTAAGACGCCGCGCTCTCTCTGCAGGGGGCCGGGGTTCCATGCCTGGCGGGGAACTAAGATCCGGCAAGCAGCGCAGTGCGGCCAAAAAAAAAAAAAAGGGCGGGGAGAGTAGGGGAACATGTTCAAGTACAGTGACATCGTTGTCACCATCACGACTATCATTATATCCCCTGCTGTCCACACACCAGTGACCTTCAGGGCCAGCGAAGAGGGGTGGATGGCTCAATTCCCCTAAGCGGTGTGCGTAGGGTGGGGTCCTCCCCCCAGGGCTCCCTGCGACCGGAGGTTGAACCTGAGACAGGAGGATTCCCAGCTCTGACAGTCACTGAGAGAAACTCTGGCTTGGGGATGACAGGAAAGCGATCTTGTTCCCTCCCAAACCACCGTCAGGCCCCACGGAATGGGGCCACTGGGGGAGGGGGCTCGCCCCAAGAGGAGTGCTGAGGTCCGCGGAGGGGCTGATGCCGGACAGCCTTTGGCTTCATAACCACAAGAGGGAGCCCAAGAGCAAGGACTGCGAGGCCCCGGGAAACAAGTTAAATACAAGTCCTGGCTCCAACCCCTCTTCCGGTCTCTGTGGGCCTGTGTCTCTCTCTCTCTCTCTCTGAAATGGCCACTGGCCTCATTGTCTGGGGCGCAGATGGTGGGCTGCTAACCTCAGGAGGAAAAATGCTCGACAGAACACCAGCCTGAGCGGGCCCCAAAGCAATTAGGCAGTGGGCCCAATGAAAAACAGGCAGCAGGCTGATAAAAATCGATCCTTTGGGAACTTCCCTGGTGGTCCAGTGGGTAAGACTCCACGCTCTGGGAACTAGATCCCACATGCGTGCCGCAACTAAAGATCCCGCATGCCGCAACTAAGACCCGGCACATTCAAAATAAATTTTTTTTTTTAAATTCTCTATTACCTTAAAAAAAAAGCGATCGTTGGTATGTGGATTTGTGCGGGTGATGGAGAGGGGAGAAGAGGTGGCACACTGTGTGTCCCTGAAAGATGAAACGTCACAGAAAGTGAACTTTAAGCAGCAGAGAGGTTACAGCCAGATAGGAGGAAGAACTCTCAGAACCATGGAGCCCAAGCATGGAGGGTGTTATCTGGAATCCTTAGGAAGAGAATGCCAGTTATTTGTTTGGGGGGAAGGGTGGGTTTAGCCACTTAGAGCAGTGTGTGCAGTGGGAGAATTCCAATGTGCAGCAGTGAGCTTTTATTTATACCCCGTTTCCCAGCCGCAGACCTGATTCTCTCAGCTCTCATTGTTGGTTACTAAGAGAATTGCAGGGAGTGCAGCCCACCTCCTCTGCTGGAGATTCAACCGAGTTCCCAACCAGCCAGGGGTCAGGCACAGGGGTGCTGTCGCATCCACTCAGGAGCCTGGGAAGTTCTTAGCAAGCCTGGCAGGACTTGGACAGGGCGTGCAGCCTCCAAGGCTTCTCCCCATGACAACGCCCAGGGCAGTTTGGGAACTCCTCTTTGGAAATTGTTTTTGGAGCTGATGCACACACTTTTTTTTGTTTTTTTGGTTCGCGGGCCTCTCACTGTTGTGGCCTCTCCCGTTGCGGAGCACAGGCTATGGACGCGCAGGCTCAGCGGCCATGGCTCACGGGCGTAGCCGCTCCGTGGCATGAGGGATCTTCCCGGACCGGGGCACGAACCCGTGTCCCCTGCATCGGCAGGCGGACTCTCAACCACTGCGCCACCAGGGAAGCCCTGCACACACTTTTGAAAGATTTTCCCTGAAGAGTTTGGGAGCAGCCACAGACATTTGGAACCTAGTCTGGTGGGTAATGTGAATCTCAAACAAGGGCCTGTTTGAATCACAGAATATAGCAGGCGGAAGATCCTCTAGAACAGCGGTTCCGAGGGTGATGCGGCCCTCCCGGCAGCATTAGCCACCGGAGCTTGTCAGGAATGCACATTATTGGGCCTCAACCCAGGCTGCTACCTTAAGAGGTTTTCATACAATTTCAAGGCCCTGATTACCTGTCTAAGAACTTTGGATCTATGCAAAATTCTTCCCCCCAATATTTTTCCATTTGAGAAGGCTGGAAGCAGAAAGCGTTATTGCCTGTGTGATTCAATTCGGGCAGAAGGTGGCGCTACAGAGACAGAATTGTGGCATTTTTGCCCAAGCAACTCTAGAACAAGGCGTGTGGGACAGTGGAGAGGGGTGCATAAAGGTGCCTTCTCCATCTCCTGCACTTATGAGACTGTCAGCTTCTGATTCCTCTCCTTCCCTCTGCAAGCCCAGGATTTTCTGGGTGTCTCCCTCACCCAGTTACTCTGTTCTACACGAGTTACCGATGTGTCCAGTAATCACAGAACCATGGCCTGGGAATCTATCTCCAGTTTCCTAGTCCAGCCCCACCTTACAGCTGGAAAATGGATGTCTGCATAGGTACTGACTCTCCATACAGAGTCCTGTATAGACTGACAGGGAGTGTGGCTGAGGTGGGCAAAGGCGCAGGAGATTGACCAACTGTTTATTTAATCAGACATATTAGCATTTCCGCATTCCAGGCAGGGCTCTCGCCAGCTGTTCTCAAGGAGGAATAATAACAATACATTTAACTGATTTGATCCTCACCACAATTCTATTGTCTTTTTTTTTTTTTTTTTGGCCTTGCTGCAGGGCACACGGGATCTTAGTTCCCCAACCAGGGATCAAACCCATGCCCCCTGCAGTGGCAATGCAGAGTCTTAACCACTGGACGACCAAAGGAGGTCCCCTATTGTCTTTTAATGGATGAGGAAACCAGGATTTACAATCCTAGACGGATGGTTCTCAGATTTCAGGCAGCATCAGATCACCTGGAGGGCTGTGAAAACAAACTTGTGGGCCCTCAGAGTTTCTGATTCTGTCAGCCTGGGGTAGAGCCCGAGAATCTGTAGTTCTCACAAGTTCCCAGGTGGTGCTGATGCTGCTGATCTAGAATTGACGGGTAGTTGATAGAAAGGGTGGGGTGGATCTGGGATTAAAGTTCAAGAGGTCTGAATCACACGGTCTGGTTCCAGTGCGCACGTGCAGACCAACTCCGCCACACTTCTTCCCAGGGCGTCCCTGACACTAATGGGCCCAACCGTGATGTCTCCATGAGCTTGGAATCTGTTTTCCAGAAATGAGTGGGTCTGATCTCTTTAATAGAGTTGGCTCAGATTTTGACAGGCCCACACTTATTCATGCTCTTATTCATTCATTCATTCACTCACCCTTCCTTTGAACAAACTGAGCCCCCATGATGGGCTAGGTGTTCAGTAAAAGTGCACCGTGGGGCTCTGGGAGCTTGGGATTGACAAATACCGTCCAAGTCCAATAGGAGGGCACATTGTGGTGGGCGGAGAGGGGCAGGGAGAAGACGTGGGGCCAGGTGGTGACCAAATGCCTCGAAGGATGCTGCCAGCAAGACAATACACAAAGCTGAGAGCAGGGACAGGCTCACCGCTTCCAGGAGAAGGTGAGTCAGAAGAAGGGACCAGGGGGACAGGCAGTGGAGAAGGCAGAGTATGCACAAAGGCCCAGAGACATCGAATGGCAGCTTCACACAGAGACAGTGTGGGTTTCTAAGTGGGGAAGGGAGAGTGATGAGATGTGGAGAGGTATGCAGGACCCTTAAAGGACAGAGGGCCTGTGAGGTGAAGCCATGGGGAGACCTAGTGAGGTTGGAGCAGCAGAGGGAAGGGGTCAGGGATGCATGGCTGCAGGGTAGAGGATGGGAGGGCGCTAGGCTGGGGCCCCTGAGGCCATGGCCATGATAAGGGTGTGGTGGGTGGGAGATTGCCGACAGAACATGGGCCAGGAAGGGAGGAATCAATGTGGCACCCAGATTTCCAGTTTGGGGTTGGGTGGCGTGGGGTGGGAGACAGGGGCAGAACTGGTTGGGGGGGAAGCAGAGTGATCGGGTAGCTTTGCAGAGCTCTTTACGCCTCGAGAATCCCCAACCCCGGGACTCAGAATACTGCCAGTGTCTGCCATGGTCCTACGGTTCCCTGAGGACACCAAGTCGCCCGCACCCCACCTCCTCCGTGAGGCCCGCCTCACTTCCCTCAAGCTCAGGCTGCTGGCTCCCGGGCGGAGACAGTCCAAAGACCTTGGAAAGCCTCAAGCTCTGGAGAGTCAGCTAGTATCCATCTGCCTGCCGCCTCCTCCTCTTCCTTTTAAAAGAAGACCCGTGAGGGCTTCCCTGGTGGCGCAGTGGTTGAGAGTCCACCTGCCGATGCAGGGGACACGGGTTCGTGCCCCGGTCTGGGAAGATCCCACATGCCACGGAGCGGCTGGGCCTGTGAGCCATGGCCGCTGAGCCTGCGCGTCCGGGGCCTGTGCTCCGCAGCGGAAGAGGCCACAACAGTGAGAGGCCCGCGTACCACAAAAAAAAAAAGAAAAAAAAGAAGACCCATGAAAGGCAGGTGGGAGGGTCCTGCCTTCCGGGGAAGCTGGACACAGCCATTCTACTGATGAAGAAAGAGGCACGATAGCTGCAATGCCCCTGTTCATTGCTGGTAGGAGCAGGTCTCTTAAGGCCCACAGCGGGGCCCACAGAAAAGGCAGGAAGAGAAAACCTCGGGTGGCCAGGGAGGGAGAATGTGGAGGTGGGTGTCTGGGGATCTGGGGCATGGGGGCCACCGAGGGGCAGGGCAATTTAGAAGAGATCAGTACAGGGGCCGGGAGTACTGGGATTTGGCCGTGGTGCCTGGGAAGAGACAGAAGTCTTACCTTGACCTGGTCCAGCACCACCAGGGGCCCATTGACGCTGCACACGGTCCTGTAGGCTGGGGAAGGGGTGGGGGAGGTGAGGGTCTCACACCGACACCCGGAGAGACAGACACACATAAGCATCCTCCACCTTCCCTCCCTCTAAGCACCACCCCCTCCCCTCTCTGGAGCCTGGGCCGTCAGGGTCATTAGCTGTGACAGGGCCAGCCACCATTGCTGTAAGGGTCATGCCCCTGCCCGCAGGGCCCCCGCTGCCTCGGACACCTGCAGAAGGCTGGGGGAGGGCCAGGGCAAGGGCAGAGGCCCCTCGAGTCCTTCCCTCCCACACCCCCAGCCATCAGAAGCCTTTCTCATCTCTGAGGCTACTTCCCGTCTGGCCTCGGCCCCCACTTACCCACTACTCCCTCCTCTCTGACCCACAGCATTTTCCAAAAGCTAGAGATGTGATGAGAGCTGCCTTCCCTGAACCTCAGCAGGGCCACACTTCTCTCCATCACCCCACACTGACTGGGCACTCGTGTGTGTGTGTGTGTGTGTGTGTGTGTGTGTGTGTGTGTGTGTGTGTGTGTGTGTGTGTGTGTGTTAGGGGTGCAGGCATCAGTGAGAAAAGTCAGCCAGGGCCCTGCGCTGCCACGAGGCCGGGCTCACTGGGCGCCTGTGGGAGCGGGGAGAGAGCAGAGCCACAAAGAAGGAGGATGAAGCAGATTGCCCCCGTCCTGATGGCTGGAGAGAGCCACAGATGGGGATGTGAGCGCGGCTTACAGGGAGGGATTGGGTTAGACATCAGGAAATACTTCCCAGCTCCAGTGCTGGGGACCCCAGTAGGAGAAGCACAGACTGGCAGACGGGAAGCTTACTGTGGTTCTGTGAGGCGCTAGCTGAGGGGCCCTGGGTCCTTCCATCACCCATGACCCCGGGACATGGTAGCCCTCCTCCAGGGTCCTTTTGAAGTGCCAGTGGGACAACTGGGGTGAAGGAACCTGGCAGGGCAGGATGGTCAGGGGTGACTGTGAGGTCGCTGGGTCACTCCCAGGCTGGAAGGGCCTCGGACAGGAGAGCGGTGCAGCCCTCCTCTCAACAGGCCAGGAGAATGGGGCTCAGAGGAGTGGAAAGTCCACCCAGGGACACAGACCCCTGTGGCAGAGCAGGGGCAGGGCCCCCCTCGTGCTTCCTATCACACCACATGGGTTCCCACCTGCCCTCATGGTTTTAGCAGGCCTGCCGCCCAGCTGCTCCTGCCAGGCGAAGCTAAGCGGGGCTCAGTGGTCAACCCCTTATTTTTGTCAGATCGAAGTTCCTTTCCTGGGGACTTAGTCTAGGAAGACCGACTGGGCAAGGTGATCCTTGCACAGATGTTTTCTATGTTCTCCTGAACTTAAGGACTATTAGGAAAACTCAAGAAAGCTAAGTTCTTCTCAGACTTGGGCCCAGAGCTGGGGCACTCCCCTCTCCTTCCTGCCCTCAAGCTACCAGCCCCCACGTGCACCTGAGCCACTCTCTTGTCCTTTTCCCACGGAGGTGGTGTCCCATCTTCCATCTAAGCCAGCCCCTCCCCGGCACTGGGAACCAGGCCCTAGAGAAGGCTGAGCACTAGGGTGACCTGCCAGCGTTCCTTCTCTCTGTGGCCTTCTCATCAAGCAAGTTCTGGTATTTTCCATCTGAAAATCACACCCTCCACCCCAATCCTTGTCCAGCGACGATCACAGCCCGGCTCCACTGCCCTCTCCACCTGCCACCCACACCTCACCTTCCAGTCTGGCTTTGCCCCTGGAAGGGACCAGGGCCTGGATGCACTCTCTCCTGCAGGTTCCTGGAGGCCCCGCCCTGCCCCGCCCCTCCACCCCTCTGGCTACTCCTCAGCCTATTTCCTTACCTTTGGATGCTGGGACCTCAAGGCTGGGACCTGGTTCTTGACATCTCACTCCTGACCTGCAAGCTCTGCTTCCCCCCTCCCTCCTCCCGTCCTATCTTCAAGCCTGCCTCTCAGATGCCTTCACAATACTGGGCTAGGCAAATAAAGGAGGCAGATGAAAGATGGAGCCTACAGTTTAAAAGGGGATAAAGATGAAACAATTGCCAACTGGTCTGAAGGGAAAGAACAGGGTGGGTGGGAACGGGCTTGAACACCAGGCTTGGAGCTCATGGAGGAGGCGCCTTGCAGGAAGGGCCATCTGAGCTGAGGCTCCAAGGTCAAGTGCAGTCATCCAGGCAGCACCCAGACAGCTGGGCAAAGGGCACATCTGGCAGAGATAAGGAGGCCCAGGAGCCCAGAGAAAGAACTTGGGGCCTTTGGGGAACAGTGTTCACTGCTGGATTCCACCTCTTAGAAGAGTGTGGGCCTATGATGGACACTCAGTAAATATTTGTTGGGTGAATTATGGAAGGTGTCACCTTGTCCCACCAGCCCATTCCCGTATATCCCACATCAGGACCTATGTGTTCCCCCTACAGATACACACACACCTTCCCATCCCCAAACCAAACGAGGATCCTGTCGCCTACTCTGGCTCCTGTCACCCCTGTGAAGGTAGAATGGAAGGGATGATAAAGCGAATACACAGGCTAAAGGGGTTGTAGGCACAGGAAGACCCCAGCCTCTGGGGGGTTAGGGCAGAGGCCAGGGCTTCCACCTGCCCACCAAGAAAATCACCAAACAGCCCTTCCTGCCCAGGGGGCATTTTGATCAAACGCTCTGGGTTACTAGGACTGTGTGAAGTAGAGAGGAGCCAGGGAGCCCAGCAGAGGGAGCGTGGAGGATTGTGAGAACAGGGGAAGGAGCACGGGGCAGGGAGACCCGCGTTTTCAATAGCCCTGGGGAAGAGCTGGCATCTTACCAGCCCTGTGGAGAAGATACCAAGACAGCTCTAAAGTACCAACAACTCTACCCGCCAAGGGGAGGAGCGGTGAAGGTCACAGGCACAAGGAGGGGAGCGATCTGCACGTGGGGGGGCCACTCCAGCTCCCAAGGAGGGGCTGGTCTGCAGGGAGCCCAGGCAAAGTGCTTGCCTGCAGCAGAGCGGGGTGCTCGGCACTTCTCAATTCTATGCAGCATGAGGTCTCTAAGTCCCCATCTCATCGCACCAGCCTCATCCATAAGCTGCCTTCCCAGGATTCCCGAGGACACGGTGGTTCTGGGCTCTAGTTGCTGGGTGGATATATCGCTCCATAGCCTGGACCTTTCACCGCAGATAATCCACTTACGTGGCCATTTCGGTTCAGTGTCTGGCTATTGCCTTCCTTTGTCCGAGGCCTCGCCCTTGACTGACTACGGCAGCTCACTGGGCCCTTTCCCCTCTGAAGTCCCACAGCTGCCACCCCAGTGGGTGCCCTACTCTCCAGCTTGTCCGGTACTGGAGACAGATCGTGTCCGTCCCTTCAGACCAGGGTGTCTCCTCTGTAGGACTAGACAGTATCTTCTCTTAGAGGCTGTCTGGTTTGGACACAGCCAAGGTGGTGGCTGAGCAACAAAGGTGTCCTTGACCGGAAGCCAGGTCTTTTGTCTGCACCCACCCCCAACTCTGATGGTGTCCGTCGCATGGAGTGGCAAACTGAGGCCCAGGAAGTCGGCGGATTTCTCCTAGGGCCCACCACAAGTCAGGACAGTAGGCTGTGGCACTCGAGGCCTAGGGCCCTACCCCAGCCCAGGGCACGTCCCTGACCCGGGAGGTGGTGCTGGAGGCAAGGGCTGGAGGAGAAGACCCCTGAAGGGCACGGACACGTTGCAGACACTCCCTCCAGCTGCTCTGCCCACCCCCTCTCCATTGTCCTAGCTGACACTTCGGGTTGCTCTTCGGGCTGCGGGCCCCTTCTGCTCCCACCTCCCCACCGCCTTCCCCGGCAAAGGCTCAGCGGGGCTCCGCTAATTAGGGCCGGCTCAGCCACACCTGCAGCGTCCTGGGAGCCAGCAGAGGCGGGCGTCCATGCGTGAGGCCGGGGGGCGGGGCGGAGCGGATCAGGCCCTGCACCTCCTCCCAGATCCCCGCTGGAGGGATTAGGGGAGGGAGGGCAGGGGCGGAGGGTTCTTAGAATCGGCCCAAGACCCTGACGGTGGAACTCTCTCCGTGTAACCTCCCTTGCATTTCTGTTGAGGAAACCAAGGCAGCCAGTGGTTTGGCACTCAGGGCCCTGGGCCATCGGACCGGTCTCCAGCCCTCCAGCCAGACTGCCAGCCCGTGCGTCCTAACCTCTGCTCCTGCGGGGCGCCCCGACCCCTCACCCCACCCCTTCTGCCCCACACCACCAGATAGAGCTCCTGCCGCCTCCTCTCCGTGGAGCACAGCTCCAGCTCTGAGGAAGGCAGAGGGGTCCCTTCCTTCCCAGGGTGGATACTGCTGGGGTCCCTCCCCATCCTGATTCTACCCACCCCGCTTTCTGCCCTATTCCCTCCCTCAGCCACTGCAGAGAAATCACCTTTAATGCTTCTGGCCTGTTTAGTCCACCTCCTCCTCCAGGAAGTCTTCCTCTGGACCCATGCCCATGGCCAAGCGAGCTCTGGGGTTGGGAGTCAGCTGCCCCGTCCCCTGGCCCTCTGGTCCCCCAGCTCTCCTCCTAGGCTCCTTCTGCCTCTACACAAAGTTCTGCCTGGAAGTGCTTAGAGTCCCCTGGTGGGGCAGGAGGGCACAGAGGGGCACAGGAGTCCACCTGCCCAGGCCCCCGAGGAGGAAGGGAGGTGTTGGAGAAAGCTGCAGGTGCAGACGCACGCTGAGGAGTCCAGCCTCCCTCGGGCGGGGGGTGCCGGCCGGCCCCAGCGTGGACCTGTGAGGACAGGACGCCGGTGTGCAGCGAAAGCACAGGAGCGGCCTCTGTCTTCATAGCAACACCTTTAACGCGGCACTGGGCGAGGGGCTCACCTCGCGCTCACCCGTGACTCTGGGTGGGCTGTTGGGTGTGAACACAGTTGCCTGGCTGGGGGCCGCATGGTGCCAACGGCGGGGGGGACACTGCTGTTCCTGCTTCCAGCCGCGGTCAAACCTCCTGGGCCTTGGCCCTAGTGCCAGGGCCTGTGGACTATCAATAAGAGGCGGGCTGGGAGGGGATCCCGGGTAAGGTTGCACCCTGGGAGGGCACATTCCAGGGACGAGGAAAGCCGAGCTGTAGGTCCAGACCTCAGACCCCACCCCCCACTCAGCACCCAGGCGGCTCTCCCGTTCTCACAGGGGGAGGGGAAGACGGGGGAGGAGCCTGCGGGGGTGGCCTGGACAAAGGTCAGCCGACTCTACTCAGGTCTCCAGGCCCGGGCTCTGGACCCCGGGGGGGCACAGTTACTGCATATTTCTGGGCCTTGGTGACCCCGGCTTTGCAGTCGGGGAGGATCTGGACCTTGGTCCTCCCCGGGCCCGCGGGGCCTTCTTGATAAATCCGACCCCACTCGCTGTCAGTTTTTCCTTAGCTGGAGTGTTCCGCACCCCGCGGTGCCTGCCTCGGGCCTCAGGTGGTGGCCCACCCAGCCGAGGCGCTGCTCCCCCTGAGCCCTGGGTCTGGCCGTTCTGCTCCTGCTTTGCTCTCCGTGGTGTGGCCCCGCCGCACACGCAGCTCTCAGCTGCCTCTCCAGACACTCCCCCTGCCCCGGTGGGGCTGGCTGGCTGCAGAGGGAGGGGTGGCCGTGCTAGGCCAGCTTCTCCCCATACACACTCTCTTGGGAGCCTCTGGCTCTGCTTAGCTGGTGCCGGCCAGGCCGGTTTACTCCAGTGAACAGGGCTTCTGAGAATTCAACAATTCACCACACCAGGGAATGTGACCTTGGACAAGGAAATATGGCCGGAGCAGGGGTGCTCACTTTGGTCCTGGGGACTTCCAGGGTTTTCTGCCCCAGACACCCGGACTCGGCCCACCCCTGCAGGACGGGCACTCGAGCCACACCCACAGATGCCCCCGATGCCCCCTCGGAAGCCCGCAAGGGTCCACTCCAGTGCCCGTGGTCCCCACACCCCTACCCCCGGATGCCAGGCATGTGCCCTTCTCCTAGCTGCTAACACAGACATGTGACATCATCTGACCACACACTCATCCATGTTCTCCCCGTGAGCACGCATGCTTGCACACACCCACCCCCACCCTGAGCGTACAAGCACGCACACACAGTCTCACACATTTCCTTTCTGATCACACACACGCTGTCACATACATATTCACACACGTATGTCATCACCCAAGTGAAGGTGGGGGCACACGCCCACCCAGGCACCCCCCTGGTTCCACACCCAGGCACCCTCCCCCAGAATGCACACATGACGTGACACACACGGTGTCAGGTGTTCCCTATCCTGAGAACGCACACGTACTCTGCGTTGCCACATACATCCCCCAGGGACACTTGATTATACAACTCCTCGCACTGAGTATTCTGGTGTACACATGCACACACCCCAAACACACATATGCACACAGGAGTGCACACACACACACACTCTTGGGGGCAGTTGGGAGCTCTCTGTGGACTTGGGGTCTCAGTGCAAGATCACTGATGACAGGAAGGTTCCTGCAGCTACTCCCCTGCCCTTTCTTCCGGGGTACCTTGGGCTGGGGACCCCCATCCCCCTACCCGCATCACTCCGCAGGACCGAAAGCCCCTTAGGTCTCCCCAGGTCTCGGGTCCTTCGCTTTCCCTGAGGCTAAGAAGGAGGACCTGCAGACCCAGCAGCCCGCCCGACCTCACCCACTGGGGGTCATACTCACTGACACGGGGGTGGGTGATGTAGTTTCGGGTGACCGCCTGCATGTGCTCTCTGGTGGCACCCAGGTTGGAGCCACTGCTGGGGACCCCCCCGGGGCTACTGTCTACCTTTGCAGCCATGGTGAGGTGGAGGGCTGGGAGCTGAGTGCCTGAGCCTCCAATACTTCTGGCCCAGCTGGAGCTGGAGAGAGCCGGCCGGCCTCCCCCTGCGGCCACCCCTCCCTTCCACCCTCCTCTCCTCCCCCGGGGTTGACTGTAAACACGGAAACCGGGCGCTTTGGCTCTGAGCTCTTCCAGATCTGGGAGGTGCCCTAGGCCACCTGGGAGTGGGAGGCTGGGGGAGGGGCAGAGGGGTAGGGCAGGCTTCTCCCACCTCTGTCTATTCCTCCATTCCCGCCCCCCGCCCTGCAGCCGGTGTGAAGTCAGCCCTTCCCCCGGAACCTCAGGTGCTCTGACAGCCCCATGCCCCTCACATCTCCTGCTGGGCTCCCTCCCACACCCTGCTTCCGGCAGGCTGCCATCTCCTCAGGTCTTCTCACTGTCCTCCCAACCTGCTCTCACCCTGCCCTCCTTGCCCTGACCACATCTGAGTACCTCTTCCCCCGCAAAATTCCATCATCATCTTTTTTCGCACATCTATAGAGGATCATTCTTGGGCCAGCTTCAGTGCCACCTCCTACAGGAAGCCTTCCCTGGATCCTCCAGCACCCTGGATTCACCACACATCTGATCTCTTTCCTATGTCCTGCCTTTTGGGGAGTTCTCTCATTGCCACCACTTGGCTGTGAGCCCCCACGAGCTGTGGGTTCCATCAGCCTGTGCTGTTCCATCAGACTTGGGTCTTCTTAAGCCTTTCTGTCTCATAATATTGAGGGCTCCCTGAGAACCAGGGCATGTCTCTCTCCACTGATCACAGGACCCTGTCTCACCTTATATTTCACCTCCAGGGTCCCAGACAGCAGGTCTGCCCTGACATTTTCAACCCAAGGTAGAAAGTACAAATAGAGGATCCCTCTTCATGCCTGGTGGCTAAAGAAGTTGTCCCCTGGGCCGTGGAGCACGCACAGGTCTGCTGGGCAAGGCACCGTGGGCACCCGTGTTTGGCTGCTCCGGTGACCTACGTGTCTCCTTGCAGACTCAGGATCTCCCAGCCTCTCTAAGGACCTCCCCAGACTACACTGCCCCACAGCACAGCTGTCTGGGGCTCCCTGTCTCCCAGCATCCCCTTCTGGGTAACTCAGGGCAGCCAACTTGAAACCAAACATGCTTCCCAGAGCAGACTGGGGCTGAAGGTGCTTGCCTTTTCTTCCTTCAGAGTCAAAATCTCACCCTGCGTCCTCCGACCTGAGAACCCATTTCAGGGTTCTCCGTCTCCCACTTCAGGTTCAACCCCCTCACGATTCCTAGTCTTTCAAAGAACTCTCTTGGGCTGGGGTGGGGGATGGGTGTGACTTCGAAGGGCAGCACAGGGGAGATCTTTGTGGTGATCAACAGTTCTGTATCTTGTTTGTGGTGGTGGTTCCACGAATCTTACACAGGTGATAAAATGACACGGAACTACACACACACACACACACACACACAGCACCAATGCCAGTTTCCCAGTTTTGATACTATACTGTAATTATGGAAGATGCAACCATTGGGGGGAACTGGGTGAAGGATACTCAGATTTCTCTGGACTATCTTTGCAACTCCCTATAAGTCTACAGTTATTGCAAAATAAAAAGTTAAATAAAAGTGTCTTCTTTAAGCAAGAAAACATTTTAAAAAGTGCTTCAAATTGGGGTGTTTGTAATGGGTGGGTCCTCTGAAGCACTGTGCGGTCATGCCTGGGTTTACCTGTGATGCCCTCTCTCCAGCTCTCTGGATCCTGGTGTCACCCTTCATTAGTCACCCTCTCCAAGGCCTTGACATCCCCCCTCTCGAGTACATGTTTGAAAGAGAAGCTTGCAGAGGGCAATGCTTACCAACGAAAGCATCGTTGGTGGTACCATGGGACTTGTAACGCCCGGTGGGAGCTCTAACAGACAGTGGGAGTCAGGTGGGTACCCCTATCCCTCGCAGTTGCGAACGTGGCCCCAGCTTCCGCCTCTCCCATCAGAGGTCCTCCTGACTGTAGCCCATTTTCCTTCCCAGTGAGGAGCGGGAGAGGGGATTGCGGGGCAGTGGCAGTGCTGTGGGGAC
This sequence comes from Pseudorca crassidens, assembly GCF_039906515.1. Taxonomy (NCBI): domain Eukaryota; kingdom Metazoa; phylum Chordata; class Mammalia; order Artiodactyla; family Delphinidae; genus Pseudorca; species Pseudorca crassidens. The sequence goes on from NC_090309.1 coordinate 31,232,926, forward strand.
TCCGTTTCCCTTCTTGTCATTGTTTTCCTTTTATTTCAGTTAGAGGCACACGCACACACACTGCACTCACACACACAAGCTGCGGTACCAACGTCATCCACTGGAGAGTCTCTGAGCTGCAGGGTGGGCGGGGCAGGGTGTGTGGCTGCCCCTTCTCGTCTCTGGGCCCAGGAGGCCAGGGTGGTGCTGTGCTTGGGGACCCAGTGTCACACGGGGGGTGGAGACTTAAGCGCTGGCCTTCTTGCCGCCGCCGGGGCTGCCTACCCTCCCGTCCAGCCGGCTGTAGGGCTCGAAGGCCGAGGAGCCCAGTTCGTAGCCAGCAGGCAGGTCCAGGAGTGGGGCGGTGCAGAAGCAGAGGGCTGGCGGAGGGGGCGGCAGCGGGGGCGACGCTGAGGCTGAGGTCAGCGGGGTGAGGTGCGGGGATGAGTTCCTGGGGTCACCCAAGGAGGCGCCCCTGTGGCTGGCAGGCAGGCGCGGCGGGCCGGGGGTCAGCGTCAGAAGGCTGGGGGCGCTGGGCGGGGACAGCAGCCGGCCCTGCTCCAGCAGCCGCAGGATGTCGGGGGTGGCGAAGGCCTTGGAGGCCGAGGAGGACGCCCGCTTCTCCAGGTCTCTGCTCTGGTCTTTCTTCTGCTTGGTGCGGCGGTTCTGGAACCAGACCTTCACCTTGGGGTGGAGCAAGGGGAGGGGTGTCAGCGAGGGAGAGGGGACAGGCAGAGCAAAGTGGTGGCGGGGGGGTGGGGTGGGGTGGGGGCGAGCAAAGGAAGGGGCAGGGGAGTGGGGAGGGGGGAGCAGGGGTGCAGTGAGAGAGGAAAGAAGAGTAATCAGACTGTCATTAAGATCTTCCCACAATCAGGCTGACTGGGGGAACTGATAAGAGACACTGGCCCCCCAAATCATGGGCACCCCTCCACTGCTATGCTGACCCTAGGATGGAGGGGTGGATCGGCAGCTGGAGGGTGGAGGTGGGAGGGCACAAATGAGTTCCCCTCTTGGCCCGCACTCCTTCCACTCTTAGCCACCCCCCTCCTCCTGTCTCGGCCCCCATGCTGCCTCTGAAGGGAGCTCCCTAGCCCATCTGGCCATCCCCCTGTTTGAAACTCTCAGCAGTTCCCTCCCACCCCATCACCTATAAGCGCTTCTCAACGTGATACCAAGTGTAAGAAGATGTGTCAGGATGGTGAGGGACACTTCCAATGGCCACACACCCAAAGCTGGGGACATCCTAAATGAAGCCACCAACTAAAGGGAAGAGACCTTTTTCAAGGCCTTTGAGAGGAGGAGAACTTGCACCCGGCACCCGGCACCCGGCACCCAGCACCCAGCACTCCAACCCCATCCTAGTCTGTAGAAGGAAAGGAAGGCTGGGGGTTGGGGAGGAGTTCAGTGGTCAGTTCTGCGGGCCCCCTGACAGTGATGGGATTTTCTCCCTTCTCTGGGAAGGACAGGGTGCTCCCCCCCAGGAAGCAGGTTTTGGGTCCTGAATCACTTGCAGGGCCTGGAAATGTCTGAGAGAAGGAGAGACTGACAGTTTCTCCTCAGCTGGAAAACCTGTCAATCACTGCAGCACCCAGACCCGTGTCCCCAGGAGCACAGAGGCTGGTCCTGCCTCTGGCCCAGAGGCTGGCAGCTGGCTGGGTAGTCTGTGCCAGCAGGACCAGGAGGGACCACGGAGTGGAGGGCCCAGAAAGAAAAGCATGGGGAGACCCGCTGTTTCCCTCCAACCTCAGAGGACATAAGGGAAGCTGCAACTCATGTAGTCCCGGGTGAAGGAGAGGTGGAGAGGAGGAGGCTGGCCTGGGCAGGGTGAGCGCAGAGCTAAGGCTGCCTGGGGCCATGCCTGACATGCCACCTGTGGGAGCAACTGCCCCTCTAGCAAAGACCTCTAGCCATGAGGCTCTTCAGGCCAGAAGGTGCCACTCTCCTTGCCCTCCTACCCTGGGGGAGGTTGCTGGTGGGCGAGGGTGACAGGTGGCTCAGACAGAGCACACTCCCTTCTAGCGGCTGTGATGGGAGGGGCTCTTCCCCTGCAGGTCCCTCCAGCAGTGAGTCAGGCCTGTTCTGAGTGGGCGAAGGGGGAGGGAAGAAAAGATTTGAAACAGATGTGAGTTGGGTGTTTTAAACGGGATTGGATTGAGTTTCAATAACTGAAAGTGACCAGGGAGTTCCGGGATCTACTTGAGGTTGATTGCTGCATTCACTCACTCACTCATCATTCAGCAGATAGGTACTGAGTGCCCACTCTGTGCCAGGCGCTCTTCTAGGCGGGTGGAATCAGCAGTGCACGAAGCAGAGCAAATCCTTGCCGTGTGGAGTGGACACACGGGAGAGGGGGAGATAGAAGATAAACAACCAATAAAAACAAACAGGTGTGGCTGTCGGGTGGCAATAAGTGCTTTGAGCAGCGTCTCTCAAACTATTCGTGGTGAGGAACCACTTTTTATTTAAGTTTCCAATCTGTCGTGGACCAATACTTTTGTAAAATACAATTAAAATGAGTTACTAGAAAAATTGCTATGTGTATGTCTAAACACTTGTTCTCCATTTCTGTACTTAACTTGGCATGCACAGATAACAGTGTGTGGGCTGCCACTTTGGAGGCACAATAAGGAGGGGAGAGGCGGGGAGGTGACTATCTTATCGGTGGGGTGGCAAACACAGCACCTCTGAAGAGGTGACATTTGAAGGTGTTATGGGTAAGGGATGGCCGAGGAAGATTCAACCAAGTCTGGCTGAAGGAAGTGACTAGTAGTCACTCTGGAATTTGATTGCTCCAGGAAGTGGCCCCACCAGATCCGTGGGGACCGTGGCTCTGCGTGTCACTGCAATCCTTTCCCCTGCTGAGAAGCCTCCTGGGTTCTCGGCCAGGCTAGCGCCTACCTCAGGCCAGGCACCACCCCCAAGAACCCCTGAGTCTCAGTTTCTCATCTCTACAATGAGGATAAAGATACCTGGGCTGGACTTCCCTGGTGGCACAGTGGTTAAGAATCCGCCTGCCAATGCAGGGGACACGGGTTCGAGCCCTGGACTGGGAAGATCCCACATGCCACGGAGCAACTAAGCCTGTGTGCCACAACTACTGAGCCTGCGAGCCACAAATACTGAGCCCGTGAGCCACAATCTACTGAAGCCTGTGCGCTTACAGCCCGTGTTCCACAACAAGAGAAGCCACCGCAATGAGAAGTCCGCGCACCGCAAAGAAGAGCTGTGCAGCAATGAAGACCCAACGCAGCCAAAAAACAAAACAAAACAAAAAACCTGGGCTGTGGCAGGGATCAAATAGGCAATCCCTGTAGAGGGCTTAGCCTGGCCCACACTCAGTGTGAGGTATTGTTTACTGCTCACTTTCTCTGTTCCTACTTCTGAACTAGAGGGAGAGGACAGACTCAGAAGTCATGGCTCCTTGCCTCAGGAATCTGAGGATGTAGTGGAGACTGGCACTGACCGCTCCCAGCAAACGGAGGGCAAGTAGGTACAAAGGGAGTGGCAGTAACAGGGGTGCCACCAATGATGAGGGAAGATTTCACCAATGATCTCCTACCCGTCCAGTCCTGCTGCAGCTCTGGGTGTAACAGAGAGGGGAGGGCATGCCTAGAACAGCACCTGGTACATAGCAGGCATTCAATAATATACTCACCCCAAAGTATGGGTGAATATACTGAGAATTCCACAAAATTCTAGCCATATAAACTTGGGCAAGTTAATTAGCCTCTCTGAGGCTCAGCTTTCTGAAATGGGGATAATATTACCCATAAAGTCATCTTTTTTTTTTTTTTTAATTTTTTGGCCATGCCACATGGCATGTGGGATCTTAGTTCCCTGCACCCCCTGCGTTGGAAGTGCGGAGTTTTTTTGTTTTTGTTTTTGCGGTACGCGGGCCTCTCACTGCTGTGGCCTCTCCCGCTGCGGAGCACAGGCTCCGGACGCGCAGGCTCAGTGGCCATGGCTCACAGGTCCAGCCGCTCCGCGGCATGTGGGATCTTCCCGGACCGGGGCACGAACCCGTGTCCCCTGCATCGTCAGGCGGACTCTCAACCGCTGTGCCACCGGGGAAGCCCGGAAGTGCGGAGTCTTAATCACTGGATCACCAGGGAAGCCCTGAAAGTCATCTTTTTATAAAGATTAGAAGAGCTAATGAATGTGCCTGCTTTACATTTTGAGCATGTGATTTAATTTCTGTGTGCCTCAGTTTCCTTCTCTTTAACGTAAAAATAATAAAAAGCCATTCTGGTGTACTGAAAAAAATACACCTGGTCTTTGTACCTGGTTCTTGGCCCAGAGCTTTTTGTCATCCATAACCAGTTCCTTCTGAGCACACCTGAGTTTATGCTAATGAGGTGACTCAGGGTGGACCCCTAGTTTCAGAATGGGGGTTGGTGGCAGAAAGACCAGACCTGTGACTAGAGGGTTGGAACTTTCAGCCCCACCCCTCCAGGGAGCAGAGGAGGCTGGAGACTGGGTTATAAAGTCTCTTGAACGATGAGGATCGCTCCATGAACTCTCCCCATTCTACCTGGCTCTATGCATCTCTTCCATCTGCCTGTTTCTGAGTTGTATTCTTTATAATAAATCCATAAAAGTAAATACAGTGAGAAGTGTTTTCCTGGGTTCTGTGAGTCATTCTAGGAAATTATCAAGCCTAAGGAGGGGGATGTGGGAACCCCCCTATTTGTAGCTGGTCAGAAGTATGGGTGGCCCTGGGACTTGCTACTGGCATCTGATGTGGGACTGTCCCATGAGGCTGAGCCCTTAACCTGTAGTGTCTGTGTTAACTCCAGGAGTTAGGGTCAGAACTGAATGGAGTTGCATTGCTGAAAACCCAGCTGGTATTGGAGAATTGGTTGCTCTTGGTGTGGGAGAACACCACACATTTAATGTGGGAAGTGGTGTCAGAAGAAAAACTGCACACCTATCCCACGAGGCTGTGGTGAAGACTAAACCAGTTAGAACACACCTAGCACTTAGAACAGTGCTTGGTGCACAGAAGCTCTCAGTAAGTGTTAGTTACACTGTAAATTATCTGAAAAACCCCAGAACTGGGGAAAGAAGAAGGAGGGTTGTGCCCAGCTGTGTGCTGGGCTCCCCAGGGAGGCCTGAAGAGCAGATATGGCTTTCAAATACATTCTTGCTTTTGGGAAGTGCATACTGGTTGGTGCCCACCACATCTCACACACACACACACACACACACACACACACACACTCACTCCCCCACACTTTCACAGGTCAAGCCATGTGGAATAGGTCTTGCAGCAAAGTCAAGAAGGCTTAGGGAAGGCTTCCTGGGGGAGAAGGGGCTTGGCCTTGACCTTCAAGGGCAGATAAATGTAGCCTGTACTGCAGGCAGGGCAGGGGAAGGATGAGCACTGAGAAGGAGCTTCTGGCCTGGGCATCTGAGGTGCCCTTGGAAAGAAAGTTTCAGGGGAGAGTTTGGGGGTAAAGCTAGGCAACGCAGAGGGAAATTAGGGCAAAGAGGAGGGGTGACTCTGTGCCTAGACCTCAGGGTCTGAGGGGGTCTCCCTGACTCCCCACCCGGAGCTCTGGCCCCGCCTGGCCACTGCAGGCCCCCTGAACACAGCCTGGTTTCCAGCCCCAGTGACTCAGCTGGACGGAGGGCCCAGCTGCCCCAGGCCATTTGCCGGGTTGTTTGGGGCTCTACAGGGGCAGGTGGAGGAAAACAGTCCAGGCGGAGATGCCCCGGCCTGCAGGACAGCAGCTGCTCCCAGCTGCCCATGATCCTGACCTCACTGCCGCGGGACGGCGGTACCAAGGCCAGGGCCAGGGCGGCAGCGGGCGGTGCTCGGAGAGCCTCACAGATCCTCTGGCGGCTTTCCCCAGACTGTCTGCTTCCTTCTCCTCTCCTTCCTCTCCCCTTCCCTTCATGTGTCCTGGTTTGGCCCTTTCCATACATTTATTGACTGACCTCCCTCGCTGTTTACCTGTAGCTGGACTTAGAGTGTCTAAGTCTTTTTTGACAAGCTCCAGGGTGGTTACCCAGTTTACAGGCAGCATAAAGAGGCCGGGCTGCTTGTCTAAATCCTACTTCTGGAACTTAGTCGTTATATGACCTTGGGCAGAACCTCTCCTGATCTGTAAAATGGGATAATATTGGTAGCTACATCATAGGGTTGTAGGGAGGGGTTAGGAAACTAACAACTAACTTAGAACAGCGCCTTAGCACAGTAAGTACTGGGGAAGTATTTTTGGGTTGGCCAAAAATTTCGTTCAGGTTTTTCCCTAAGATGTTATGGAGAAACTGAACGAACTTATTGGCCAACCCAATACTATTAGTAGTACTATTACTATTATTATTATTTAGCTCTATTACCAGCTTGAAATACCTCCATTCACATAGAGTAGGTGCTCAGTGCTATGTGCTAAGCCCTTCCTGGGTGAAGGGGGCATTCAGACCCCTTCTCTCCAACAGGAGGTTTAGAGGCACACTGGGATGAAGGGAGGATGGGAAAAGGCCCAGAATGGGGAAATGAGAGGTCCCAAGCCCAATTTTGTAATGCCTCATCTCACCGCTGAATCTTTGCTCCCAGCAAGCCCACCCCTCACTATGCCTTCCTGCAGGCTCCCTCCTGCACCAACAGACACCCCCTGGCAACTTGAATGACCCTTCCTCCCATTCCCATACTCCACTGGAAGTAGCACCTGATACATTCAGAAGCCCCACCCCCACCCCGACTCCCTCACCCACACCCTGTTGGCATATACCAACTTTCTCTCGTCAGCACTATATTTATTTTCTCGGGTTTATCTGTAACTTTAAGCCCTTCCCTAGTACATGTCTGAACTCCAAAGCTGGGTCTCCGAGCAGCAGCCCACAGGCCTCACACCCCAAGGACTTCCCCGGGCTGCCAGGGCAGGGATGGAGTGGCCTGGCCCTGCCCTTTTACCTGGGTCTCCGAGAGGTTCAGCTGATGGGCCAGCTCAGTGCGCTCACGGCCCACCACATACTGGCAGCGCTGGAACTCCATCTCCAGGCGGTACAGCTGCTCAGCTGTGAAGGATGTGCGGCTCCGCTTGGGCCGGTCCAGGTCCAGGCCCTTGGGCAGGACAATTTCCCGGATGGTTCCTTTGGCATCTGCAGGGGTCATGAAAAGAGGCAAGTTAGTTCACTAGTTAAGGATTTAAGCCCCCAATGAGGATCTTAATGAGAGACAGCATAATCTGATGGGGAGCTCCTCATGTCTGGGCCTGGCTGTGTGACCTCTGATAAGTTGTTTACCCTCTCTGGGCCTTACCTCCTTAATCACCCAATGCAGTATGTTGTATCTAATGTATGTATGCGAATGGGCCTCAGCACAAATGTCAGGTCTATCATCATAGCCTGGTCAGAAAGGACTCAGTCTGACCCAGTCAGGATTGTCTTCCCTTAGCAGAATAAGAAAAAAATGGAAAGAGAAATACCAAGTCCTCAGGTGCAGAGGAAAAGATGGATTAGAATTGGATATGATCAATCAGGTAAGGCTTACCAGAGGAAATGTCCAGAGCCAGGTCTTAAGCCGTGTGTGTGTGTGTGTGTGTGTGTGTGTGTGTGTGTGTGTCTAGTGTGTATGGGTGCAGTCTCTGTCCACAGACCCTCCTGGGGTCCATGAAGAGGCTTGCTGGTGTGGGGTAGAGCTGGGATCCCCAAGAGGAGCCCGAGGACCATGGCCACTGTATCAAGCTTCTGGGGTGCCTTTGAGAGGGGGAACTTCTGCCACTCCTCGTGTGCCTAGTTCTGTTCAGCAGGGCCACCCTCCTGGGCCCTGGTCCGATGCCCTCCATGCATGGGGTTTCTAATATTTTTTATTTATTTATTTTTGCGGTACGCGGGCCTCTCACTATTGTGGCCTCTCCCATTGCGGAGCACAGGCTCCGGACGCGCAGGCTCAGCGGCCATGGCTCACGGGCCCAGCCGCTCCGCGGCACGTGGGATCTTCCCGGACCGGGGCACGAACCCGTGTCCCCTGCGAGCCTACTTAGGAAAGGTTGAAAAATCTGTAGCCCACATTCACCATATAGTCCCACTGAAAGAACTCAGCAAAAGCAAATTTTCTTGGGGTGGGGGGTTTTATATATATATACACACATCAGCTTTCAGTATAGGGGCAAAGATGATCCACGTCTGAACCACATACACTGATGGCTTGAAATCTAGTTATTAGAAAAGTTTTATGTCAAAAATTAAAGTGTGGAAATATGCAGCATCATATTCTGTAGGATTTACCAAACCTCTCCCAACACGTGCTGTTAATAACGATAAAGCTAAACTAAGAGTAATTTACTGTTACACAGGAAGGTGAGTGTCACTGGGAAACTTACCAACTCAAGGCAGCACTTGTTACCAAGCACAGGTAACAAAGCAAACCTCCAAGCTTGCAGGAACTCTGCCCATCTCCAGGGGGCATGCACAGTGGAAGTTTGCAATGCGGTCAGAAGCGTTAAGTGGCTGTGGCCACTCATAACAATAGCTGACATCTCTGCAATGCTTGCTCTGGGCCAGGCACCGTTTTAAGCACTTAAACTTTGCCCATGTCTCAGTGAAGTTGGAACTGTTATTATCCCCACTTTACAGATGGGGAAATGGAGGAACAAATTTTAAGTCACTTACCCAAGTTCATACTGACAGTGTTTAATAAGGTCTAGAAACACCCTCATTTTACTTGATGAATACCCTCTTTTAGTAATCCTTAGTGATTCAATTGATAGGTTATAGTGAAGAAAACTTTTGTCATGGGTAGAAAATGGAATCTTCTGAACGTGTTCATCATTGCCCTGGAAGATGTAGGAAAGGAATTGCATTTGGGATGTGCTGTTTGTTAAGAGGCTGCTTCTGAGCCACAGGACTGTAAAGCCTACTTTCAGAATCCCTACTCTAGAGGGTGAACCTGAGACCTCTCCCTCCAAGTCCCTCAGTGTATTTTATGAGACCGGTTCTTCCTGCCTCCTGCTAGGGCCAGTTAATGTTCACTCCTCCAGGGTGCACTTCAGCTCTTCATGGGCTCCTAGCTCGAAGGTCCTGCCCCCGATCTCAGAGGTTCGAGCACCTTCGTGTTCTCAGTCAACCTTCGGGGAGAAGGTGAGCCTGGGTGGGGGACAGAGTCATGGCCCAGAGGCTGCCCTCCCCCACCACTGGGCTAGTCTTGCCAGGGCGCTGGGCAGAGCACAGCACACGGAAGGGCGCCCTGCCCTTGGAGGCTTGGTAGAACCGTAGGCCTTTGGGGACAACTCAAGCTTCCCCTCACCCCGATACTTTCTACATTTTAAAATAGTGGCATAATATTTGTGATCCCATTGTGACTGGGTCCCCTTTGCACAGGTTATACTGTCTACAACTGTGAAACCAGTCTCAGAACTTTCCTCACAACACTCAAGTGAGCCCAGCTCCACAGGCACTGATTTTATTAAAAGTGTCTTGGGGGGTGGTGTGAACAGGAGACAGGGTGAGGGGTATCATACGTGGTGCTGGAAGCTTCATATCCTCTTCCGGGTAAGCCTCCTGGAGCCCACCTGAAGCTCTGAGCCTGTGCTCCTGACCACTGAGGTCAAACCATATAGCGCCCCCTCCTTTCCTCTTTGTAGAGGAGCTAAGAGGAGCATTCCTGCCTTGGGGAGCAGACAAGGGCAGCCCTCCTCCTCAGGGCCAGGAGAGGCAGGAGCATGGAACAAAGGCACCTCAGACCAGTCCCCAGATATCCAAACAGGCCCTACAAATCAGCACATGAAAGAATGTTCAACATCACTAGCCATTACGGGAAAACAAATGAAAACCAGGAGAAATACGTATCAGAGTAGCAAAAATTAAAAGACTGAGGGACTTCCCTGGTGGCGCAGTGGTTAAGAATCTGCCTGCCAATGCAGGAGACAGGGGTTCAAGCCCTGGTCCGGGAAGATCCCACATGCCACGGAGCAACAAAGCCCGTGCACCACAACCACTGAAGCCTGTGCACCACAACTACTGAAGCCCGCGTGCCTAGAGCCCGTGCTCTGCAACAAGAGAAGCCACTGCAATGAGAAGCCCACATACCACAGCGAAGAGTAGCCCCCGCTCGCCGCAACGGGAGAAAGCCTGCATGCAGCAACGAAGACCCAACACAGCCAAAAAAAAAAAAAAAAAAAGTCAAGTTTTATGTTACGTGAATTGCATCTCAATTAAAAAAAAAGGGGTGCCAATAGGCTGGTGAGGATGCCAAGAAACGAGGTCTCTCACTCCTTGCTGGTGGGAATGTAAAATGGTGCAGCCACTCTGGAAACTGACCTGGTAGTTTAACCTATATTAACCACCCCGTGACCTCATTCCTGGGCATCTATCCCAGAGAAACGAAATCTTAGGTTCACATCAAAATCTACAGGGAGTTGTTCATAGTAGCGTTATTTGTGGTAGCTCCCAAATGGAAACAATCCAGATGTCCCTCAACAGGTGAATGGATAAACAAACCGTGGGACCACAATCACTATTGATAGACACAACAAATTGGATACATCTCCAGGGAAACTATACTGAGTGAAAAAAGCCAAGGCAGTCCTTCAGATTACGTACTGTATGATTCCATGTATATTACATTATCAAAATGACAAAGTTCCGGAAGTGGAGAACAGATCTGTGCTTGCCAGGGGTTAGGGAAGGGAGGCTGTGACTATATAGGGGTTTCTTGGTGGTGACAGAACAGTTTCTGTATCTTGATTGGGGTGGTGGTTATATGGATCTATAACTGTGATAAAATGTCATAGTACTATATACAAAGAAAAAAGTGCATAGCACTATAGTACTATATACAAAGAAAAAAGTGCACCCAAAAAATGGGTGAAATCTGAAGAAGGTCAGTGGTCTAGTTAACTACATTGTACTAATGTCAATTTCCAGATTTTGATCATTATTTTAGTTATATAGGATGTGACCATTGTGAGAAGCTAGGTTGTAGATACATGGGATTTCCCTACCATTTTTGCAACTTCCTGTGATTCTCCAGCTATTTCAAAATAAAACATTAACAACAACAACAACAAAACATGCCATGAAGCTAGAACGATGCTTTGTCACAGAAACTGACAAATCCATTAGTGGAAAGAATACAATAGTGTTTCCCCAAATGCCTTTGCATTTCACTTGTGGTTTGTAAGATGATTTAGAATGGTACATAGATTAACCTTTGTCATTTCAAAAGATATGCACTTATTTTAGGGTTTACTAGAAAAAATTTAAATCTATGATTTTATATGCTTAGCATGAAGCTAAAGTAGGTATTTCGTTTTAAAATATATTATGCTAAAATATTAAGTAAATAAATGAAACATGGGTATAATAGAAATAGTAAAGTTGGTATTCAAATAACTGAATATTGGGAAACAAAATGGAATAAGGAATACACAATAGCCATGTACATATAGTGACAGAGTTTATGATAAAGGGAACATTCTATATGGGGACAGGTTGGTCTAGTCTATCAGTGGAGTTAAGTAGATTGATGACCATAAATTATCCGTTTGGAATAAAATCAGGTTAACTTCACATCTCACGCCATAAAGAACAGTGTTTCAAATGGATTAGAGAGCAAATCATAGACTATAATATGATAAAGGGATTAAAAGAAAATATAGGAGGCTATTTTTAGAATCCTAAGCTTGGGAAGAGCTTTCCGAGCAAAATGCAAACCTGGACTGTAAAGGAAAAATAAAGGATGTATTTGACTACATTAAAGCTAAAAACTTTTGTATGACAAAGGCACCAAAACCAAGATAAAATATGAAAGACAGAATTGAAGAAAATCTTTTTTTAAAAGGCAAGGAAATAATATCCAGATATATAAAATGCAATTATGAATACACAATTTTTTTAAAAAGGGCAATAGTCTAGCAGCAAAAATGGTCAAGTAATTTATGTGAGCCATTCACAGAAAAGATATCCAAATGGCCAATAAATATATGAAAAAATGAGCACAGCTTCACAGTCATCAGGATAATGCAAGTTCAAGCAACAATGGATAATCATTTATCTCCCTTAAGGTTGGAAAGACATTAGCACATGATTAATAAAGCAATGATGCGCTGTTGGGGAATCCACACTCCCATTCACTGCTGGTAGAACCATAAATTGTCGCAACGTTTAAGGCTGCATTTGTCAAGTTTAAAGATGCACACAACTACTGCCCCAGCAATTTTAGTTTAGTAGGTATTTATCCAGAAAAGCACAGGCTCACGTGCTCCAAGGTATATATAAGAATGTTTGCTGAAGCATTGTTCAAAATGTTGAAAATTCGAAAGCATCCTGAGTGTTCCCTGTAAGGGAAATGGCTGAACAAACTGTGGTACATTTATACCATTCATATTTTATAAAATGTCATGTAGCAATGTAAAAGAATGAGGCAATATCTATATGAACTGACATTAAGTGAAAGAAAGTAAGTAGTACTACCCCATTTATGTAAATAAAACAACTGTGTCTATCCAACCATTCAACATAAATTTAAGAAGTGCCTGCTATGTGCCAAATAGTATTCTCAGGTCTGAGGATATAGAAATGAGCAAAAGTGACAAGGTCCCTGTTCCCATAGACCTTGTGTAAGGGAGAAAGACAGATAATAAATTTAAAAACGAATATGAAAGGTACTGATAAATGCTGTGAAGAAAATAAAACAAGATAAGGGGATATTACTGACCCTCTCCAAATAGCTAACATACAAGAGTCATAGTGTGTGGGACTTCCCTCGTGGCGCAGTGGTTAAGAATCCACCTGCCAATGCAGGGGATGCGGGTTTGATCCCTGGTCGGGGAAGATCCCAAATGTTGCGGAGCAAATAAGCCGGTACGCCACAACTACTGAGCCTGTGCTCTAGAGCTTACGAGCCACAACTACTGAGCCTGTGTGCTGCCACTACCGAAGCACGTGCACCTAGAGCCTGAGCACCGCAACGAAGAGTAGCCCCCGCTCACCACAACTAGAGAAAACACGAGTGCAGCAATGAAGACCCGAGGCAAACAAAAAAAAAAAGAGTCATAGTGTGTGTTTTTTTTATTTGCTATTTTAGCCAGGAGTGGCACAGAAGGCCACTCATCAAAGTCAAGTTAATGTATAAGCCATGAATGCTGTTCGCCAGTGTTTTCAACTCCTTCCAGGCACGTGGTAGGGTTGCACTGATTTTCTGCCCTTTGTAATCAGATGTGGCCATATAATTTGTTTTAGTCAAGAGGAAAGGATGCAGGCACTTTCAGGAGAACACGTCAAAAGCCGGCTCGTGATTTGGCACGCCGCCTTCGCCCTACTGTGATAGTCATAGAGGCGGGAGCCAAGCTGAAGCTTGGGTTTCTGAGTACCAAGACCAGCCCCTGCCCACTTGTGATGGACTTATCAAGTGAGTTAGAAATATACTTGTGTTTTGTTAAATCTCTGAAGTTTTGGGTTGTCTCTGCAGCAAAATCTAGTCCATCCTACTGACAGAGCCCCCTTTCCGGAATTGTTCCTTTTCTAGGTGGGGTTGCGGGGGAAGCACCGGGAAGGAGGGGCGGCTTAACTGCAGAGCTTCTTTGTGGGTAGGGTCTTGTTAGGGTGAATTGTGTAAGTCTAACTGGAATGAAGGCTGAGTTTTGCTGTCTTTCAGATCTCCTCAAAGAGAGGTGAGCCCTAGGGGTAGAGGGGAGAGTGAGTTCCATCCAAAGAGCCTTTGCCATGGGAGAGGTGATGACCGCTGCTTGATAACAGATAGCTAATGCTCTTGACCTCCAGGACCAAAAATTACCCTCTCCACCTACCTCTCCCAATAGACCCCCTCAAAGTCCTACCTGACTTCATCCAGGTAGCACCCAGGTAGTTCCTTTGCATGATAAGCTGTTAACATGCTGATTTTTTTTTTTTTTTTTTTGGCTGCATTGGGTCTTCGTTGATGTGCACGAGCTTTCTCTATTTGCAAGGAGCGGGGCTACTCTTTGAGAAGCACAGGCTTCTCATTGCAGTGGCTTCTCTTGTTGCGGAGCACGGGCTGTAGGTGCATGGGTTCCAGTAGTTGTGGCACACGGGCTCACTAGTTGTGGCTCATGGGCTCTAGAGCACAGGCTCAGTAGTTGTGGCGCACGGGCTTAGTTGCTCCGTGGCATGTGGGACCTTCCCAGACCAGGGATCGAACCCGTGTCCCCAGCATTGGCAGGCGGATTCTTAACCACTGTGCCACCAGGGAAGTCCTGTGCTGATTTTTAAGTGTGACAAGGTCCTTCCTGCCTTAACAAACATAATGTGATCACTATAAAAATTCCTTATAAAAAATTCATTCTCAAGTTTATTGGGAAAATTAAAAATGGAAGAATAGTTGAGAAAAAATGTAAAGAATGAGGAGAGAATACTTGTATTACCATTACAGCAAAATATATTACATATCTACAGCAACTAAAATGGTATGATGATGACACAAGAGTTATGAAGGAAATCCATGCCTATATGAGGAATTGGTATATTATCAAGATATTTCAAGTTAGTTGGAGGAAAGATGAGATTATTAAAGACCTGGCTTTTGGATGATTAGCTCATTATCTGGAATAAAGTAATTTATCTCACCTGCATGCAAAAATATACACAAGATGGATTAAAACTTGAGATGTAAAAAACAAAGCTCTAAAAATGGAATAAAAACTCTGAAGAATTTAAAAAAATAAATGGCAGATTTGAGTATCTAGAAATAAAAGCTTCTGCAGGATGAGCGACAGTTAAAAGACACGTGACGGACTGGGAGAAAATGTTAATGGTACATGCATAACAGTCTTAATGTCTAGTACACACACAGCCTCTATAGTCTAATAAATAAAGTCAAGCAGTCCAGTGGGAAACTTAACAAATTCAACGAAAGGGTTATTCAGAGGAGAAGAAATACTAATGGCTAAAATATATGAAAAAATACTCAAGCTCAGAGGGACTTAGAGAAAATGAAAGTTAGAACAGCAATGAGATAATTTTTTTTTTCAGATACCATATTTTATTTATCAGGCTGGGAAAGTTGTGCTGGCAAAGGTGAGGGAAAATAGGTTTTTTCAAGCTCTATTGGTGAGAATACAAATTAATACAAAATAAGTTTTTCTTGGAGGGTCATTTCACAATGCCTAGCTAAATTAAAAAATGCATAGTTCCTTTGTTTCAGAAATTTTATAGAGGTTTCTACCCCTGAGAAATATTGGTATACTTTCATAAAGATAGACTCATTGTTTGTAGCAGTTTGTAAGAGGACAAAAAAAAAAAAAAGGAAAAAGCTGAATGTTTATCAACAGGAATACTGTTGATAAAGTCACAGTATAGTCTTGCCTTTGGCTGTTATATTGACATTAACAAGAATGAGGTACATCTCCATACACTGACCTGAACGGATGTCCATTAAATCCTGCTACGTGAAAACAACAACTACATGTGTACAAACCCAGTTTTATAAAGAACAAAAGGGAAAACTAAACTTTCTGTGTGTGCGTGCTTGTACCTACATAGAATTAAGTCTGGCAGGTTGAACACCTCTCTTTCCTGTTTGCTCTGTGGAGTGGGAGCTGGTCTGGGAGAGATTTCTCCCATTTTACTTTTTTTTTTTTTGGTACGCGGGCCTCTCACTGTTGTGGCCTTTCCCGTTGCGGAACACAGGCTCCGGATGCGCAGGCTCAGCGGCCATGGCTCACGGGCCTAGCCTCTTTGCCGCATGTGGGATCTTCCCGGACCGGGGCACGAACCGGCGTCCCCTGCATCGGCAGGCGGACTCCCAACCACTGCGCCACCAGGGAAGCCCCTCTCCCATCTTACTTTATGCACTTCTTTATTATTTGGTTTGTTGCCAAGACTATCACAGTCTGTGAAGAGACTATTTTAGCAGTGTGCAAAAATATCCCACTTTTGTAATATATAACGTACATAATTATGTTTTTCAATTACTAGGGAAAGTTTGGGAGGTTACGTCTTGGGAGTGGAAGTGTATCGTGTGAGGGAAATGAAAAATTTTCAACTTTCACATGATTTCAGCATGGATTGGGTTTGTAATTAAAAGGATCTTATACACAATACTGAGCAGAGTTCCCTGTGCTATACAGTAGGTGCTTGTTGGTTATCCATTTTAAATACAGCAGTGTGTACGTGTCAATCTCAAACTCCCTAATATCTGCTCAATATTATGTAACAACCTAAAGGGGAAAATAATTTGAAGAAGAATAGATACGTGTATGTGTATAACTGAATCACTTTGCTGAACACCTGAAACTAACACATTGTTAATCAACTATACTCCAATATAAAATAAAAAATTTTAAAAATGGATATTTTGTACTTCAAAAATGAAGAGACATTAGAAAGAAAAATAAAAGATAAATTATAAACTCAAAAATTGTAATGTATACTGAATTTTTTGTAACAAAATTTAAGAGTATTGTATTATAAATATATATAACATATACATTATATATAATATATATAATATTGTTACCTTTTGTTGGAGAAGAATTTTCTAGTTGAGAACTAAAATGTAGAAGTCCAAAAGGAAATGACCATGAGATGTGATTAACGTTTAAATTTGAGTTCAGAAAACCCTCCAACTCACAGCAAAGTCAAAAAAAAAAAGAAAAAGAAAAAGATCTGGGGATGTTTGCAACACGTCACAGAAAAAGGGATCATTTCCCTTTTATAAAATATTTTAAAATATGTATATGTTTGTATGTTTACATATGCTACATATATATGTTTACATAAGTATATTTATATAACATATATTGATATATAAATATGTATAAATAATGTTTACTACTATAAGAAAACAGTGAGCAAACCAATAGAGAAATGGCTAAGTATATGAATGAAAAATTCACAGAAGAGGAAATAAAAATGAAAAATAGGTATATGAAAATATGTTTAACCTCACTAGTAATTAAAAACGCCAAATAAAATAAGATTTTTTTTCACTTGAAAAGATTTTACTCTAAAAGATTGAGCATATCCTGGGCTGGGAGGATGTGGAGGAATGGCACATTCATATACAATTTCTGCGAGTATAAATTTGTACATTTTTGGCATTTAGAAATAACAATCACAGTTTTAAGCATATATACTTGTATTTTAAAATTTCACTTCTAGGACTTTATCCTGTAATTATATGCATACCAGACATATGTGAAATGATGTTTATAATTTTAAAATTTTTATCATGAGAAATTTCAAACATACAAAATGAGAGAGAATAGTATAATGAATTCTGATATACCTATCCCTCAACTTCAACAATTATAAACCCAGGAATAGTCCTATTCCTTCTATATCCCTGTAATTTTAAGCAAGTCCCAGACATCATATCATTTCATCCAGAAACATTTTTATACGTATCTCTAAAGACTCCTTTAAAAAAGCAATCACAATACTATTGTCACAATTAGAAACATTAACAACCATTTCTTAATAAAATGTCTCACCTGTTTACATATTTTTCACATTGTCTCATGAGACTTTAAAAAAAATCTGTTCAAATTAGGATACAAAGATGTTCACTGAAGCATTGTTTGTAAGTGTGAAAAACTAGAACCAACGTAAATATCCATCAACAAGGGACTGGTTAAATAAAAGTTTATTATATCTGCATAATGTAGTACTATGCATCTGTTAAAAATAATGAGGCAGTTCTAGACAGAAAGATGTTTATTAAATGAAGAAAAGCAGTTTGCCAAAACTCTCACTTTTGTAATATATAATTGACATATTTATGTTTTCCAATTACTAGGGCAAGTTTGGGAGATTGCATATTGGGAGTAGAAGTGTATTATGTGGAGGAAATGAAGAACTTTCCATTTTTACATGATACAGCAAAACAGCACAGATTGGTTTTGTAATTAGAAAGATATTTTGTATTTCAGAAAACAAGACATCAGAAACAAAATTAGAGAACAATTTATAAACTAAAAAAACAATTGCAACATATATTGAAAGCAATGAGCTACCGTCCATAATACAGAATTTCTACAAATCAGTAAGGAAAGGAATATTTGAAAATTAAAATGGTCAAATGAAATGAATTAATAGATAGCAGAAGAAATACAACTGGCCAATAAAAATGAAAAAATGCTCAACTTCACTAATAATCAAAGAAATAAAAATTAAAATGTCGGTGAGGTACCTCTTAGCAAAGGTATGTAAGATATACAATGTCCAATATGGGGAAAGGGCAAAGGCGGGGGTATAAATTGCTAAACATTTTTTTCAACTTAACATCTATCGAGATACAAAGTGTGAACTGTGATAGCAAGATTTGGGGATACAAGCACTTTCAGGCGTTGCTGGGCAGTGGGTGGGTACCATCTTATGGAGGGCTCCTGGGCACTGTCTTTCAAATTACAAATAAGATACTCTTTGACCCAGTAACCTACTTCCAGGAACTTCTCTGACAGATATACTCACACACGTGGAAATGACCAAGAAACAAGCTGATTTATTGCACATTGTATGTAATAACAGAAGATAAGAAAAAAGCTAAATGCCTGCCATTAAGGCACGGGTTATATAATGTACATTATGGTCCATCCAGTCTCTATAAATGGAATACTATGCATCTGTAAAAAAACTAACAAGAAGTTCTTAACATCCCAAGATACACTGGTAAGTGAAAATAACAAGGTGCAGAAAAATATATAGAGATGTCACCATATGAGTAAAAAACAAAAGGAAAAAAGGTAATATAGCTGCACTGACTTGCATAAGCATAGAAATTATTTCGAAGAACATAGTGGAAAGCAGTAAATAATGGCTGCCTTTGAGCCAGGTGGGAACTGAAGGATGGGGGACACGGATGGGAGAGAGATTATTCACTGTGTGCTTAAAACAACTTTTTGATATTTGAATCAAATGAAATAGTTACTATTTTAAAATTAAAGGAAACACATTAAAAAAATTTTTAGTGCGTGTAAACCTTTTGAAGCAGCAATTCCACTGCTAGGAATTTATCCTTTGGAAACACTCAAGGGCACAAAGACCCGGGCATTGAGAGCTCATTTCGCAATCTCCCAAACCTTCCCTAGTAATTGAAAAATAATAAATATGTAAGTTATATATTACAAAAGTAAGATTTTTTGTAAACTTTTTTTTTATTTGATAAACTTTATTTAATAAATATCTTTGTATCTAGGGCTTCCCTGGTGGCGCAGTGGTTGAGAGTCGACACCGTGCCCCGGTCTGGGAGGATCCCACATGCCGCGGAGCGGCTAGGCCCGTGAGCTATGGCCGCTGAGCCTGCGCGTCCGGAGCCTGTGCTCCGCAACGGGAGAGGCCACAACAGTGAGAGGCCCACGTATCGCAAACAAACAAACAAACAAACAAAAAATCTTTGTATCTGGAAGTGCTCTAACCACTGCATAGTACTGCATTAAGCAGATATAATAAAATTTAATTTAACCAGTCCCTTGTTGATGGATATTTAGGTTGGTTCTACTTTTTCACAGTTACAAACAATGCTTCCCTGTACCAGGGAAAAATAACAGGAACGTCCTCCCAGAGGATAGGAGAATCCGGCATTCCCCCACCAGAGGAGTACTGTACAGTCACGGAACTGTGTGAAACGGGCCAAAGAGATGATCCCTGCGGACTGTATTTTTTTTTAATGGTAAATCGCAAGACAGCTTATGTAATATGACTCTGCTTTCGCTACTGTCTGTATAGGAGAGCGAGGAAATCTGAAACACACCTGAAACTGGGTACGCTGGCTTCTACCACTTCGGTTTGTTTGTTTTTACCTTGAGTACGTATTACTTTTTGAATTTAATTTCTCTATCTTCCTGTCTACATCGGGAGCGTGGCCTTTACATTCCTCGCGGGGGGGGTCCTCCACCCGCCGCGCCCTGGCTCCCCGCAGCTCCGCCGTGGGCGGCGGGACAAGCAAAACACAGAACAAACTGTGACTTTAAATACCCGGTTATTTCAAGCTCCAACAGAGGACTGGGGACGTGTGAATTGGGCGGGGAGGAGGAGCGCGGATTTATCTAGTTATTTACCTGGTTGGCTTTGCGGGTGGAACCTCACCCTAAGCAGCTGCAGAGAGCCGGGAGACTCACTACCGCCCTTTCGGCCCTGTGCTTCCCTCGGCCTCCTGCTCCTCTAGGGGGCCTCCCCGGCCCTGGGGATCCAAGAAACCAGTAAAACAAACCATATTTGAACTTTTTCAGGTTTTGCATTTCAGTGGTTCCCAAGTTGAGGATTGCACGAAATTACAGAAACATGGCGTCGTCAACTTTATATTTTAACACTTATTCTGCGCTCTGGCATCATCACCATTTCATGTAAGGAACGACTTTGTAACGTCAAAAAATAAGGAGGTCATTTCACAACAGATGTTCTTCCCAGGGAGGGGCGTTGCGGCCTCCTACCTCGTGAAACACGAGATGTGGATGGTTTCGCCTCCTCTCATTCTTTCGGCAAATATTTACTGAGTGCCTCCTGTATGTGTACGGAACGCGTCTGGGGAGATCGCGTGGGTTTGGCGAGGGCGGTGACTACCTCCTACGTGGTCCCCGCGGGGCATCAAGGGAACCGGGCTCCGGCGCCCGCTTCCCTTGAGTTTAGCGCCGACATCGCTCCCTCGCCACCCGGGCCCCGCCGCCGGGGCGGGTCAGGACCCCGGCAAGTCCCCGCTTGCGAGGCAGTCTCTCGGTTGGTAAGCTGGGCACCAGCAGCCCCACCGGGTCGGTCTGGCACGTAGTAGGTACTCATTAATGTTTGTGGAATGAATCAACTAGCAAGCAAAGGGGGAGATCATGGGAGAACGTGGGAGAGTTGGTTCGGGGGATTTTACTAGGCCTGGGGGGAGGGGTGGCAAGCAGCATCCCACGGTCGCCCCCATCCCCCGGCCGCGCTCGAAGCCCTGGCTTTTCCGGGTCCGCCCACTCCCCGGCTTTGTAGGCCAGATTCGGTCCTGGCACTGCCACCTCTTTCCGTAGTGTCCACTGCCACCCCGGCACCCCTAGCCGAGACCCTCCAACCTCCCTCCTGGATGGGCGCGGAGTGGGGGGCAAACCAAGCGCACTGACCAGCCCTGGTCCCGGGGATCCCTGGGCAGGCCTACTCTGCCTCGGCGTCCTCTGTCAGAGATGTTCAAACTGGGGTACGCAACTCCGCGGATGCACGGAGAGCAATCCGCTACCCGCTTTCCGAGGAGAGTCAAGCCGATCTTTAGTTTATATTAAGCAAACAGGAAATAAAAGGCAAAATTCACATGCTTTTCTCTATCCCGCCCCCGCCGGCCCCACGCCCACTTAAAGTACAAATCAAAGAAACTGCGAACTGAGAGGGAGCTCGCGTTGTTTACTACGGCCCCAGCCTTGAGTCCGGCATAACTGAGGAAAGAGCGTAGGGCCAACAGGAGCCTTAGAAGCCCTCTGTCGCCACGGGGGGTGCACAGTGTGCGGAGACCCAATCTGTTTGGTGTCACTGTACAAAGGCCCAGGGACACACGCTGCTGCAGTCCGTTCCCTCCCCTCCAGTTCCGAGTACCCACATGCAGCCCCAGCCTCCCTGCCCGGCTGGGTCACCTGTGGGCCACCTGGGAGCTCAGACCTTTCAGGTGTGCGTGTGTGCGCGCGCGCGCGCGGGATGCGGCAGCGGGTCCACCGGCACCCGAGTTCAAGAGCCCACCCAGGGCGGCAGCAAGAGCTGAGAACACAAGGAGCCGCCAAACGCCCTGCACAGTTCCCTGAAAATGAAACGGTGCGCGCGAGACACACCAACAAGACGATGCATTTGGCTGCAGGTCTGCTTCTGCTTGTGTGTGTTGGGGGTGGGGTGGGGGCATGGATATAAAGGAGAAAAATAAAGAGCAAAAATGAAAGGGCCCAGCACAGACCCACCTGAGAATGCGGGTCCTTCTGCCAAAAACAAGGCATAAACATAAAACAAATACAATCCCAGGAAAATATAAAAGAAACCTAATACCTGCCACAAGCCCCCAAACTAAAACTAAAACCAAAAACCCCAAAATGCAATCCCCTGCATGAATCATTTAAACCTTTTAACCACTGCCTGGCGGGCTGGTCCTGGGTTATCGCCTCTCTTAGCAGACTTATACTGAGGCTATAGTCCCGAGGTCCGGTGTCTGGAGGGCCCAGGTGCTGGGACTCGCAATCCAGTGCTCCTTCCAATACAACACTCTGCCTCACCGACTCCACTGCCAAAACACGCCATCAGGAAGATGGCAGGTGTGCCCTTGTGGAGCTGCCACAACCTGCCGGGGGAGGACTGATCGGTCTGGGCGGAGTCCTCCTAGGTCCAGGGGCTGCTGTAAATTCAAGTAGAAAGGGAGGTGATGCTGGTCAACGCTGAGCCCAGCCCTGGCTGCAGAAGGGGGTTGTCTGTTCCCATGGGTCGATACTAGCTCAAGCCCCGGAAGGCTTGGCCCCTTGCCCAGCGTCCTCAGACATGTCTGCAGCATCCGTCCAGTGCCCTGCCTGGTGTACACCATTGTGCTGTGTTTTGACCCATGCATTTCTGCAGCGCGGGTCCATCACTGCACTCGGATTCTCAGGGGGCTGCAACACCACTAAATTCAATGACCCCCTGCCCCAAACCCACATCCACAGAGGGAATTGTTCAGCCACAGCCAGAGGCCCTGGACTTCCTGTGTCCTCCCACATCCCCAGCCACTGGTCACATACATCAGGCTCCCAGATGAAAGCATTTCCGCTAGTGGGTGTTGGTGCTATGGGGTGAGGGGGTAGCCATTCACTCAGTCAAAGGATTCCACAGTTTTCCTGTCTCCCTGCTCCCAGACAGAGGGGTGCTGAGCCAGGCCCGGAGTGCCGCAGGCCTCAAGGTGCGGGAGTGCCCGGCCGGCAGCCTCTAAATCCTGCTCCACTCAGGCCAAGGTGGCAGCACAGAGTTGGTGAGGCCTGATTGGGGTTTTGAGACTGGCAGGTCAGAGGGACGCTTTGGGTGAGCTGGGACCAGCGCTAGGCATTGTTCATAACATCTGCTGGGTGGGGTGACGCTGGCAGGCAGCCATTTCCGGCTCTAGCCAGAGGGGTTGTTGAATTCGACTCGATTAACTTGCGAATCACGTAGGTGCATCTGAGTGTGCGTAGACTGTGGGGTTTGGGAGTTTTGGGGGGAGAGTTGTCCCACCTCTTCTGATTGCAGGGATCCCGGCTCAACGGAAAAAGCCATATCACCCAAGGCTGCAGCTAACTTAGAGCCATGGCTCTCCTTCCATCTGCTTCCTGCCCGCGCCTTGTCCTTTCCAAACATAAGACAAAAGGATCTCCCACCCCTTCTTGTCCTTTCCAAACATAAAACAAAAGGATCTCCCACCCCTTCTTGTCCTTTCCAAACATAAAACAAAAGGATCTCCCACCCCTTCCCCTCATCAGTCAACGGGCTGTGCAAGCAGAGGTGTGGGGCAGCCTAGGCGGCTCTAAGGTCCCTGTGGAAGCCTAGCTGTGTCCCCGGTGCGGTGTGTGGGGTGCCTGTTGTGTGTACGTCTGTCATCCCAGTGGCCTTGTTTGTGCCCATGTGTGGCACGAAGCAGCCTCCATTTTGAGGCAGGGGATGCAGCAAGGTCAGCCTCCCTGGCTCCCTGACCCACATTTTGCAGAGGCAGGGAAACGTGAGTGATTGGTGGAGCGAGGGTTCCTCAAAGGGGATGCGGGGGGCCGCACTGCGTGGTCTGCAAGGTGGCACTGGGCCTCCTTTCATTAGCCGGTCCTTGACCCCTTGGCCGTTCACCTCCCAACACTTAACACAGCCTCTGGGCCCAGGGGGTGCAGTTGGGGAGGCCTCTGAGGAAGTAGGCCCACTGCCTGAAGCAGTTTGAGTCTCCTGAGTTCTCTCCCCTTTCATTCAATGGAATATTTATGGAGATCCTGTCAGTTGGTTGCAGTTTTATAGACACCATCTCTGACCCTTAGCATAGCCCTTGTAGGGAAGCACTATGCTTTCTTTGTACAGATGAGGAAACTGGGGCACGGAGAGGCAAAGACACTAGTTCAAGTTCAAAGGGCTGTAGTAAGGCCTGTATTGCAAACCAACTTCGCTTAATTCCAGCACCAGGCTTTCCTCTTCTTCCCCTGCACCTTGGGACTCCCCCAGCAGATCTGCTACCCTGGGGTAGAGCCCTCAAGGGAGCAAGTGCTGAGTGGAAAAGAGACAGAAAGAAAGACCCAGAGAGAGTGGGGCTCTTTCCCAGAATCTTCACCCCACCAGCAACCTGACAGCTGAGATGCTAACCGCCTACCTCCCCCCTTTTTATGGTTTCCTCCAAGGGTACTTTGGGAGGATGTGTCCTTGGAAGTCAAGGGTAAAATGTACTCTTCGCTTAGAGCATACTGGAGGGACATTCAGCCAGGGGCCAAGACGCTGCAGACTTCCCTTCACCAGTGCAGGGCCTTTCATCTGTCAGAGCCTCTGCCCTGGGCCCAGTGGGGCTGGAGTGACACAGGTGACCCTGGCTAGGCGGGATTAGCGGTAAATGAGGTCCCTGGTATCTCAGGCCTGTAATAACCTCCTTGTCATTAAATGGAAAGGACAGAGGGATTTAGGAGGGCCCTGTTTACCTTTTATTTCTTTTAGGTGCATAAATACCTCCTCTGTGCTCTATTTCCATTATGCTGTTTAAGTGTAATGGCGCTGCTGTATTGCCTACACGCATTTGTAGAAGTACACCTGCCAATGCACACAAGCTGCCCCACATACAGTAGGGGGTCCATCTCTTCTTGGCTGTGGATTGCTCCTAGACTGGGTGGTCTCTTGGAGGGTAATTTTTTACTCCTACCTTTTGTGAGTCTACACCTAGGAGTTATTATTTTTTTTTTTACCTAGGATTTGACTGACATCTATACACAAAATCTATTCGACCTACATGTGGAGTTAGTAGAGCAGAAGGGATGGTAGGGACACAGAACTCACAATTGTCCAGGCAGAAGGAAATGACTACCCATAGATGGAGTGTGAGGTGGTGAGTGTCCTGCAGGGACTTGAGGTCCTAAATTTGGGAGTGTGGGCTTAAGGGGCTGATTTCTCTGTTTCTGGAAGTCCTGCAGATTTCCTTAATGGAACTCCAAGCTGGCTGCTAACACCTTGTACCCAGGACATCCCACAGTCTATGGAATGAGATCGAATTTAATCCCAGGTGCCCAACAGGTCCACATACCTGTTGGAATCCCTGTTGGGTGGGGACCACCTCCCCATACCCTGTCCTTTGACCACCTCCCCATACCGTCCTTTGACCCAAGCCTGACCCAGAACAGTGCTGGGTGACCATACCTGGCCTGGAGTTTCCTGTGTTTTCTGAAGACCAGGGTCCCGGAGTCTGTGTCCAAGATGGTCATCAGTCAACTTCACATTGGGCCGCCTCCATGCTCTACCTTAGCCCCTTTGCCCAGAGCCACCCAAACGCAGCAGCTGTGCCCGACCAGGCCAAGGTGTCCCAGTCTGCGTGTGGGTAGCTCCCACACAGCCCAGCCCAGATCAGACAAACTCGGGGTCCTAGCGCTGGAGCGAGCTCGAGCCAGTGTCAGTCAGGCTGGTTTCCCTTCCCTAGGCGGTGGCCGAGGAAATCAGCTCTGGCTGATTTCTTTCTAGGCCCTTAGGCTTGCAGGAGAGGTGCTCAAAAAGAAGGGGCAAGAAAAAGGCAGCGGGAGGAAGCCGGGAGCGAGTTGGAGGAGGAGGCCGGGGCAGCCGTTACTCTCGAATGGCCTCTTCTAGGCGCTGGGTCTCCCGGTCCTGGGACTCCGGGATGATAGGGGAACAGACCTCAGGCTCCGACCACGGCCTACGGACGGGCTGAAGGCAAGACTCTGGGATTCCCTTTCTTCTCCCATCTCGCTAGGCCAGGCCCGGGTCCGGCTAAAGGCGAGCCTAGAGCTTCGCGTGAGGCTGTCTTTGGGGGCCGGGGTAGCCTCAGCATCGCGGCGAGGAAGCCAGGCAGAGCTGGGCACTCGGACGCTTGCAGGAAGGGAATGCGAGCTCGGCGGAGAGAAATGGCCAGGAAAGAAGAGAGGAGGGCGAAGGGTGAGGGAGAACGGGAGAGACGCAAAAGGCCCGGCCGGGAGAAGGCCGCGCCGAGAGCCGGCTGCGCCCAGGCGCCGCGAGGAAGTGGGAACCGAGAAAGCGAAGCCCAGGCGGGCGAGCGGGGCGCACGCCGCCCTCCGCGTCCCGGCACCCTCTCCCGGGAGCAGCCCGGTGCGTCTGCGTGGCTGGGAACGGGAAACAGGGCTGGGCAGGGGTCGGGGAGCGCCCCAGCTGCTGAGCGGAGCCTGGCCTCTTCCTCCCGCGGTTCCGGACGCTGATGCCCCTTCGTCCCGATTCCGCAAAGCGCTCGTGACGCTTTTCTCCGCACCCGCCGCGAGGGCCGCGGGGCGGGGACTCGGCTCTCCGCATCCCGCACTCACAACTCCGCCCCCGCCACAGTAACCCGCCCGGATGGGCCTGGGAAGCTGAGAATCGTTAAGGCGGTGAAATGGGGATTTCTTCGGTACCGGGCGCCGCTTTGTCCCCTGCACTCAGCTCGCTGTCCAGCACACAATAGACGCTCAAAACAATGTTTGCTGAATGAATGACTGAATGATGACTGTCTGAATGAATATATGAATTGGGAGGTGGAGGATGCAGGAAGGTCGGAGGCGCCAGTAGGGGATGGGAGGGGCGTCCGGTGGGCCAGGGCTTCGAGCTGTCCTCTTACCTCGCACCAGGATGCGGCGGCAGTGGTCTGCCTCTCCGAGCCCCGGCTGCCCGTCGCTGTCGGCGCCGCTCTCCCTGGAGCCCGCGGGGCTGGAGGCGGAGGTCCCGGCAGTCTCCTTTGGGCTGCGGCCGCAAGCATCAGCACTCGAGTCCTCCGCTCCGCCGCGGTCCCCGCCGCGCCCGCTCCGCGACTCCCGGCGTGAGGTGCCGCGGTCGCACTCGGCGCCCCCATCGCCCATGCCGGCCGCCACCTTCGCCTTAGCCACCGCCTGGCCAGCCTGGGCCGGCCAAGCCTGCTCCTCCCCGCCCCTCTCGCCCCCCTCGCCCCCCTCGCCCCCCGTGCCCCCCGCGCCCCCCGCCCGCCTCCTCTTCCTCCGGCCCCGCCCCCGTCCGGCCGCTCCACCCCTCCCTGCTGATTGGTCTCGAGTCGGGGTTCTCCGACTCCCAGCGGTGCGCCTAGGGATGGGGGTTCGTTGGCCCTGCTCCCCCACCCTTGTCTAGCCCCACACTCAGCCCGGCAGAGGGAGGCCGGGGAGGCCCTACATCCTCTCCTGAATTGTATCAACTCCCTCCCCCAACCACCAGCCTACTCCCTCCCCACTCCCTTCATCCCCAGGGAAGCGCTGTCTCCGCACGCCGGCTCTTTCAGCGGGATCAATAACCCAAGTGTTCCAGGAAGGCGACACCTACGAGACCGAGCAGAAAACAGGAAGTTGGCCTTGCTCGGGCGCTTGGCGGGGTGGGGGGCTGGGGCTGGGGCTCAGGCCTGGGGTTCAGTGGCCGCCCTTGCCTCCAGGCTCATACCTCTGCCCACACTCAGGAGCACAGATCGCAGGCCCTTCCCGGCGCTTCTTGCAGGGCAAGGCCAAGACTGTGGTAAAAAGAGCCCGAGACAGTGAAGCAAGGGTACTGAGGGAATGACCCGCACTCGCCAGGGTGAGAAGACAGATTTGCAGACGGATAGCCGGGTCCGGGAGCCGAGAGGGTCGAGTGAGGCCGAGACTGTGGTAGGCTGCAAACGCCCAGGTCCCCTGCGGCTCTGAGGCCTTCACACGGGGTATCTCAGACTGAGATAGAAGGTGAAAATCTCCCTGTCTCCCCCACCCCACTCCCGGCCCCGAAGAGGTTTTCCCGGGTCCCAGTTCCGCTTTGCCGGGCTGGGGAGAGGGGAAGGGCGGGGGTGAGGGCGGCTGGAAGCCGAGCTGGGTTTTGAAGCTGAGCAGTGGGGCCCCTGGGCCCTCCGAGTCCCAAGCACTTTATGAGGATCCTAGTGTTCTCGTGAGTCGAGCTTCTCCTTGGACAGCGCCTGGAGAGGCCAGGCCCGGATTTCCCTTCCTTTGACTCAGAAAGGGGCTTGGAAGAAAGATTGAGAGGCCGCAGCGAAGACGTGTGTGCAAACCTGTGTGTGCGCGCGGGAGGGCCCGTGACCCCCTTCCCTAAAACGCTATAACTTCAGACTTGTCTTCCCTTTTCTGTGCCGCATGCTAGCGAGCGGGGGTGCTTCGGTGTGTCCGATCGAGAGTGTCTGGGGGCAGGGCCCATGGCTGTGCCGGGTGCCAGTGGCAGTGGGGTGGCAAAGTGCGTTGCTGGTGCAGCCTCCATCACTCCCTGAGCCGGAGGAGTGGTAAATGAGTGAGCGTGTGAGTCAGTGCCTTAGTGGGTGTTCAGTGTGCTTGTGCGCGGTTGAGTGTGTGCATGTGTCCAATCTCAAATGTCCCCAACTGAAGGCGAAGTGGGAGGGGCGCGCCAATTATTTAATTGGGTGACTAATGGCGCCTCCCCACAGGGTTGGGGACGGGAAAAAGGGAGGGTAAAGGGGGCAGGGGAGGAGGCCTGCTGGTCCGTACTAATGGAAAGGAGGGAAGGAAGGAAGGAAGAAAGGAAGGGAGAGAGGGAGGGAGGGAGAGAGGGAGAAAGGAAGGAAACAGTCGCAAGGTAGTTTGGGTGGGGGAGGGGAGTTCGAGATCGCGCCCAGGGTGTAGGGCAGGGTGTGCAGAGTGAGAGCAGCGCGGACCAGCTGCGGGGCCTGAGAATTTGTGGCGCCCTAACTCTCAGAGGGAAAAAAAGGGTTATAGTTACAGAAGGGCTCTAGGGAGTGTAACCCAGAGGGACCCAGCTCGGCTGGAAGGACCCATGCCGCGTGGCACCTTGAGCCCTGCACTTGCATTTGGTCCCTCGGAGCCTGGTGCCTGGAGGGGATGCCGAACTCCTCTGTGAACCCCCCCACCCCGCCTCAATGGGCCAGGGCGCCCGCCCTCCACCCCAGCCCCGCAGGACGCTGGTCGCTTGATCCAGCCCCCGTCATCTTCGCTCTGCACTTCAGTCTTTCCTCTCTGGCTCTCTCAAGTTTATTTTTATTATTCAAGTAAGACGTGTCTGGTGTAGAAAAATTCTAAGCAGAAAGCAAACGTTCGGCTGGAATCTCTCCGGCCCCCAAGTCCTCGCTGTTCCGTCGACCACATGGGAGGCCCGGGTTTCTGTTCAAAGAAAAATAGAACAGCACCTGCTGAACCCTACCAGGTTTTGTTTGTTTTCACCCCTCTAAATTTTCATTTGATGAATGATGGTTTACGCGCCAGGAACTCAGGTCTACGTCCCGGCGTCCTCTTCCAAAGTCAGTCGATGGGCTTCCGGGCATGCGCACACTTCCAGGGGAGTCGGGCCGTTCTCCGAGAGAGGCTGGTGGCCTCCCGCAGGGTCCCGTGGAACCGTGACCTGGGAAGTTGGGGCCGCCTCCCCTTTCCTCTCTGCTGGGAGAGCCCGGCAGGGAGCATGGGAGGCGGCTACAGGCCAGCCCCAGGTTGACTGTTGGGAGTTCCCAATCTTCCTCCCCCGCCCTTTCTTCTTTCCTCTCCTTCTCTCTTAAGAGGCAGTAAGGGATTTGGCGTCCCGCAGAAGTCCCGGCTCTCTCTACTCTGCAGGACTGGGAAATGGGATCGCGGCCTCCGTGATTGTGCGAGCGGGGATCCAGTGAGGAACGCAGGGCTTCTGCTCCCTGAGGCGGAGTTTGTGGTGCGCGTGTGTGTATGGCTGGGGATGGTGGTGGGCTGGAGCTTTTCGTCAATCCCCTGCTCTGGCCCAGCAGAGACCTTGACCAAGCCGATCGGGAGCCTGGGCGACCCTTAAACCCAGGCTCTTGAACCCTCCTGGGGCACACTGCCTAGGCTGCCCAGTTCCCCGTCCAGGAAGCGAGTCCACTGGGCTCCCACCCGTGCCCTGCCGGACTACATCCTCTGAGCCCTGGCTGAGGAAGGCTGGGAACGCCAGTGCTCTGTATGGCCACGTGGCAGGGATGTGTAGGATCGGCCTTGTTGAGTGTGTGTGTGTGTGTGTGTGTGTGTGTGTGTGTGTGTGCACGTGCGCGCGCGCCTGCGGACAGGTTGGAACGCTGTTTGGCTCTGCCGGGACTCTCCGGCCCAGGAGGATAAGTGGGACACAGAGCTCCAGATGTCCTGAGTCCGCC
This sequence comes from Pseudorca crassidens, assembly GCF_039906515.1. NCBI lineage: Eukaryota > Metazoa > Chordata > Mammalia > Artiodactyla > Delphinidae > Pseudorca > Pseudorca crassidens. The sequence goes on from NC_090309.1 coordinate 31,263,020, forward strand.
TGGCTCGAATTTTCGAGGATCTGGGTGGATCCGGGATTCCTCACCGGGCAGCGGGGACCAGAGGGCCCGTGGCCTATGCCTGCTGCCCTCACCGTCACCGCCAGTCTCCAACCGCCGTCTGACACATCTCGACCCGGCCAAGACGCAAGGAACCCCTAGAACTTCCTCTGCTTCTCTGCCCCCACCCACACACTTACCCTTTTTGTAAAGCGATTGAAGAACCTTAGCTTGGGAGATGTGGGGCGATCTCAGCCGATAGGGGGCGGGGCGATAACCTAAACTGCTTTTTCAGTGGCTCTGGTCCGAGGCAGCTGAGCGTAGACAAACCCCAGGTGCTGATCCGTCCCTCCGGGGCTCCGGAGGGCCCTGGCAGCTCGAGGCCCAGCTCGGTCTGCGCTATCCATCTCCCTTCCGGCCTCAGCAGGTCCCCGGGAATTAGTGGCCTTGGGCATTAGGGGATGAGTGGGTCTGGGCACAGAGAGCTGGTGAGTCCTGGGCTGGAGTCGGGTGACACTTTGCCACTAGGAGTTCCTCGGACACGTGGTGGCCCAGGTTCTCCACTCAGCAGATGAAGTGGGGAGAGCGTCATCAGGAAGGGGCCACCAACCCCAGCTCCCCTCAGATGCCCCTTAGGACTAGGTTTCCAGAGAGTTTCTTCAAGGAACCCCCTGAGTTGGGGCAAGAACCCCCTTGCCTGGCTCAGTACCATAAGTCTCCAGTTCCTTCCAACTCCTGCCACTTTGCCAGGGAGTAAGCCTATTCCACTCTTTCTCCAAGAACGTTTCAGTCCCTCCCCACCCACCTTCTCCATGCCTTTTGGCGCCTCAGTGGGTGAGATTGACTTCCCGAGCTGCTGGGCTGCTGAGAGTGGGGTCCCAGCCACCTGCGGGTAAATAGCCCCCTCCCATACCCAGCATCAGGGCTTTCTAGGATCAGAAGTGGGGTTCTAGGGGAGCCAAGGTGTGTAGGTGGGTGGATGGGAGTCAGATCCTGGGTTCCCCCAGGAGCTACCTATACCTGCCTGCCCAGCCCTCCAGTCCCCCACTGCCAGTTGGCCTGCAGCTCTGGCCTCTGGCAGGAGCCTTCAGCTCATCTTCTGGCGCTCAGAACCTGGAACCTCAAAGGTCTGGTCCTGTGTCTGGTTATTCTCCCATCTTTCATATCCCTTGTGTGCTCTGGCAGGCGTACCCGACCAGGTCTCCAGACCTGGACCTCTGGTCTCAGCTCAACCCACTCCTTACGCCTCTTGTCCTTGCTGAGGCTGGGGCCAGGCCACTCCCCCACGACTGCTGTTGAGCCTGGGTTGAGCTTACAGCCAATTCAGATGCCTTCCCCAGATGGCTTCCTTTTCTTTCCTGTCCTCCCTCTTGGCCTCTCTGTCTCTACTGTGCCACTTCCCTCTCTCAGCCTGTGCATCTCTCCAGCCCATTCCCAGAGCCTACAGGCTCAGGGGGTCTGTCTTCCTCTGCCCTGATTCACCCCATGTCTGGATCTCCTGTCCACCTTTCTCCCCGCTGGTTTTGGGGCCCTGCCCAAATGTCCATGGGAGATCCTGGGCAGCATTTGCTCTGCCCCCAGGGAATCTAGTTCCCCCAGGTGATTGAATCTGCTCAGCCATCACTGATGGGATGGGGGTTTCCCTGTAACTGAAGGGCACTGGGAATTTGGGGTGAACAGGGAAGGACACTCCTCACACACTCAGCTGGGGGGCACAAGACCCAGCTTGTAGAAATAGCCCATTCATCACTTCCTTCCCTCAACCCACCTGTGCCCCACCCCACATGCCTGGGAGCTGGATCCCTGCACTGGCACATTAGGGAGGGAGCCACTGTCCCACCCCCAGGGAGGGAGGGATTGGCATGTTAAAAGGAGGTGGGATGTTGTTCTTGTTGTTTATAATGAGCATTATTATTTTTGTAAAACACAATCAAATGTATCTGTTTCTGAGAACGTCAGCAGTGCTGAAACCCAAGGAGGGCAGTTCTAATGTTGGGTTGTTGGGAGAGGTGCTCGGGCCAGAGTGAGGCTCTTCAAATTCCAGTGCTTAGGCCACTCCTAGGTCGGTAGCTGCCCACAGGCTCAGTCACTGCAGTGTCATTGTCTTATTTCAGGCAACACAAGACGACTGGGGCTTGTCTGTGCTGGATGCCAGTGTTACACTCTGAGAATTCTGCAGGGAGCAGGATGCTTGGGGTGCTAGAGGTGCCCACCATGGGGGTGGAGGTCACCCTTGTCGGGAGGGCAGGGAACCCAGTGGGCTGGGCCAGGGCCGTGGTACAGGTGAGATGGGGGACCACCTCCTGTTGCACCACCTGCTGCTGCACCACCTCCTGGGGCTGCCTGTCCAGCTGCCTGACATTTCCTGTCCGGCACCTGGTTGCTTCCCATTCTAGGTAGCTTGGGTGGTTGCTGAATCCTTTTCCCCACCCCACCTTGTCCAGTTCTGAGTCCTGGGGTATGGTCTGGACTCCCAAAGCCACCTCCTAGGCACAGCCTGGACCCTCCCCAAGGCAGCGCTCTCCTGCTTGGCTCTGTCCCCTCCTCTGCTTGGGCAAGGATCCCAGCTGGGCTGTCTTGAGCTCCAGGGCCATCAACTTCCGCCACCCACCCCAGTCCTGGTAGAACTTGCTGATGCCTTTCCTGAGCCTGTGAGTCCAGGGTTCTATCTGGGAGGGCTGCTCAGGGGAAGCTGTGGGTTTGGCCAGAATGTAAGGAGGAGCCCCTTGGAGTGACCCTCATCTGGTCTGATGAGATTCTCCAGATACCTACCACACAGGGGTGGCTTGTGCCTTGACTCTGGCCTTGGCCCAGGGCCAAGAAGGCTTAAGGGAGGACACAAAGGAGTTCTCAACACCTGCCACGTATTAAATTACCTGGAGAATTCAAATCTGGTGGTGAGAGGGCTCGCCATATTTGAAAGGCTTCCAGGTGAAGCTTGGTTGGAAGCCACTGAACTGGGCCAAGAGTGGGGGAAGCGGGCATTGCTGGCTGAGAGAAAGGCGGGTGTGAAGGCCTGGAGGTGGCAGGTCGGGGAATGAGAAATGGTTGTTTCAGCCAGACCTTGGGTGGAGTGGGGGAGGGGAAGCCAGCATGCTTGGGGCTGGAGGGTGGGGGCAGTTTCACGGAGAGGCATCAGAGAGGGTGAATAGGCCTGGACAGGACACAACTGGACCCAGCTCGAAGTGTCCAACTTGATCTGAAAACTCCCCCCCCCCATAGGACTCAGGATTCTCTTGGGTAGAGGCCACCCAAGGGTGAGGGAAAAGGCCGCGTAGGGCTAGGTGGGTGTCCCTAGGTTCTAGGACAGGAGCTTGGTGACTCAGGATTTGGCGACCTTCTCTTCCCATTTGCTTTCCTCCAGGCAGATTCCATGAGAAAACTTTCTTGGCTTCCTGCTTCTCTTCCCCACGTAGCTGTCTGTGAATATTCCTTGCTCCCCCTCCTCTGATGATTTGGCCACCTCTTCCTTCTCCATTTGCTTCTTTTCTCCTTCAGGTCGTCCAGCTTTCCTCCCTTCTCTGGGCCATCAGTTCCCTGCACTGTTGTCCTCCCCGCCAGGCCAACCTCTGGACCATGGCAGTCTCCCTCCATCCTCCTTCCCCATCCTCTCTCCCACTCCCTCTGCCTCTCACAAGCCCTTATTTTCCCCCTTCTCTTCAGCCCTCTCCCTGCTGCAGCAGGAGTGCCCTCTTCTACTTGTCCGTCTTTGGAAATTACGATCCTGACGTGCACACGGAGTTAAAATCAAAGAAAAGATACCAGTGACTTGAGAGAATCTTCTAAAACATTTTCCTTCTTTCTTAACAAAACCCCTTCACTCCAGCACCTTCTGATTTTATTTGGATCATCCCCTAAAACAATTGCACCTTCATTTTTTTTTCTACCAAGGGATATGTGGTTAACTGTCCAAAGCTATTCTAGGCTCATAATTTCATGAGATCGTCACAAGTCTTAGGGTGGTGACTCAGTTGCTGCATTTTGCAGAGAAGGAAACCGAGACCAAGGTCAAACAGTGGGTTCAAACCTGGGCGCCGATCTTGGGGCTCAACCAAGGCAAAAATCTCTTGCCCTCACTCTTCCTTCCCTCTGAGAACCTGGCTCCCTCCCAAACACAGGAAAGCACTCCCGGGCCAGAGCTTCGGGGAGGGGCTTTTGGACTGAGGGGCAAAGCACCCACCCTCGCAGGGAGCTGTAGCCTCTGTGGTGACTGAAGGAAATCTGGACTTGGAGGATGCAGACTCTGGCAGAGCAGAGCCTGGGTTGATGTGGACAGTGAACTGACCTCCTAGAACTGTGTATGTGTGTGTGTGTGTGTGTGTGAGTGTGTGTTTTTAATTTCTTTATTATTTTTGGCTGCGTCGGCTCTTCATTGCTGCGCGCGGGCTTTCTCTAGTTGCGGCGAGCGGGGGCTATTCTTCATTGCGGTGCGCGGGCTTATTGCGGTGGCTTCTCTTGTTGCGGAGCAGGGGCCCTAGGCGCACAGGCTTCAGTAGTTGTGGCACGTGGGCTCAGTACTGTGGCTCGCGGGCTCTAGAGTGCAGGCTCAGTAGTTGTGGCTCACGGGCTTTGTTGCTCCGTGGCATGTGGGATCTTCGTGGACCAGGGCTCGAACCTATTCCCTGCATTGGCAGGCGGATTCTTAACCACTGTGCCACCAGGGAAGTCCTGTGTATGTGTTTTGTTTTTGCTCTTTTGGTGATAGCTTCATTGAGATATAATTAATATATCATGCAATTCACACCTTTACGGTGTACAATTCAATAGTTTTTGTATATTCACAGGTATACTAAAATATATAGTATAGGCACAGATATACAGTGCAGACATCACCACAGTCAATTTTAGAACATTTTTACCACCTCCACAAGAAAGTTGTTGGTGACTATAGTTAATGATACTGTATTGTATATTTGAAAGTTGCTAAGAGAGTCAACCTTAAAAGTTTTCATCGCAAGAAAAAAAGTTGTAGTCATGTGTGATGATGGATGTTAACTACACTTATTGTGGTGATCATTTTGCAATATATACAAATATGGAATCATATCTTGAACACCTGAAACAAATATATGTCAATTATATCTCAATTTAAAAATGGAAAAAAAAAGAAACCTGTACCTTTATCTATCACCCATAACTTCCCATCCCCCCTGAGCCCTCAGCAACCACAAGTCTACTTTTTGTTTCTATGGAATTGGCTAGTATGGAAGTTTCATATAAATGGAATCATAATATAGTATGTGATCTTTGTGTCTGGCTTCTTTCACTTAATGTTTTCAGTTTCATTCATGTTGTAGCATGTATCAGTACTTCATTTTTTTAGGTCAAATAACATTCCATTGTATGTTTATACCACATTTGTTTATGCATTCATTACTGATAGACATCTGGATTGGTTCCATTTTACCTGGGTAGAATGTGGGTGCTCCCCTGGCCTAGGGTGCCCTGCTTGGCCAGAAGAGGGAGAAAGTTTTCTGGGAGCAGATGGAGGAGACTGGTGAGGCTCAGGGTAGAGCCATCCACTGGCTGTGTGTCCCCAGCTAATCGATCACCTTCCAGAAGTGTCCTTCCTACTTCTGTCTAAAGAGGAGGGCCAGGCAGGACTTGGAGGCTTGTAGGAATTATATAGACCCTGGAGTAAAGATTCAGAGCCTTGGCTCTCTGCTAGGCAGGGTTGGAATCCTGGCTCTACTGAGAACTCATTCTTAATGGGTTGTTTAACGTCTCTCTGCCTCAGTGTTCTCATCCCTTAAATGGGGATAATATTAGTACCAAGCACCTGAAGCTGTTATGAGGGGTAAGTTAGTCTGTGTAGAGGATCTGGCACTCTGTGGGTGCCGGAGGAAAGAATATTGACACTTTCTTTTATCGTTTAAGGCTTAAAGCCGAGAGCCCACTCTCAGCACTAGTTGGTAGTTGTCCTTCTCCTTGCGCTGCCCGGGGGACAGGGGGAGGTTGTCTGCTCTGTGGGTTGTGAGCCCCGATTCCAGGCCCTCAACCCCAGCTTCCACGGTTGGAGTCGGCGTCGGGGTGCAGAGAAACATGGGACAGAACTCTTCCTGCTGTAGCCCAACCCTCCTTCAAAAGTGGCCACTGAGAGAAGACAGTGAGCGGTGAGACCCGGACTCAGCCCTGCCTTCAGTCCTCCAGCTCGGAGCCCTGGCGCCAACACTGCCGAGCTTTGCGTGTTTATAGCGCCACTCGTGCCATTTGTGGCTCCCAAGCCAGATTCTCCCGATCGACAGCCTCCCGGCGGCCTTTCCAGACGCCCAGAGAAGAACGACTCAGGGATGCGGCGAGGAACAGCATCACGAGCCCGGGAGGTTCCCAGTCCTGCCCAGAGGCAGGGGGCTTCACGGTGGGCAGGGTCCAGGCCTTTCACCCTTTCCCGGGCACTTCCCACGAGGCACGCCCAGGAGAGAGCGCCAGCGGCCCAGGGACTGCCTTTTATACCGTTTGATTTCTTTTGAATTTGTAGGATGACACAATTCAAACAAACCTAGAAAAACAACTTCTTAAATGCTGTTAGAAGAGGTTTGAAGAAGCGTTTCGTTTCCATGCTTCCATCAAGGGCAGCTAGCTGCTCGTCTTCCCTCCCCGACTGTGTGCCTCGGGTAGCTGGCCGGCAGCGACTTATAGTGTAGACAGGTGCCTTTCTGTCTTGGCCGTGCCCTCCGGAACGCTGCACATTCAAGGTCAACAGCTACCCCAATCCCCAGTTCCCAGCGCAGGGGAACCCGCGAGGCTTGGGCCCTGTTGTCCCAAAAAGTGATCATTTGCGATCAGCGTCACCTGTAGGTGGGGTTCCAGACTGAGCTTGGCAGGGAAGCGAGGAAGAGCGGTGTCGCTGGCACCCCTTCCGTGGCCACCTTGGCTCTGGAGTCTCCCCTACCTGGCGGGCCCGAGGCTTCCTTGCTCTCTGGGTGGGTTGGGTCCAGTTAGGGGTGCGGTGAAAGACGGGATTACCTAGGGACAGGAGTAGGGTGAGGCTGGAGGAATTCTCCATCACCTGACCCAGGGAAAGGACTTCCGAAGGGAAGGGGAAGGAGCCGCCTGGCAGTGGGCGTTGGGTGGCTAACTGTTGGCCTCTTTGGGAATGCTGAGAATGCCCTGACCAGTAGCCGAGAACCCCTCGTGATCCCGTGATCGTCCCTTAGGGAGCCTGGCCCCTTACTCCAGAGATGTTGCCAGTAATTTATATCTACTGGGAGCAATTCTCCAGGAGTTGCTGCCACACTCTTTGGAATATTTTTCATTCAACAAATATTTATTGAGCTACTACTATATGCCGGGCACTGTGCAAGGCACTGGGAGACAGTTGTGAAACGAACAGACACAAATCTCCACGGTCAGGACAGGGAACCTTGGAGTTTGATCTCGCGAGGCCACTCCACCTGGTGGTTCACAGATATACACGTGCCAGCTGATTTGTTTTCCTGGCTAGAGAACCGCCTCTGAAAATAACTCTCCTTAAAGAGACACCTTAGAGCAGCCTCAGCCGCCCTATACTAAACGAAGGGCCAAGAAAGGGAACACATGGTCTCGTGTCCGGTTCAGTTGGCTGACAAAACAAATGGAACAAAACAAAACAAACAAGCATACAAACAACCCCCCCCCCAAACAAACATGCGGACCCAGCTTGTGGGCTTGTGTTTGTAAGTGCATACGGTGCGCACTAATTTCATTAACTCTTTAAACAATCAGTTTGATCTTCAGAAAGGAAAACATGCATCTGAGGGAAAAAATTCTAAACAGCACAAAGGATTATAAAGTGACAAGTGAGTATCTTCTAGACCCTCAGCCCCATCGCTGGAAGTCCCAAGCTGTTGCCCCGTATCGGACAAATATCTACCCACCCCAGCCTTAAAAAAGGAATTAAGTCACACTGTCCTCTGTTCTTGGTCCTGCCTTTTCCGCCTTCGCCCGAGGCCCAGCGCTTGCTCCTGGAAGCCCGCCTCCGCCTTACCCTTTCTGCGCCCTCACTGCTTGCCAGACTCTTGTGGCTTCCCCACAGCGTCGCCAGTTTAGGGTGTTACCTAAAATTTTGATCTTTGTGGGTCTGATAGATTTCTAAAAGAAACGAATTAATCTAAGGGGAAACAAGGGAAAGCAAGAGAAGGAAAGAATGCAACACCCGGCTGTTGCGTTCGGAGGTCGCGTGAGCGTGGGTCAGGGCGAGGCCGGGCGGTGGTAACCAGCGCATCAAAGCGCCCGGCTTTCGGAGACCCGCAACCCTCGGCGCGCTTCAAAGCCGGGAGAGAGGAGAGTGGCGGCGGGGCGGCGGGGTCAGCGGGAATTAGCGCGCCGGGGCCGGGGCGAGGGATCGCCACGGGGCGAGAGTTCGGGACAGGATTAGCGGGTTCAAAAGCAGGTCAGGGAGAGCTAAACGAGGCGACGAGGTCCGTGCGAGGTCAAGGTCCTCGGTAGAGGCGGGCTCCGGGCCGGGCGCGGGAACGGCAGCGGGGGGACTGCGATCGCGGGGAGGCTAGACCGGGAAGCCCGAGGTCCGAGGGCGCGGAGGGGCTGGACGGCCTCCCCGGGGCAGGCCTCGCCTTCGGGCGGCCGCGGGACTAGCACCCCGCCGAGCTTGCGGCTCGGCCTTCGGGGAATAAGCCGGCAGGGAGGTGAGCCCGGAGACCCGCCCGAGACAATTTCAATGAATAAAGAGCAAATGTATCTGATCTCTCGATGCGCGCACATGTATCTGCGGAACAGGGTTAGCCTACTTTTATTTAGATGTTTTATTTTCTTTTAGATTTAAACCCCATTTTTAATAAACTTTTTTTTTTTTTTCTGGCAAGGTAAGAACATCTCTTACGCAAATAGTTCAACAAACTCCTCGGAGCTGTGCTAAGCAATTTCTTGCGGGGCTCTCTCACTTCCCGCGGCAGATTTCTGCGGCGTCTGCTAAGGAACAATTGCGGAGTGTCACACCTATGTGTAAAGATAAACACCACCCACAGCCCACACTTCTGTGAATCCTGAAAGTGTATGAAGGGAAAGCTGGAGGAACAGCGGAGCGAGACAGCTCTTCCCTGAAAGAAGTGAGTGATGGAGGTGTGTGTGTCATTCAGGGAGCCCCTGACTTGAACCTTTTTTTTTTTTTTTTTAAGAAGAATGAGAATGTATTCACATATTACTTGAGTTCCCTCTCCTGAAAGATCTCTTGGATGCTGGTGAAGAATAAACTTGGGGATATTGCGTGATGAGAAGTGGGTGATCCACTCAAATTCTGGTGTTGGTAGATAAACAGACGACGGATGGCTCTGAGTCACTTGGTGGAAGTGGCCCCGCCCCGGTCGCCACCTCCAGTGTCCCCACGTTCGGTCACTCCTTCCCCAGGGACCTGCTTCTCCCTTCCCCATCCTCGGCCTTTCGCCTTCCCTTCTCCAAGGGCGAGGCCGGCGCCGTCGGGAGAGAGGGAGCCGGGATGCTCAGGCATATGTCCTGATCTCCACGAAAGCCGGCCTCTCTGGATTGGGTTCTCCTGATTTTCCGCGGAGAACTCTCGAGAAGAGCCCACTCCTCGGGGGCAAAGTTTGACAGTCCTGGGGCGACGGTGATGGTGAAGGCGGTGCTGGACTTCGTGGAGATGGAGGGCGGAGGGTGGGTGTGTGAAGATGGCAGAAAGGGAAAGAGAGCGGGGACGAAGCCGGCAGGTAGGGGAGAGAAACCAAGAAAACTAGGTCCCAGGAGCCCGAGAGCCAGAGCCGGGGTCACGGAGAGGGGGAAGGGGCGGGGCCGGAAAGCCGGAGGCCGCGCGCGACCCAAACAAAGCGCCGCCGGGTCTCCGCCGACGGTGATCCGCCTTTTCCCCAATTTCTCTTGAATCTTTCGATTTGGTCGGCAGATCGGCTGGTCTAGGTGGGGACAAGCAGGCTGGGAGCCGGTCTAAATGGACCGATCGCTGGAGAAATCCCACTCACTCAACCAACCGACATTCAGCTCCGCCCAACCCGACTCTGGTCGCGGGTGTGGGGCCGGTGGGTAGTGGTCAAGGGGTCCCTTT